>NC_056739.1:744181191-744491940 GCF_019279795.1 Protopterus annectens | reverse complement strand
GTAAGAAGGGCAGAATCGACTGAAGTGTGACCATTCGGAATCTTGTCTTTCTCACAGACTTGTTGAGTCTGCTGAGATCCAATATTGGTCTCCAGTCTCCCGTCTTTTTGGGGACCAAAAAGAATCTTGAGTAGATTCCGGGCTCTGAATGATCTGTTGTAACTGGCTGAATGGCTCTTTTTTGCAGAAGTTTTAAAACTTCTAACTCTGCAATTTCCCTTAGCCCGGGTGGAACATCTGGAAGGGAATTTGAGTGAAAAAGGGGAGTTTCCTCGAAAGGAATTTTGTAACCCTCGGATATGATCAACTGTACCCATCTGTCTTGAGTTAGGGAAAGCCAGGCTTCTGGGTACAGCGATAGTCTTCCCCCGACTGCCTCCAAGGATGGACAGTCGGGCAACATCTCAGGGATGCTGAAAGGGCTTGTCAGAGAGAGGCTCTCTGCTTCCCTGGTTTTGTGGACCCCCTCTGCCTCTAGAGCGGCGTCTGTTATTGTTACCCCCTCTGCCTCTAGGGGTAAATTGACCACGTGAATCCGGCGTGACTCCTTGGGATTTGCGGAACCACATTTTGCCACCCTTCTGTCCTTTAGGGTAAGGTCTAGAAGGGGTGGAAAAACGGACCCCTACGGCAGAGAGAGTCTTGCCGTCCTGCTCACACCTGGTCAATGTTTCCTTCACTTGAGGGCCAAAGCTGACCCATCAAAGGGAGAGTTTGTGAAGGACGCCTTAAAGGGGTCTGCAAAATTACAGAGCCGCATCCAGGCTTGGCGTCCAAGAGCCACACCTGTACCTGCGGCCCTACTCGCTCCATCTGCTGCATATGATATCAGTCGCATGGAGGAGTTAACAATAGAATTAAGGGTTCCTAGCTGCGAAGCAATTTTTTCTTGAGCCCCTGCAGCTGTGGGATCCTGTACTACTTCACCTAGCTCCTTAAGGATATCCCTTTGGAGTCTGGTGAAGTGACAAGTAGTTCAGCGAGCGCATAGCAAAGGTCGCTGAAGAGAACATCCGCTTACCATACCTATCCATGGTCCTAGAGTCCTTATTAGGAGGATGGACAGGTACGGAAGGATCTGCAAGTTCCTTCTTAGTGGCAGCCGCCACCACCATGGCATCAGCAGGGACACCTTTCATGAGAAATTGCTTGTCCGAAGGGGCAGTAATAAATTTAGAAGGCCTCCTAGGAACTGGCTCTACAGAGTCAGGAGCAGCCCAAGCCTTTCGAGCGATAACCTGCATAAGGGGGTCGAAAGGTGGAGACACCCAGGAGGTGTAGGGCCGAGAGCAAGTGAGATGGCAGAGATATCGACAGGCACCGTAGAGGGAGGAGCTAAGGGAACAGACTGCTGGCTGAGTCCAGTGGCTAGCACACTCTTCATCACCTCGAAGGCTCCCCTCCCAGGGAGGTCCGAGAGAACCCATTCCGAAGAACCAGGAACTCCAGGGCCCACTGAAAGGGAAGGCTCCGAGGCCGATGTCGGAGCCGAGCTCACCAAGGCCGAGGCTCCAAGGGGAAGAGTGGGGTCGGACAAGGGTCAGATGCCACTCACCCCCTCGGAGGAGACCAGGGAAGCCCGACCACCGAATCCCTCTAAGGAAGGTCTCGAAGAGGAGATAAGAGTAGAGGCTGAGGGAGCAGAAGGGGGGGGTATCTGTCCCTCAGCCATAGCAGAAACCATTCCCGAAGGCTCCAGCTCCAAACTCTGAGGTAGAGTCGAAGGAGGAACTGCAAGGGGGTGTGGACTAATAGTCGTCTGTTGAGACGGACTATGTAGCATCTGGGCTAGTGCCTGTGATTCTAATAATCTACTGACCACCCTCTCTAAATCATGGTCAGAAAGCCTGGATGACCTGGATGATCGGCTCCGATGGCTCCGTTCCGAGAGGAGAGGCCGGAGCTGAAAGTATCGGTTCCAAGGAAGGGGACCTGGACCTCTTCCTCGAAGGAACCATCGGAGCCGGCAACTTTTCGGCACCGACAGAAGGTCTCGATGTATCGGCTCCGGCCGGAACCGATACAGACATAAAAGTAATGGTGTCGGAGCCGGTCGGCGCCAACACCGAAGCCTGAGCCACATGGTGGTCGGAGCCAGTCGGAGCCGACACCGATGTGACCGAACCGGTATCGGCACCGATAGCCATCGGTGCCGAGGGTTTGTGCAAACTAGGATCGGCTCCAGCCGGAGCCGATCTCGACTCTGAAAGAGTCGGAACCGAGGCCGCAGGCTTAGAGACAGAAGCCTGGGCCTTGGAAGACTTGGAAGTCTTAGTCGGGGCCGACTTAGCCGGAGAGCCCTCCGGTTTAAGAAGGCCCCTCAAAATCAACTTATTTCTCCTCTCCTGCAGGACTCTCTGGCTAAAAGAATGACATATTGCACAGGAGTCCTGCAGGTGGAGAGGTCCCAGGCAGTATAAGCAAGAAGTGTGACCGTCTGTCAGAGATATCTTCTGACAGCACGAGTCACACTTCTTAAAGCCTGAGACCCTTTCCTTGGACATAGTTGCAGAAAAACACAGACACAACACAGCCCAAGAAACAATTATTCCAAAATTAAGGAAATCACTAACCTCTCACATACACACACACATACCCTAACAAGGGGGGGGATGGGAGGGGAGAAGGCCTGACTAAAAAAATTAAGAAGTGAGGGGAATTCTAGTCAGAAAAAGGACTAAATCTAAACTAAAACTGATAAAAATAAGTTTTAAGTGAAAAAAGGGGCAAAAACAGTAATATATAAATCACTTACCAGGAGCTGGTAAAAGGAGGACCTCATCAGCGAAGCGGCAAACGAGATCTGGGTACTTACCGCCTTGCATCATGGGATATGGGGCTGCCTCGAGCTGGTAAAAGTGACTCTCGAGCTTAGCAAGTGCCGAGTCGGAGCCGAGGATCGGCTCCGAACCCATCAAGCAAGAATGAAGGCGAGATTGACAACTTAACATCTGGGAATACATTGTTTTCTAGGTGTCTGCCGGTAAGTTACCAGAGAGGGACTTGGCAAGCTCTTTGGTCAGGTCTCTCTGAAAACATGTCATATGGAAAAGGTAGTTCAGAACTCTAAGAGCAAAAGTTACTGATGCTTAACTCTGTTTTTCTAGACTCCTCCTTAGTGGGACTGACAGATGTACTGTCTTCTGAGAGGACCCTGGCTCCACTGCGCTCTATCCATTCGGCTAGCAAGATCTTGTCTGATTTCTTTGGAAATGGCTCAACCACATCAGGATCCTTCTATGCCTGCTGAGCCACCAAATCTGTGTGTTGGTACCAAACAAGAGGTACAACCGCCAGTCCGAAAAGCCTCTAGGAACAGAGACTCCTAAAAAGAGGGTGCATCAGTGAACCAACCTCCTTGCTGTTTCATAAGTTCCAGAATATCACCAAATGAGAGGGGATTGTAGAGACCATAGTCTATCATCCAAGTCTGTGTTTTTCGTGACTGACTCCATGGAGCAGTCTAAATGTCTCCTTTTACAAGTCTGTTTTCTAAAACCCTAACAAGCTTGGGCTTACGGGGAAAGGGTAGAATCAAACTGGGAGCTCAAGTGGCGAGTACCTGTGAGACAAAAACAGGTTGACTGGCCCCGATCAGGATGTGGGAGTTCAGCTACAGGATCCAAAAGGAGTCAGGATGGAATAGAGCAGGAGAAAGAAATAATTTCCTTTGATATGGAGAGAACCCCTTTTGAACGCCTGGAAAGTGGTGGATGGGATTGGGGCCAAAGCAGCACTCCTCTGATCCAATAATTGGACAGATGGAGCACCCTCCTCCCTGACACCTGCCCTGCACCAAGGCCAACAACAGTACTGAACAACTGAGCCCTGAAGCACCAAAAGGAGAGATGCTCTGACCACTCTGAAGTTGATCCCACCCACTGGGTCTGTCCTCAAAGACTTGTTCAGATTCAACAGAATTGCAGTTGAACAAGTAAGGGATATCAGAGTCAAAAGGACCATCAGCTCAGACGCAGACGCTCTAAGACTCAGATGTTTAGATCTGAGATCCAAAGGACAGATCAGTATTGGAGACACTAATGGAGGAGTGGACAGGCCAGATCCCCATGCACCCACAGGGAATGCTGCCAGGAGGACCTCCAATTGAATCTGTATCCTTATGGACCTCCAAATCATCCTATCAATGTCCACTTCAGTGAGGCTCCTTGCTGAATGGATGGACCACAAGGATGCAGCTACAACGAGTGGCTGGGAGGAAACCTATCATGGAGGAAAGGAGAGTGGACCCTAGGCTCACTAGCTCCTGTGAAAAGCATGGAGAAGGCATCGGAAAACTGATTCAATAGATCTGGAGACAGACTCAATGGTTCTGTTGGATCCAGAGATAGTTTTCTTCTTTTTCTCCAACTCCTTCTCTTTGTTTCTGCCTCTCCTTTCCTTCATTGGCCTAGTTTTATCAACTTTCTTTGCAGGAGAAGAGAACTTGGACAAGGCAGAAGATGACATCCCCACTTGGGCAGAAAGATGGTTCTTTAAGACTAATTTGTTCCTATGACCCTATAAAGCTCTTGAACCAAAAAAGGCACAGGCCTCACAGTCAGCATCTAGATGCGCTACACCTAAACAATATATGCACAAGGAGTGTATATCCTATGGGGGAATCTTGTGCCCACAGGCCTAAAACTTCTTGAAACCTCAGATTCTGTCAAGACATGATCAAACATAAAACAGTGCACAGAAAAAGATGACACAAAAATGTAATCACTCCCAGAAAAGGAAAAGAAAAAAAAAAAGAAGTTATGTCTTACCATAACGTTCCATCTGTGTTGTCGATCTTCAATAATCCTTAACTGTGGGCTCAATTCTGAGCCTCGGAACCGACTCAGCCATTATTCCAGCTCGTGCCTTCCAAAAACACTCGAGCTAAGCTCTACCCACAATGCTCCTTACCAAATTACCTGAGATCGAGTTTGTAAACTATGGTGACAGACAAGAAATAATAGACAACAGACCATATTTGTGCCCCTATTATGAAGCCAGTCTTTGGGAATATTTGATCCACCAAGAATTCTAAGGGTCTGGGGAAGGAGGGAGGGAATGTAGTGAAGACTGGCATCACAGATGGAACATTATGGTAAGACATAACTTCTTTTTCTGATGTATCAATCTTCACACAATCCTTGACTGTGGGACAGATTCCCTAGTTACCTGAATCTTGGGAGGTCTCATGGAAGAATATTCCTCAGCACCATCGAGCCAAATAATGCACGTCCCATAGAGACCTGGTCCAGTTTGTAATGCGTAATAAAAGTATGAGGAGATGCTCATGTTGCTGCTGCACAATCATCATCTAAAGAAGCTCTGGAATGAAAAACTGCAAATGCTGCTAAGCTCTTGTTAAATGTGTTTTTATAGGACCTGGTGGGTGGAGTCCCTTTTTGTTGTAAACAAAGGTGATACAGTCCTTAAGCCATTTTGCTAGGGTAACTTTAGCTACTGGACTGCCTAAAGAAACCGAAAAAGAGGCAATAAATAGTTGGTCAGATTTTCTAATATCCTTTGTTTTGTGAAGGTAAAAACGTAATTGTCTGTGTACCTCTAGTAAATGTAGACAGTATTCTCCTTTACTGGAAAAATTGGGAAACAAAGACTGGGAGATGTAAGGTCTGATTCATATTTGACTCAAACAATCTTTGGCAGGAAGGAGGGATTTGTCAGGAGCCCAACCCTGTCCTTATGACAGATCAAGTAGGGGGGTTTACAGGACAAGGCTTCTATTTCCATTATTCTCCTGGCAGAAGTGATAGCTATTAAAAATAAGGTTTTCCAGGACAAGAATTTTAAGTCATAAGTTGCTGAAGGTTCAAAAGGGGGAGAAATAGAGACTGAAGTACCAAATTCAAATCCCATGGTGCAGAGAGTTCTTTATATGGAGGCCTGAGCATTAAAGTTCCTTTCAAAAAGACTTTACAAAGTTTGTGTGACATAAGTGGCGAACAGTTGAAACCAATATCAAAGTTGGATATCTCAACAAGATGCACTCGAATTGTAGAGGAAGATGAGCCAGACTCAGAGTAAGGCTAAGAAGTCTAAAACTTTACAAAAATCCCAAAAAATGCTGACAGTCCTGTACTCAAAAACTTTTATTCGGGAAACCACAACAGTTAAGCGCTTTCGTCAGCAATCACAGGCTGACTTCATCTGAAAGTTATACTCCAAATTTGAGTCCTCTGGGTTAAAGAAGATCTGTTCAGATATTTCCAGTGTCTGGGAAGCTTGTGAGCATGAGAAAAACTGTCTTATTAACTTGATGGATGAAAATGAGTTTTTACTTTTTGCTCAGTTGCCTGGTGGGTGAAAAGGAATCAAAGCAAGCTGAGGGAACACAGTGAATGAGTCAGCAGCAAGGAAGAAAACTGCTTGAAAAAAAAAAAGTAAAACTCCACCACTTAGTAAACTTTAGCCATTTGTTATGGTACAACTTTCTAGTTGAAGGTTTGTGGTGGGCTAGAATTATGCATTGGACCAAGGAGATGAGGGAGGGATGCCTGGCAATCATGGGAACTGTAGAAGCCATGCAGTGAGCTTGAGATGTAGATTCGGATGAACCAGTCCCTCCGGGTGGAACAATAGTTCTGGAGGTGGGTCCAGTATCCAGGGTTTCCAAAGCAGATGAGGCCATATGAAGGGAAACCAGACCTGTTGAGGCCAGAAAGGGGCAATGAGAATTATTCTGTTCTTCGACCTGTTTCTCTTTAGAAACTAACACATCAGTGGAATCAGAGGAACAGTGTATAACAGACCGGGGGTGGGGGGTGGGCAACCATGAAGGAGAACGTCTCTGGGCAACTCCCCCATGGGGGGGGGGTTAGGGCAAAGTAACTGCTGCACTTGTTGTTCAGAGAGGACGCAAACAGGTCACAGCAAGGTTGGCCCCAGTGAAGGAATATCTTGTCCGTCACCACTGGATTGAGAGACCATGCATGAGGCATGAGGATGGTTCTGCTCAATATGTTTGCTATCACACTGGAGCTCGGAGCTCCCCGGAATGTGCATTGTCATCAGAAAGCAGTAGGAGAAAATCGCCCATTGCCAAACTCTGAGAGCTTCTCGACAAAGAGGGTAAGATCTGGCTCCCCCTTGCTTGCTGATGTACCAGACTACCGACATGTTGTCTGTTTGCACTGCAGTCGTTCCAAAGGGGAGGGTATCTTGAAATGCCTGGAATGCTAACAGCACCGCCCTCACCTCTAGAACATTGATATGCAAGTTGGCCTCCAGCTGGGATCAAGTGTCTTGGACTGTCTTTCTCAGATAATGCTCCCCTTACAATATCTGGGACACATCCGTGGTCACTATGGCTTGGGGTTGAGGAGGGACAAAGGTATGGACCGATAATATTTCACTGGAGTGAAGCCACCAACTTAGGTCTTTCTTGCAATGACTGGTGATCCACAATCAGATGGGACATTGGTTGATTCAATAAGTACCATTGGGAAGCCAGAAGCCATTAAAGAAATTGCATGTGATATCTGGCCAGGAGAACTAGAGGGACAGTGGCTGCCACTGATCCTAGAGGTTGTAGAATGAGTCTTGCTGTTACTTTCTTGCTTCGAATGACCTGGATCACTTGTGATCTGATCCATTGGAGTCGTTCTTGGGGAAGTGACGCAAAGCCAGTGACTGTTGTCAAGCATAGCTCCAAAGAACTTCCAAGTGTTGTGATGGTTCTGGATGGGATTTTTCGTAGTTTATAGGGATTTCTAAGCTGGGGCAAAAGAGAAGAGTGTAATCTCATGCCTTTAGGAATTGACGCCTTGTGGGAGCGGTAAGGAGCCAGTCATCTAGAAATGGAAACATTCGGAATCCTAGCAGTCTGAGATGGGCTGCTACCACTGCCATGCATTGGTGAACATCCTGCGGGCTGTGATGAGACTAAAGGGCAGTGCCCTGAACTGATGGTAACTGGTTGCCAGCCAGTAGTGCAGGAATCTTCTGGACTGCTTTTCCATTTTTATATGGTAATATGCATCCTGAAGATCTACTGAGCACATCCAATCATCTTTTTCCAAGAAAGTAGTATAGACTGAACTGAGACCATCCGGAATTTAGTTTGTTGAACTGATTTGTTCCACTGACTGAGGTCCAAAATTGTTCTCCAGTTCCCTGTTTTCTTTGGCACTAAAAAGAATCTTGAGTAAATTCTGGACCCACTCTGGTCTGGCGGGTCTGCCTGGGTGAGACTTTTGTCGAGCAGCTTTTGAATTTCTAAGACTGCTGCCTCCCTGTAACTGAGTGGAACATCCGGGATTCTTCTTGGTCTTTTTGGTCCTTCTGAAAGGGGGATGTTGTAACCTCTGGTAATGATAGTCTGCACCCATTTGTCCATTATTTCTAGCTAGGCAGAGTGGTGCAGGGATAATCACCCCCGACTGGCTCCAGAGGAAGGTAATCTGGCCTCCTTTCAGGAGCACTGATAGGAATCACTAGGGAAAGTCTCTCCGCAACCCTGATTCTGTCGGCCACTTCTACCTCTTGAAAGGTGTCTTCCGTTATTACTCCCCCCTCTGTCCCGGGGGAGGTCAGTGCCAAGTGAGTCCTGCAAAGGTCCTTGTGTCTTTTTGAACCATAGCCTACCACTTCTCTGGTTCCTGGAATAAGGCAGTTGAGAAGTGGAAAATGAGAAGTTATGTACCTACCATAACGTTCCATGTTAGTTGTCTTCTCTCGCCTTCTTTCTTGCTTGATGGGTTCGGAGCCGATCCTCGGCTCCGACTCGGCACTTGCTAAGCTCGAGAGTCACTTTTACCAGCTCGAGGCAGCCCCATATCCCATGATGCAAGGCGGTAAGTACCCAGATCTCGTTTGATGACAAAAGGGCAAATACACCTAGCATAATAACTTCCCAAAGGAAGAAAGAAGGAGAGAAAAAACCTGCAGGATGGTAGAAGGACCAGTTCTGTATGGTCTTCAGAAGTATAACTCCTTGTAGAGAAAGGTCTGTCCAGGCCTGGGGGAAGGAGGGAGGGTCGCAAGAAAGAAGGCGAGAGAAGACAACTAACATGGAACGTTATGGTAGGTACATAACTTCTCAATGGTAAGTTGTCAATCTCGCCTTCATTCTTGCTTGATGGGACCGCGTCCCTAGCACCTCTATCCTGGGTGGCTCAATGGAACAGACTCTTGAGAACTGTAGAGCCAAAACTGGCTCTGTCCCTGGAGGCCAAATCCAATTTGTAATGGGAAACAAATGTATGAGGAGTGGCCCAAGTGGCTGCTGCACAAATAGTGTCTAAAGGAAGTCTAGCTTGAAAGGCTGTAGAAGTAGCTAAGCTTCTGGTTGAATGTGCTTTTGGTTTTGAGCACAGCTGTTTTCCCCTGAGCCGATAAATTTCAGAGGTGACAGAAGAAAGCCATCTAGACAAGGTCACTTTTGAGACAGGAAGGCCTTTCTTGTTATCAGCATAGGAAACAAAGAGTTGATCGGATTTCCTGAATTGTTTTGTTCTGTCCAAATAATATCTGAGTTGGCGGTGGACATCAAGATAATGTAATTTTTGTTCCGATCTGTTTGAATAGTTTGGAAAAAATACAGGGAGATCAATGGCTTGATTCAAATTAGTCTTTGAGGCGACCTTAGGCAAAAAGGTCGGATTAGTTCTCAAAGATACTCTGTCTTTGTGGAAGACCAAATAGGGGGGGCGAACAGATAGAGCATGAAGTTCAGACACCCTCCTAGCTGATATAATAGCAACCAGGAATAAAGTTTTCCATGAAAGAAATTTCAGGGAACAGGGGGAAGAATCAAGGATGTCAGCACTAAATTTAGGTCCCATTGAGGAGGAGGACTCCTGACTGGAGGCTTCAGGAGGAAAATTCCTTTCAAGAAGGCTCTACAAAGCCTGTGGGACATAATGTTGTGATCTGCGAACCCGACATGAAAGTTCGAGATAGCAGCCAACTGAACTTTGACTGTGGAAGAAGAGGAGCCCGCGTGAAAAATTAAGAAATCCAAAACTGCTTGAACTAGAGCAGTGAAGGGATCAATATTCTTGGCTTTAGCCCAATAAGAAAAACGTTTCCATTTGCTAGTATAAATCCTCCTGGTAGAGGATTTTAAGGAAGCTACTATGATGTCTCTAACAGGGTTAGAGATCATAGGAAGCCTGGCTAAGGAAGGAAGTGGAGCAACCATGCTGTGAGGTTGAGAGAAGGGATAGACCGGTGCAGCTGACCGGATTGGTGAATCAGAAGATCTGGCACTGGGTCCAGATGCCACGGCTGCACCAAAAGGTGACGATGAAGGAACGGAAACCAAATTTGTTGAGGCCAATAAGGAGCAATGAGAATCAATTTGGCTCTCAAAACGGTTGCTTTCTGGATAACTTGAGGGATCAGAGGAAATGGAGGAAAGGCATAAAGAAGTCCCTGGGGCCAATCCTGGGTCAGAGCGTCTCTGGGGGGATGGCCTGGCAGTGGGAAGAGAGAGAAGAAGTCTGGGCATTTGCTGTTTTGGGGAGTAGCAAAAAGATCGCAACATGGGCGACCCCATTCCAGAAAAATCTCTTCCACTATAGATTGTTTGAGAGACCACTCGTGAGGCATGAGAATAGCTCTGCTCAATCTGTCCGCTAAAATGTTGGTTTTCCCAGGGATATGCGTTGCTACCAGAAACCGATGAGAGGAGATCGCCCATTGCCAAAGTCTGAGCGCTTCGACACAAGGGGTAGGACTTGGTTCCGCCCTGTTTGTTGATGTACCAAACTACAGACATGTTGTCTGTGTGGACTGCAATTGTCCCTACGGGAAGAAAGTCGTTGAGGGCTTGCAATGTTAAAAGCACTGCTCTCATCTCTAGGACATTTATGTGCAGATGGTATTCGAAAGGTTGCCACGTCCCATGAACCATCCTGCCCTGATAATGACCCCCCCACCCGATCAGGGAGGCATCCGTAGTGACAGTGGCTACCGGAGATGGGGGTACAAAGAGTCTGCCTTGGTGAATCTGGGGAGAAGCGATCCACCAAGCAAGATGCTTCTTGCAAATCTGTGTCACCAGTATTTGGTGACGCATTGGAAGTTGTTGGTAAGACCACTGAGTGAACAACATCCATTGAAGAAGGCGCATATAGAAGCGAGCCAGGGGAAGAAGGGTAATGGCCGCAGCCATGAGGGCTAACACCTTTAGAACCATTCTGGCCTGTACCTTCTTGTTGGCTAGAATGATCCTGACATGACTTCGAATGTCTGAGATTCTTTGATCTGTAAGGGTAGCTGACATCCGAACAGTGTTTAAGTTTGCGCCTATGAAAGTAATAGACTGGCAGGGCAATAAGGATGATTTTTCGGAGTTGATCGAGATGCCCAATTGAGAACAAAGATTTATTGTGTAATCCCTGGCTTGAACAAGCTGATGCCTGGTGGTGGCTGACAGGAGCCAGTCGTCGAGATATGGAAACACCTGGAATCCTTGACGTCTCAGGTGAGCCGTGACTACTGCCATACATTTGCTGAACACTCTGGGGGCTGTAGTGAGACCAAAGGGCAGGGCTCTGAACTGGAAATGACTGGACCCCAGCCGAAAGCGGAGGAATCTCCTGAGCGTCTGTGAATTTTATGTGATAGTACGCATCCTGAAGATCTATTGAGCACATCCAGTTGTCCTTCTGTAAGAAGGGCAGAATTGACTGAAGAGTGACCATTCGGAATCTTGTCTTCCTCACAGACTTGTTGAGTCTGCTGAGATCCAATATTGGTCTCCAGTCTCCCGTCTTTTTGGGGACCAAAAAGAACCTTGAGTAGATTCCGGGCTCTGAATGATCTGTTGTAACTGGCTGAATGGCTCTTTTTTGCAGTAGTTTTAAGACTTCTAACTCTGCAATTTCCCTTAGACCGGGTGGTACATCTGGAAGGGAATTTGAGTGACAGAAAGGACTTTCCTCGAAAGGAATTCTGTAACCCTCGGATATGATCGACTGTACCCATCTGTCTTGAGTGAGGGAACGCCAGGCTTCTGGGTACAGCGATAGTCTTCCCCCGACTGCCTCCAAGGATGGACAGCCGGGCAACACCTCAGGGATGCTGAAAGGGCTTGTCAGAGAGAGGCTCTCTGCTTCCCTGGTTTTGTGGACCCCCTCTGCCTCTAGAGCGGCGTCTGTTATTGTTACCCTCTGCCTCTAGGGGTAAACTGACCACGTGAATCCGGCGTGACTCCTTGGGATTTGCGGAACCACATTTTGCCACCGTTCTGTCCTTTGGGGTAAGGTCTAGAAGGGGTGGAAAAACGGACCCCTACGGCAGAAAGAGTCTTGCCGTCCTGCTCACACCTGGTCAACGTTTCCTTCACTTGAGGGCCAAACAAAGCTGACCCATCAAAGGGAGAGTTTGTGAAGGACGCCTTAAAGGGATCTGCAAAATTACAGAGCCGCATCCAGGCTTGGCGTCTAAGAGCCACACCTGTACCTGCGGCCCTACCGCTCCATCAGCAGCATATGATATCAGTCGCATGGAGGAGTTAGCAATAGAATTAAGGGTTCCTAGCTGCGAAGCAATTTTTTCTTGAGCCCCTGCAGCTGTAGGATCCTGTACTGCTTCACCTAGCTCCTTAAGGATATCCCTCTGGAGTCTGGTGAAGTGACATAGGTAGTTCAGCGAACGCATAGCAAAGGTCGCTGAAGAGAACATCTGCTTACCATATCTATCCATGGTCCTAGAGTCCTTATTAGGAGGATGGACAGGTACGGAAGGATCTGCAAGTTCCTTCTTAGTGGCAGCTGCCACCACCATGGCATCAGCAGGGACACCTTTTGTGAGGAATTGCTTGTCCGACGGAGCAGTAATAAATTTAGAAGGCCTCCTAGGGACTGGCTCTACAGAGTCAGGAGCAGCCCACGCCTTTCGAGCAATAACCTGCATAAGGGGGTCGAAAGGCGGAGACACCCAGGAGGTGGAGGGCCGACATCCAAACGCCTCCAGGTATACTGACTCATCCTCAGAGGGATTATTGGTGGGCCAGTTTCCCCTCTGTCTAAGGAGTTCTAGGATGTCTGAAAAGGAGACATCCTCAGAGGGGGATCTTGGGGATCCCTCTGACTCATCTAAGTCAGTATCTGAAGTGATAGACTCGGGGGAGTCTACGTGTTTCCTCTTACAGGTCCTCTTTCGCGGAGGATCTCCTGACAGATCAGGAGAATCCTCGGAAGAGGGGGTTCTTCCCAGTGGGGAAACCTGAGGCGAAGGATCTCTGGGTCTGGGAGCAAGAGAAGTGGCAGAGATGTCAACAGGCACCATAGAGGGAGGAGCTAAGGGAACAGACTGCTGGCTGAGTCCAGTGGCCAGCACACTCTTCATCACCTCAAGGCTCCCCTCCCAGGGAGGTCCGAGAGAACCCGTTCCGAAGAACCAGGAACTCCAGGACCCACCGAAAGGGAAGGCTCAGAGGCAGATGTCGGAGCCGAGCTCACCAAGGCCGAGGCTCCAAGGGGAAGAGTGGGGTCGGACAAGGGTCCGATGCCACTCACCCCCTCGGAGGAGACCAGGGAAGCCCGACCACCGAATCCCTCTAAGGAAGGTCTCGAAGAGGAGATAAGAGTAGAGTAGAGGCTGAAGGAGCAGAAGGGGGTATCTGTCCCTCAGCCGTAGCAGAAACCATTCCCAAAGACTCCAACTCCAAACTCTGTGGTAGAGTCGAAGGAGGAACTGCAATGGGGTGTGGACTAATAGTCGTCTGTTGAGACGGACTATGTAGCATTTGGGCCAGTGCCTGTGATTTTAATAATCTACTGACCACTCTCTAAATCATGGTCAGAAAGCCTGGATGACCTGGATGATCGGCTCCGATGGCTCCGTTCCGAGAGGAGAGGAGAAGCCGGAGCCGAGAGTATCGGCTCCAAGGAAGGGGACCTAGACCTCTTCCTCGAAGGAACCATCGGAGCCGAAGAAACCTTGGAAGCTGTCGGAGCCGACAACTTCTCGGCACCGACAGAAGGTTTCGATGCATCGGCTCCGGCCGGAGCCGATACAGCCATAAACATAAGGGTGTCGGAGCCGATCGGCGCCGACACCGAAGCCTGAGCCACATGGTGATCGGAACCGATCGGAGCCGACACCGAAGTGGTCGAACCAGAATCGGCACAGATAGCCATCGGTGCCGAAGGTTTGTGCAAACCAGAATCGGCTCCAGCCGGAGCCGATCTCGACTCTGAAAGAGTCGGAGCCGAGGCCGCAGGCTTGGACACAGAAGCCTGGGCCTTGGAAGACTTAGAAGTCTTAGATGGAGCCGACTTAGCCGGAGAGCCCTCCGGCTTAAGAAGGCCCCTCAAAATAAGCTTGTTTCTCCTTTCCTACAGGACTCTCTGGCTAAAAGAATGACAAATCGCACAGGAGTCCTGCAGGTGGAGAGGTCTCAGGCAGTAAAGGCAAGAAGTGTGACCGTCTGTCAGAGACATTTTCTGACAGCACGAGTCACACTTCTTAAAGCCTGAGACCCTTTCCTTAGACATGTTGAAAACACACACACAACAACACTTGTCCAAGAAAATTTTACAATCCCAAAAGGGAAAAAGTATTGTCTCACAAACACACACACACACCCTAACAAGGGGGGGGGGGGGATGGGATGGGAGAAGGCCTGACTAAAAAGTTTTAGTAGAGAGGGAAATTTAGTCAGGAAAGGACTAAAACTAGTCTAAAACTATTAATTTTAACTTTAAAATTGACTTTAAACTAAAAAAAAGGGGCAAAGAAGTAGTGTGTAAATCACTTACCAGGAGCTGGTAAAAGGAGGACCTCATCAGCGAAGCGGCAAATGAGATCTGGGTACTTACCGCCTTGCATCATAGGATATGGGGCTGCCTCGAGCTGGTAAAAGTGACTCTCGAGCTTAGCAAGTGCCGAGTCGGAGCCGAGGATCGGCTCCGAACCCATCAAGCAAGAATGAAGGCGAGATTGACAACTTAACATGTGTGCGCTCACGGCAGAAAGGGTATTCCCATCTTTCTCGCATCTGGCTAGAGTCTCTAACTTTGGGGCCAAACAAGGATGATCCGTCAATCAGACTGTTGATGAAAGAAGACTTAAATGGCTCTGCGAAATCACATAAGTGCATCCAGTCGTGTCTCCTGATGGCTACGCCTGAACCCTTGTCGTCCCTTCGGCAGCATGAGCAATTACCCTCATTAACAAATTGGAGATTGATTCTAGGGTGGCAAGCTGAGAAGCAACTTCGTCTCAAACTCCTTCAGCTATGCTCATGAAAGAGTAAGTGAATGCTCTCTAATCAGATCTCTTTGAAGCCTGGTAAACTGTGCCATTTAGTTCAAGGACCTGAGGGCGAATGTCGAAGAGTATAAGTGCTTCCCAAATCTATCCATCATCCTAGACTTTGTTATAAGGATGGATAGTAAGACTTTCGTCAGCAAGTTCCTTCTTAGCATGGTGTCTACAGGAATACCTTTGGCTCAATGTTGCTCATGTTTAGGGGTAGAGAGAATGCGATCAGGCTCTTGGGGATCAGCTTGACAGAGTCTGTATCTTCCACATCCCACTGAGCAACCAACTTAAGATTGTCAGCGGGTGGACAAATCCAAGATGTGGAGCGCTGGGCAAGAAAAGCCTCTAGGTATGCCAATTCCTCTGTGGAAGTTTAAATGGTTGTTCAGCAACCCCTCTGTTTAAGGATTTATAGGATGTCCCTAAAGGAAACATCTTCATGGGGTGACTTAGGGGAACCTTCCCCTTCATCGAAATTAGTATCTTCTAGGAAGGACTCTTCAGGGGAGTCCAAGTGCTTCCTCCTGCATTTTTTCTTCAATGGTACCTCTTTGGTCAGATACTCTGGAGAGGTTTCCGAAGACGACATAGCTGGAGAATTTTGCTTCTGAGACTTTTGTGGCCTCTGTCCCTGGTGGAGACTGATGGAAGCTTCAGTCAAGAGATGAACATGATGTTTGGTCCAACAGGGAAGGCATAAACTGTTTGCCCACAATGGACAAGATCCTCTCCATAGCCCGGAAGGCAGATGGCGCCACAGAGGGACAGGAGCCCAGAACTGAAAGAGACTCTTTCAGAACTGTGGTCCCATTCCTCACCGAGGAGGCCACCCCTGACATAGAAGCCTGGCTGAGCTTACATTTGCTGATGCATCAAGGGGCATAGAAGGCTCCAAAAGTATCAAAGTCAAACCCTGCCTTCAGGGATCGACAACGAAGCCCCAACCAAAGGTTGTCTCTGGTTCCGAGGAACCGGAAGAAATCAGAGTAACTATTGGTGTCAGAAATGAGCACTGGCTGGCACCAAAACAGTCGAACCTGGAAAGGTCGGCACCAGGGGCTCTGAAATCTAAGCTGGAGTCAAAGGAGGAATATGCATGGGGGTAGAAGAAGGTAAGGTTCCACAGCTAAACAGGCTAGAAACTGTGGATGGAGGTAATCCCCTTGATGTCGGGAGATGGTCCACCAATCAAATAATATCTGACTCTGATAAACCTTTGATGGACCAAATAGGGGAGGCCGATGGAGAACTTGGAGGCTATCTCTCCAAAAAACTGGGAGCACGGTCTGCAAATGGATCCATCGAGGGGAAGTAAATTGTATGGGGTAAAATTATTATCTGAGGGTCCTTCAGTACTGAGTGATCAGTTGGTGCTAAAGGGAGAATTGTCTGAACTGATACTGGTACTGTAGAGTTCAGTGCCGACGGCACCAAGGGCTAAGTATATCTTGGCCTACCGGTGTCAAGGAGGCTGTCAGCACTGTGGAAGATTTGGTCATTTTAGGTGGCAGTTCCGAGGAAGTTGTCGGAACTGAGTGAATCCGCTTTTTAGGTTTAGATGAAGAGGAGGAATTGGCTTCTGCCTTCAGGCCAGATAATGCCTCTTCAAAATCAGATTTGAGAAGACTTTTCAAGATCAATTTGTTTTTGAGATATATCAGGGTTCTGAACCTGAACCCATGACAGATTGCACGGTCTTCCTGTAGATGGTCCACACTGAGACAATACACACAGAGCGTGTCCCATCTGAGCTAGGCATCTTTCTGTCACATTTTTAACACCTTTTGAAACCAGAGGTACCTTTAGAGGGTTTGCTGGTCGTAATGTAAAAACCAAGGCCACAATATACACACACACACACACACACACACACATATGGACTGAACTATAAGGAAAATGGAAAGAATTTTTTTTCTGTTAATGTATCAAAGAAAGGAAAAGGAGAAGGAAAGTTCCAAAGATGGTATGAAAGATTACCCAAAGTTAAAAGGGGAGAAAGTACCAAAAATGGTACTTCCAACGGGAGAGAGAAAACACACGCACACGCTAAAATGTATCTAGAGGAGCAGGGTAGTATAGATAGAAATAAAAGATAAAATTTAGAGATAGGATAAGAAAACAGTTTACTTACAGTATGAAGAAAACGCTACTGCTCGAGAGATTGGATAGAACGCGTCTGGCACTACAAAGCGGCAAACGAGATCGGAGGTAATTTGGCAAGGAACATTGTGGGTAGAGCTTAGCTCGAGAGTTTTTGGAAGGTCCGAGCTAGAATAATGACCAAGTTGGTTCCGAGGTTTGGACCCAAGCCCACAGTCAAGGATTATGTGAAGATTGACATCAGATTGTGAATTAACAACAGGAGGATACTTAGCCCTCTAGCTAGAGGTAAACATTTGAAAAAAAAACAAAAAAAAACAAACAAACAATAGGGTAAGTCAAAAAAACAGCTGCTCAGAGCAGCTGAAAAAACAAACACCTAAAAAGATACATGTTTTTTTTTTTTTTTAAACAAAGGTAAGGAAAACTAAGAGAAAATAATGTATGGAAATAAACCCAGAAAACCTAGTAACAATCCTAGAAAAGTATAACACTTACCTGCCAAAGAAGATCAGAGCCCTTGTAAACCATGTCCTCTTGGTAAAAGCAGCAAATGAGATCTGGGATAGTTTGGGGGGAACATAGGGAATTATGGGTAGTGGAGGAGTCAAAGCCTTGTATCCTCAGCATTTTAGAGGTGCTGAAGTTGGATCCGATTGCATCCAATTACCCAAATATTGAAACGGATGAAAACAGACAACACTGTATCAATAGGTAATAGCATCAGACAACTTGTTCTCTTAAGCAAAACTCCTTTCAAAAACATTTTTACAATGGAATGCATTAAAAGAGGAAGATCCATGGGCAGACATGCTGAAATGGCAGATAAATGAACCTTGATGGAGGATTAAGAAAGGCCATAAGTTAGTAACTCACAAATATTGTAAAACCAAAGAGCAACCAGCCTAGAATGGGTGCTGGTTATGTCTTTGGCACCAACTAGGAAACCTTTTCCTTTTACTAATACATGTTTTTTTAGTAGCAGGCTTTCTTGCCTCCTTTAGTGCCTGCTGCATGTCCTCAGTAAACAAGTGTTTAAAGGGAATTAGATTATCCAGGCAGTCAACTGAAGATGATCATGGTCAGGGTGTATCAACATCCCTATTCTTGTGTGAGTAGATCCAGTCTGTGAGGAAGCTTGTGGTATTTGCCCCTGGCCATTTCCAAAACAGAGGAGAAGGGAGAACCATGGTCACCTGGGCCAGAAGGGAATCACCACAATAATCTTGGAGGATTCCTTCTGAATCTTCAGAAATACCCTAGACATCTGTGAAATAGGTGGAAATGCTTACAGGAAAATTGCTGTCCAAGGAAAATAAAAGGCATCTACCTTCCAGGCCTTCTTGCATGGAACCCTGCTTCAGAATTTTGCCAGTTAATTGTTTTAAAGAGGAGGCAAATAGGTCTACCTGAGGAATTCCCCATAGACTGATTAATTGTTGGAAGACCCCAGATCTAGTTTCTGTTTGTGTAGGTCTGTCCTTGTCCTGCTCAGTCACACACATTTTCTCTGACAGAATGTAGGTTGCCTATAGAGTGAGACTATGCTGTGAAGCTACAGCCCAAGCTAACATGGGTAGTCTGCAAAGGGAGAATGACCTGTTTTCCCCCTTGGCTGTTGATGTACCAAATGACTGTGGTATTGCCTGTAATAACTTGAAGAGATCCTGAGTACCAAAGTTGATTCAGAAAGTTGAGTGCCTTGATTAGGGCAAGCATCTCTTTTATAATTAGGTGCTTGTGTCTGTCCTTGGTGTTCCACATACCTTGCACTTTTTTGCTTCTTAAGCAATGTCTGAGGCTTCTATGGTGACTGATTGACTGACTGATTTGGAACAAGGAAGGAGAAGGGGAGATCTACATTTAAAGATATCTGCAGTCTCCACCAAGTGATTTCTCTTCTGCAAACCAAAGCAATGGGATTTGAAATGGATCCTGGACAAACAAGAAAAAAATCATAAATGGATGAAAAATGCCTGTCAGAAACATTTAATATATAAAATGGTGCCAAAATTCCGATTTAAATAAAAAAATGTTTAAAATTAAGTAATCCTACTCAATCACCACAAATAATTGTAACGCCAAAGAAAAAATTGCATTATCAGCAAGCTTTCCTGTCAAAACTTCCAAATGAAGATTTTAATCAGCAGGCCTTATTGTGCCAAAGTAAAAACAGAATCATATACAAAATTTATAATCAGAAAAGTCAAAGCAGCACAATATATTATTTAAGCTTTGATAGAAAAGGCAGAGGAAGGAAATAAGAACACAAAAGGATTTCTTATCTGAGCTCAGCAGCTGTAAAGTCTGGAGATAGAAGCAGTGTTCTTAGAAATCCTTCTCTTACTATGGCACGAGAAAACTGTACAGGTTCTGTCTGTGGGTCTGAAAGACAGTCCCTGTCCATGCAGGTGATAGGCCCATCACACTTACAGAAAGACAGGGGGAGGAGTTCTGAGCTTTGACAGACTACCAAAAATAGGGTAGCATGGCATTACTACCAATATGCCAGCAAGGCAGTGTGTTTGCTGGAAAAAGGCATGCACATGTCTTTACTCAGGACTGTTGCACAGCACTGGGTGCAAATCTTGAGTTAAGACACGCTTGTGATTTCTTCCTGACAAAAGGATGTGCTGTGTACTATGGCAGCACTACACATCATAGACAGCATCTGCAACAACTTTACCAAAAGACATATTTACTATAAATAATAATGCAGAATTAAAGCCATTGTTAGATTATTGTCAGTACTTAAAGCTTGATCTCTTAAGTAATACAGGCACATTAACACCTATAAGTTCTTCATTAAACATGAAACCACCACTGAATTTGCTAATGAATTCGGTAAAATAGATAAACAAACAAATAAATAAAAGGTCAGATTGCTTTTGTGCTCCTGGTGAAGGGGATAGTGTGCTTCTTTATACCAGCATGCAGTTGTCATGTCAGTCTCCCTACCATGTACATGTTTCATCCTCGACGGGACTGCCTTGGTTA
This sequence comes from Protopterus annectens, assembly GCF_019279795.1. NCBI lineage: Eukaryota > Metazoa > Chordata > Ceratodontiformes > Protopteridae > Protopterus > Protopterus annectens. Next base: position 744,471,612 of record NC_056739.1, on the reverse strand, counting down.
CTTTTCATTTGGGATTTGGTACTATTCCTGGTACTTTTCATTCATAAACGTTATGCTGTCTGCATCATACCAACACTGTAGAATACAATACAGAAAATGCCAAAAATTTCACCTGAATATTAACAATTCGCTAAATGGTTTTAGGATTCAGTGACAATTCCATATATACAAATATGCATGAATAGTTTCCAGTTATGGTATGAAGTTCCACAGAGAAAATGTATAACATTTTCAGCCAAGCAAGTACTACCCGGTTATGGATCCATCTCATGCGTACAGCTTTCCCTGTACAAACATTCTGTTACCCATTTCTTCCCAGAAACGTGAAATGTGAAAAGGCCATGGTACAATAGGTTTTGCATTAGCATGCATTTTCTGAAAGCTACAAAGTCTGAATCTCAAACACCTGTCATTATTTAACAGATGTAGCTACTTATCACCAAAAGAAAATGCATATTTTAAGAGGAAGTGACCAAAAAATGCAAAAATAAGGGATATTCTTCAAAACTATGGAAAGTGCAAGACAGAATGACAGATTCAAACAATGGTGCTAGCAAGCAGCATGAAGTATTTGTCAGCCTGACAAATTTCAATTCAAAAGTAGATGTGGGAGAATTCCCTTCACTTCACAAAGGTTTTTAAAGTGACTGTGCTGCTGCTGTAATGTTAGCTACTACGTGCTGTCTACTACTGGTTTGATCTGACCTTAAGCTCTTGGAACTCTCTCTCTCTCTCTTACTGGCTCTATAACTGAGTCAATGATACAGCAGAGAGTGATGGTGAGGTCAAATCAAAGCCATGGTGTAGATATAAAAGCTGGAACTGGAGTGCTCCTCCAAATGTGTAGTGGTTGAGAGTTATGTCATCCAGTCAGGATCACAATGTAGAAGCCACAGCAAGCCAAATACACAAACATGGAAAAAAACACACACACACAAACAGTAACAAGACAGCATGGAATGGTGTAAGTAAAAGTTAAGTAATCTCAAGCTGTATATAATGTACAACAACATTTACTCCCCAGTCCAGATTCATTCCCTGACAATACTGCTCAATTTTAATAGGATACAATATACAAGTAGACTGATATTAATAAAGGAACACTTGTTGCAAAAAAATTCTAAGCCAGGATAAGCTGCAACTGCAAAGAAAACAATACCATACTAAGGGAAGTTTGAAAGGATTACTGTAAGAAACTCCCATTCCCGATTTAAATTCTTTACTTGGCACAAAAGCTAAACAAAATCAAGGAAAACACCTCTCAAAGCAAAGGTCCACATCCTGTGGAGGAAAAAAAAGATAAAATAGATAAAATAAACTATGAAAGGATGAGAAAGGTAGCCATTCCAGTCTGACAAATATTATCTTGTGGTCTTTGTGAATCTCAAGTGCTAAGCTACTCAAGACCTACAAATCAAGTCCTGAAAGTATAAAGATAGATTAAGTGTTATCACAACTACTTACTGCAATGTTGTATCTGTGAGATTATAGCATATGCCAAGCACTATGTACGTTACTGGGAATCTTACCCTGTGCCATTTTGCTCCTTTACCTTTCACACAAATGTACTGTCTGACTATACTGCATTGTGTGTGTTGTGTCATAGACTATTGAAAAAATTTGTCTACTCACTTCCAAACCGTTCCTTCCCACTTTTTGCAGCATTAGAAGGTGGCACCAGATGAAATGTGTTCAGGTAGTAATTGGACATCTTTTCAGCAGATAGTAAATACAAACAAGTTTATTTAAAATATATTCTCAAAGTAGTGACTAAACTAAACTGTTGCTCGTCTAGGCAGGATAAAATAGATGTGTCTTTGTGGGTTCTTTTCAAGCAGCTTTATTATGTACAAACATATCAGGATTGAGGCTTAATAACTTTAACTTACATAAACATATAAACAAACTAGCTATTACACTTGTACATGCTCACTCTTTGGCGGCACTCTCAAAGTGGCACCGGAGCTAGCATGTGCTTGCTATATATATATATATATATATATATATATATATGCACGTGCTGACCTTGAAATGCTTCTTAAAGGTACAACACACATTATTCTACAGCCTCCCTCAATGAGAAATCAGTCATGCAATACTGATGACAATAATTGAAATGCACCCAATACAAATAATTCTTTGTCAAGCAATTACACAGAACTAAATACATATAGACAATTATGTCGAGGTTGCTGTGTATTTCACACTAGGTCTGGAAATAAGACCAAAACATGTGAGACAAAAATCAGAATCAGGTCTAGCAATTGGGATCGTGTCTGCTGAATGTTCAACCTTAGGGACATCAGGAACATCATCAGGAATGGAAGTAGACGGCAAGACACGTTCTGCAAACAGAACATTGTCTGGATTGCTCTAAGATCTAGACACAACACACACAATGCAGTATAGTCAGACAGTACATTTGTGTGAAAGGTAAAGGAGCAAAATGGCACAGGGTAAGATTCCCAGTAACGTACATAGTGCTTGGCATATGCTATAATCTCACAGATACAACATTGCAGTAAGTAGTTGTGATAACACTTAATCTATCTTTATACTTTCAGGACTTGAAGATTTGTAGGTCTTGAGTAGCTTAGCACTTGAGATTCACAAAGACCACAAGATAATGTTTGTCAGACTGGAATGGCTACCTTTCTCATCCTTTCATAGTTTATTTTATCTATTTTATCTTTTTTTCCTCCACAGGATGTGGACCTTTGCTTTGAGAGGTGTTTTCCTTGATTTTGTTTAGCTTTTGTGCCAAGTAAAGAATTTAAATCGGGAATGGGAGTTTCTTACAGTAATCCTTTCAAACTTCCTTTAGTATGGTATTGTTTTCTTTGCAGTTGCAGCTTATCCTGGCTTAGAATTTTTTTGCAACAAGTGTTCCTTTATTAATATCAGTCTACTTGTATATTGTATCCTATTAAAAATTGAGCAGTATTGTCAGGGAATGAATCTGGACTGGGGAGTAAATGTTGTTGTACATTATATACAGCTTGAGATTACTTAACTTTTACTTACACCATTCCATGCTGTCTTGTTACTGTTTGTGTGTGTGTGTTTTTTTTCCATGTTTGTGTATTTGGCTTGCTGTGGCTTCTACATTGTGATCCTGACTGGATGACATAACTCTCAACCACTACACATTTGGAGGAGCACTCCAGTTCCAGCCTTTATATCTACACCATGGCTTTGATTTGACCTCAACATCACTCTCTGCTGTATCATTGACTCAGTTATAGAGCCAGTAAGAGAGAGAGAGTTCCAAGAGCTTAAGGTCAGATCAAACCAGTAGTAGACAGCACGTAGTAGCTAACATTACAGCAGCAGCACAGTCACTTTAAAAACCTTTGTGAAGTGAAGGGAATTCTCCCACATCTACTTTTGAATTGAAATTTGTCAGGCTGACAAATACTTCATGCTGCTTGCTAGCACCATTGTTTGAATCTGTCATTCTGTCTCGCACTTTCCATAGTTTTGAAGAATATCCCTTATTTTTGCATTTTTCTTTTGGTCTTTTCCTCTTAAAATATGCATTTTCTTTTGGTGATGAGGAATAGATTGCTAAGCAATACCATTTGGAGCTACCTTTTTTTTTTTTTTTTTGCTCTTCAGTTTATGTGAGAGACCCTTTATTTTTTATTTATTTATTTTTTTTTGGGTCCTCACTTGCCGTTTGCCCCCAGACCATTTCTGTTGACTCAGTGCGGCCCTTGCAACTGAAAAGGTTGGACACCCCTGTCATAGACTATTGAAAAAATTTGTCTACTCACTTCCAAACCGTTCCTTCCCACTTTTTGCAGCATTAGAAGGTGGCACCAGATGAAATGTGTTCAGGTAGTAATTGGACATCTTTTCAGCAGATAGTAAATACAAACAAGTTTATTTAAAATATATTCTCAAAGTAGTGACTAAACTAAACTGTTGCTCGTCTAGGCAGGATAAAATAGATGTGTCTTTGTGGGTTCTTTTCAAGCAGCTTTATTATGTACAAACACATCAGGATTGAGGCTTAATAACTTTAACTTACATAAACATATAAACAAACTAGCTATTACACTTGTACATGCTCACTCTTTGGCGGCACTCTCAAAGTGGCACCGGAGCTAGCATGTGCTTGCTATATATATATATGCACGTGCTGACCTTGAAATGCTTCTTAAAGGTACAACACACATTATTCTACAGCCTCCCTCAATGAGAAATCAGTCATGCAATACTGATGACAATAATTGAAATGCACCCAATACAAATAATTCTTTGTCAAGCAATTACACAGAACTAAATACATATAGACAATTATGTCGAGGTTGCTGTGTATTTCACACTAGGTCTGGAAATAAGACCAAAACATGCGAGACAAAAATCAGAATCAGGTCTAGCAATTGGGATCGTGTCTGCTGAATGTTCAACCTTAGGGACATCAGGAACATCATCAGGAATGGAAGTAGACGTCAAGACACGTTCTGCAAAAAGAACATTGTCTGGATTGCTCTAAGATCTATAGGCTCCCTTCAAACTCGAAAATATTATTTGTTAAACAAAAATATATTAACTGTTTGATGTAGTGAGTTCTGGGATTATCACTAAGAGAATACTGTATTGCCTCTAGGCCATAATAATGTTGTATACTAGTGTACAAGCTAACTGCATCTACTACTACAAAGTACAATTCTTTTGTCCATATAATATCTTCTATCTTTTTCAAAAAGTCAAAAGAATCTTTTATATAAGACGAAAGCTTTAACACTTCTTTTAACAGAAATTCATGTAAAAAACAGCTCAAATTTTGGGTAAAATAACCACTAGCTGATACTATTGGACGTCCCGGGAGGTGTTGTAAATTTTTATGAATTTTAGGGGGACAAAAAAATCTAGCTACTACATCCTCTTTAGTCAAAAATTTGTTTGACACATCAAAAGCTGTAAAATAATGCAGTCTGACCCCCTTATCCAACAACATCTGAAAATCATGCTGTGCTTGAATCAGAGTATTTATATTTACTTCACTGTATACCGATTCATTATTTAAATGCTGCATGCACATGTCACAGAAATCCAAAGAATTCATGACTACCAACTTGCCCCCCTTATCAGAGGGCTTAAACACTATTTTATCATTAGTGCTTAATTGTTTAAGCTTCATCCATTACATTTTAGTCAAATTATATTTTTTTCTAGTGATCTCAAAATCATCTATTTCCTTTTCCAATATTATGTTAAGAACACTATGAAAACGCTGTATATAAGTATTCTTAAACGGAGGCATGAAAGTACTTATCACAGATATTTTAGCTGTATCTAGGAGACTGTAAGCATTACTTTCTGTTCTGGAGTAACAAGAATAAAAACTACAATCACTACGTGAGTCAGTTTCCACTTCTGGAACATTAGTGTTTTCAGAAACAGAGTTGTAAAAATAATCCTTTAAATGCATTTTAAGTACCAATTTAAATATTTCACCCTTTAATTCATATAATCTAGGTAAAACTGATGGTATAAACTTTAAACCTCTTTGTAAAACTGACATTTCAACTTCATCAAACAAATAATTAGACAGATTAACAACATACTGGTCTGCATTAATACATTCTACCTGTTTAATTAGTCCATTTACTTCATTTGTATCAGCCCTGACCCTGGTCTCTACAATTGTCTTGTCCCTGCCAGATACGTTTTCTAGCCCCATTTCCCTGGGCATTTGAGTCTCGAAATGTCCTCCGAAAGGACTCAGCATTATTGGGTCTAGGTAAACCTGGATATTCTTGGTCTGTTAATTCCTCTTCTTCCATAGAAGATGCCCCACTTTCACCTGAATGGAAACTCCGTTTTTTACGTTGACCATATGTTTCTTTATCTGTTTGGAAACTAACATTGTGCCATTTGGACTGCTGATTGGTTGAAAGCACAAAAGCCTTCTTTCGTTCACAGTCCCTTAAGTCTCTCTGAAGTTTACTTTTTTTTTCCAGTTGATAAGTTCTTTCTCATAGGAAGAAAGACGGTCATTAATCCTTCCTAAAAAGGTTTCCAATGCTGAGTTTGATGTTATCTTGATCACTTCATCACATAACTTTTTTTTTCCCCCAACAGTTTGTTTCTTTTGAGGCTATCCCTTTCTATTAGTACAGACACCATTCAGTACTGCAGCGATGAGCTGCCGCTATCCACCTCTCTTGAAATTTTTGTTCTAGTTCTTCCGAACAATTCAAAAGGGGTAGAAGGACTTTTAACTGCTCGAAGTCCATGTGGTGTTATTTGCAGTTCTTGATATCTCTAGAGACTGTTTATATTGTAAAAAATGGCAGTTTCTTTAAATAACAGTTTTTCTAAATGTGAACAAAGTTCCCGTGCTGCTGATAATGAAGAAACTTCTGTCCCCTTACCTATGACAACAAAGGGGTTAACAGTTACTCGTTGTCGGGTTTCCTCCCATTTTCTTAAAGCATTTAATGGTGTATTCGTTTGCACATCCAGCATGACATTGTTTTGTTGGCTCAGTGCACCCATTTCATTTTCAGCAGCAATCTGCAGTCCCAAATGTAAATTGGTTTTTGTCCGTTCCTCTGGGTGAACTCCATTCCTGTATCTCGAAATATACGGGGCAGAGAACAAAAAGACTCGCTGGTCATCAATAATATATAGAACCACAATTTTAGAGTATCCTTGAAACCACAGTAGCAAAAAAAAACAATGATGTCTTGTTCTTATGTTCACCGAACGTTTTTTATTCCACAAGAGATAGCATAAAATCTCTTAGCGCCTCGGCCGCAGCCAGCCTTTACAGAGTAAAAATCTTGTTCATCAAATTTTCATTTTATATACACAGTGTTGCTTAATCAATCAATTACATTCAATTAGCTTAAAATCAAGGAAAGGAGCTTTTTCTTAAAGCTAAAACATTTCTAAATAAAACTTTGCCAATTGCATTCTTATTTAAACCATTAGGTTGTAAAGTATTATATTTAATAATAAAAATCGATTTTTTTTTCAAACATATTCTGATTTTGTCTGAGCCTTTTTTGTGGGCTACTACCATGGACGACACCCATTCAGTTGGTTCTGTAACAAGACAAATTACACCTTGCTGCACCATTTTACCCAGCTGAGCTTTAACTTTATCCTGCATAGCTATGCAAACTTTTCTTGCGGGTCTGACCACAGGACTGACCTCTGGGTCTAACTTCATAGAATACACAACTGGAAGTTTTCCCAACTTGTCATTGAAAACATCAGCACACACTGAGTAAACAGCTTCAGTAAAACTGCAACTAGGATTTGTGCTTATATGATTAACATGTTTGGTAAAATAAAGCAAATTCATTCTCAAACTGTCGCTGAAACTCAATAATGACTGCACAGGTCTTTGGACTACATAGAATAACACTCTGTAACAGTTCCTAGCCAAATAACATGAAAGCACTACTGAGCCTTTGGTTTGAATTTCTTCACCTCCATAAGCAACAAGTTTCACACTACTAGCCACATTGAGTTGTTCATTAGTTCTCACCTTAGCAAATGTGTCTGCTGACATAACATTACACTTTGAGCCAGTGTCTACTTTAAGCTTGGTGGTTTTACCATTGATTTGTACAGTGCAAAAGACTTCATTCTTTCCCAATAAATTTACTGCATCAACCTTTTCACCAATTACTGGATATATCTCTATGTAGAAAGTAGAACTGCAGCTCTCTATATGATCAACTTACTAAGTGACCCTGCTTTATAGCTGTGTGAGGTTTACTTGATTTGCAAAAGTTTGAAAATTGTTCCATTTTTTTACACTTGTGGCATTGTTGATCAAATGCTAAGCAATTTTCTTTTAGACTCATGATTGGCACCACAATTGTGACAGTTAATCAAGCTGGATTTGTATTTTGCTGACTCACCCTTGTACTGCACTGAGCATGTCATTTTCTTAGAACTTGCTGGAAAACTAAAGGTTTTACCTAGGGAGCCTGCAGGGGTGGCAGGTGCCATGTGCTTAGGCCTGCTTCTGCTAGCCACGTGTTGCATGCTGTCTACATTTGCTCTGGAACCTGCTGAAACCATAACAGCCAAAACGTGCGTAGAGTGGTGAACAAAAGCAACTGGTAAAACAAACACCACATCTGAAGCCAAAATCCCACAGCAGTCACAAAACAAATCAGTAGCCCTGTATTTCAATAAAGATAAAAAGTTTAATGACAAGCAAAAATCCAAGCAGTAAGTAATCCAGTGGTAAATAAAAAGTTTAAGGACAAGCAAAGATCATTGAGACAGACAAAAGCGCTTACCTACTGGATTATTTACTACTTGGATCTTTGCTTGTCCTTAAACTTTTTATTTACCACCGGATTACTTACTGCTTGGATTTTTGCTTGTCATTAAACTTTTTATCTTTACTGGAATACAGGACTACTGATTTGTTTTGCGACTGCTGTGGGATTTTGGCTTCAGGTGTGGTGTTTGTTTTACCACCTGCTGAAACCATGTTATCACTTGTAAGCATACTTGTGCACCTTTCTGTGACTTCATGGATCTGACAAATCTCAATAGCTTTGCTCAGTGTTAAATCACTGTCGCAAAGAAAATCTTTCTCACTGCAGCACTATTAATACTACACACAAGCCTGTCCTTTATCAACTCATCTTTTAAATCATCAAACTGACATGTTTTAGCTTTGCTTCTCAGGTCAGTTATATAAGCTGCAAAAGTTTCCCTTGGGTTTTGGTCTCTTGTATAAAACAAATGCCTCCCTAATGTAATATTTGTCTGGGGGTTACACATTTCCCTGAATTTGTGCTTTAAACACTTGGGGTCTTTCCTTTGATTCAGCCAGTACAACAATATGACAGTTTTCACCTTCTCCCTCACACTGCTAGTGCACATACATACATACATGAATGCTCTCTTTCAATGGTCTCTGACCCAGCTAGGTTTAGCAAAATGAATGCCCTGATGTGTACATCTTTAACAGGTTAAGCTGCTTGTATAAAAATATCATACTCTTACTCAAATATTCTCCAATATAGTCTCCAATATTCTGATCAAACACCAATGGTGATGGTTTTTGAAATCTGTCCGCCATATTAACACATAACAGTGAAGGCTTTTAAAAGTATGCACAAACACACACACATATATACATATGCCAGAAATGTATGCCAGCATTTGTAATTATGCCCAATAGCACAACTAGCCTCTGAATAACTGAACTTTGTAAAATAAGTCTCTCAGGCACTGTGATATTCTTGAAATCACTGTACTGTAAGAAATAACTTCTTATCAGAGTAAGAAACATTTCAAAATAACTGCACTGTGCGAATAAACTGGGCAGAAGCAGCTCAGAGTAAGAAACATTTCAAAGTAATTGCACTTGGCAAATAAACAGTACACAGCACATTGAAACATTCCTAAAATGGAGGTACTTTGCTAAATAACTATTTACATGCAAAAAACACTCTGTAATGGCAGCAATTTACGAATAGAAACACCCAGCACAAGAAACTTTTAGAAACGACTGTATTTTGACTGTATTTCACGAAACAGTTACACTTTGCACACAAATAAACTCTTCAGAATAAATGTACAGTAATAAGCATACACAAGTAAGCACTTTTATACACTTTGAGATACTTCAAAGAAAAATAAGCTATTTCTGTACCATAATGTTCCATCTGATTATTGCTTTTCATTTGTCTTCAACCTGAGGGACTCTGATCTGGCACTGATCTGAATCAGCCACATACTCCAGCATCGGAACTGAAGTCCAATCTCCTCCCCTACCCATGATGCCCCTGCCCCTCTCCTCCTCTCCCCTCAGATTGAGTTTCTGGCAGAACACCATCCCCAACTACACAGCATGCCTATAAATAAACCTGTCACAACCAACAAAAGGCTTATTAAGGGAAAAGTTTAGCTAGGATAGAGGGGCTACGACTCTTCTATCCGGTCCACTACACTGCCCAAGTCAGGGGCAAGGAGGGAGGGACGGTTAAAGACAAATGAAAAGCAACAACTCAGATGGAACATTATAGTAAGTACATAATATATTTATCTGAAGTTCTGGTTTTCATATGATCTTCAACTTGAGGGACAGAGTCCCCAGCTATCAATAAACCCTGGGAGGTCCTCATGGAAGGATGCTCCGGAGCATGGCTGAGCCAAAGGATGCCCTACCCCTGGAAAGATCATCAAATTTATAATGAGAGATGAATGTGTGTGATGACACCCATGTAGCCGCAGAGAAGATATCATCTAAAGAAACCCTGGACCAAAAGGTTGCAGACATAGGAACAAATCTGGTAGAATGCGCCCAGACATGTCCTGGTGGAGATAACCCTTTGGTTTGATATAGCCCAAGAAAATGCATTCAGAAAACCATCAAACAATAGTGACTTTAGAAACAGGATTTCCCAAGAAAGGTTTGGAAAAGGAAACAGAGTTGATCCGACTTACGAAAAGATTTTGTTCTATGCAAATAGAAACGCAGCTGCCTGTGTACATCAAGCAGGTGCAACTTGTACTCTCCTTTATTTTGGAAATTTGGAACAAAAACTGGAAAATTAATGACCTGGTTAATATTAGATTTTGATGCCACCTTCAGTAGAAAGGATGGATTGGCTGGCAGGGACACCCAGTCATTATGGAAGACCATTTAAGGGGGGGGGGTTAACAGATGAGGCTTGAACCTAAGAAAATCTCTTGGCTGAGGTAATCGCTACCAAAAAGCCATCTTCCATGACAGAAACTTGCAAGTCAATCATAGCCGCTGGCTCGAAATCCGAAGAAACCAAGGCCTGCAGCACAAAGGTAAGATATCAAGGGGGTGTTGAGTCCCTAATTGATGGCCTAACAAAAAAGGTACCTTTCAAAAAGGCCTTATAAAGCTTAAAAGACGCCAATGATGCCAAATTTTCATCTATGTCAAAGTTAGAAATCGCTGCCAACTGCATCTTAACTGTAGAGAAACTAGCACCGTGATTAAAAATCTCCACCAAAAATTCCAAAATGGCTGAAACTGGTGCAGTGAAAGGATCTAGGTCATGCTGAGAAGCCCACACCTAGACATGTTTCCATTTACTTGAATAAACCCTCCTGGCAGAAGATTTGTGAGCTACTACCAAGATCTTCTTAACAGGAGAAGAAAGCCCAGGAGTCCTAGCAATCACAGGAATTGGAGCAGCCAAACAGCCAACTTCAGGTTGACTAAGTCTGGGTGAGGAATCCCTGAGGGATGTGTAATCAGATCTGGAACTGGATCTAGATTCCAAGGAGGACACATTATATGAGACCACAGAGTGGGGAACCAAACTTAGCGAGGCCAGAAAGAGGCAATGAGGATCACTGAGCTCCCCAGCTGTCGAGCTTTCTGAATGAACTTGGGAACTGGAAGGAGCGGAGGATAAGCATACAAGTAGACCAGAGGGCCAAGCATGAGCTAGAGTGTCTGTGGAGGACTCCCCCTTGAGGGGAGTTCAGAGCAAAATACTCACTGCACTTCACGTTGGAAGGAGAGGCAAAAAGATTGCAGCAAGGCTAATCCCACTTTAGAAAGATTTTTTTCCTCTACTGAAGGATTCAGAGACCACTCGTAAGGCACCAGAACAGAGCTGCTGAGCCTGTCCACCAAAATATTAGACCTTCCTGGAATGTGCGTTGCTACCAGAGAACGGCCAGTGGAGATTGCCCACTCCAACAATTTCATGGCTTCGTGACAACGGGGATAAGATCTGGTCCCAGCTGTTTGTTGATGTACCATTCTACTGACATATTGTCCATCTGTATATAGCAATAGTCCCCGGAGGAAGAAAGGCACGGACAGCTTGCAACACCAAAAACACCGCCCTCATCTCCAGGACACTGATAGGCAAATTGCTCTTCAAAGAGGACCAAGTACCTTGAACCATCCTTCCCAAGCAATGTCCTCCACCCGAGCAGGGAGGCATCTGTGGTCACTGTGATCACGGGGGAGGGAAGAACAAATGGATGACCCTGAAGAAGGTCTGGGGATTGGAGCCACCAAAGAAGGGAGACCTTGCAAACACGAGATAGTCAACATGGGTGTGACAAGGGAAGGTCTAGGAAGGACCATTGAACGGCTAAGGTCCATTGCAGAACCCTCATATGAAGACATGCAGTTGGGACGAGAGTGATCGTGCCCTCCATGGACCCCAACACCTGAAGAACTGAAACCGCCAGATGAAGGATGGCTCAGAGAATGTAAAGCACATGATGATGAAGTGATGACAGTCTGTCCTGAGGTAGAAACACCCTGCCCTGGTTAGTATCTAGCCGAGCTCCTATGAAATCCAGTACCTGCACTGGTGCCAGCTGAGACTTGCTGAGATTTATGGTTACACCCAGGTATTGAGCAATTTGAAGTACATGATCCCTGCCTTGAATCAATCACTTTAGTTAGCACCGGGGGGGGGGGGGGTGAGCCCAAAATTACATACTGGAGGCCCTTGATCTTCTTTGTTAGAAACCTCTGAGGTCTCTCTAACTGCTGCAAGTGCTTAGTACGTACGTACCGAATGGTGCATTATACTAAATTAGGGGCTGAATAAGGGCCAAGTATAGGGGGTTATAACTTCTTTTGCTCTCAAGGTGATGACTTTACTAATCGAGTTAGCTATGTGGAAAGCGTTCCTAACAATGGTAGGCATGTGGTGGTCAAAGTTAAGGTTGCGATCAACCTGTGATCCCAGGTCCGTAACCACTTCATGGGTACTTAGGGTATTGTTGTTGATTTCATAGTGTGATGGGGCATTGTTTGTGCTGAAGAGAATGATGATGCATTTCTCTGCATTCAGTTTGAAACCATGACTAATACACCAGTCGTTGGTCTGTGTGAGACCCTTGGAGTATACAAACATCATTTGGGTATTCAATGACTGCACCTAGTTTGCAATCATCTGCAAACTTGGTCAGCCACAACCCTTTAGATTTGACCTGAACTTCTGAGAAGCATATATCAAACAGTAGGAGGCCCAGCTTTGACCCCTGTGACACCCCAAATGGTAACAGGTCTGCTGGTTGATGTGGAGTCACTCACTTTGATAGTGTGTCCAGTTTGTGAGGCAGTTGGCAACCTATCTCACAACGAAGAGGTTTACATTCAGTTTGCTACGTTTATTAATAATGCCTGAATGTGGGATTGTGTCGAAAGCCTTTGCCAAGTCGAGGTATGCTGTGTGCACAGATTTGCCCTCATCAATGGCTCTGGTCAAACTTTCAAAGAAATCCACTATATTTAACAGGCAGGATCTGACCTTCATTAAGCCGAATTGGGTAGGGATCCAGGGTTTGGAGGTCACCTATGTCTTTATTTATAAGGAACATAATAATACGTTCCATGGCTTTACAGATGAGGCTGGTCAGGCTTATGGGTCTGTAATTCCCCGGGTTTGTTGCTAGGCTACCTTTGTGGAAAGGAATAACTGTAGCTGTTCTCCATTCCGCAGGAACAAAGCCTGTGGTTAGACTATGACTGAAAAGGGTACATAGTGGTCATGCTAGTTCATGTTTTAGCCTGTTTAGAAGACAGCCTCAGATGTCATCTGGTCCCATAGAGGCAGTATTCTTTGGCATGGACGTGGCTTTGAGGGCCTGCTCTTCAAATATGTAAGGTGGGGGGGTGGAGTTTGGGGGAGGGTATGTTGTAAGTTAGGAAGGGATAAGGAAGTGAGATTTTCACCAAACCTATCCACTAGCAGGTTTGCTATCTCTGTGGGGTCAGTGCGTGTGTGAAACTGCTGACCACCAGCTCCACACCTGCTTGGGTCCTACCTTTTAGGTTACGTACATAGGTGTAAAAGGCCTTATGGATATCCTTGGCAGTGCTTGCTAGGTTTGCCGCAAAGGGGCTATTGGAGAATTTGACAAGTCGTCTTATTTGCCTGTTAAGGCTGAGGACAGTGCTTTTCCATTGTTGGGTCTTTGTTTTCTTGGAAAGCAACTTTTGTTTTTATTGTAGAGTTTTTGTTAATCCTGGAAGTCCACCATGGCAGCTTGATTTTACTTGGGGCTATGGCTTTGATTTATCTGGTACAGATGAGTTTACACACTTATGCAAGTGACTGTACAGGGCATCAGTGTAAGCTTCGGTATAGTTACCACTTTCAGCTTGGGGTGGGGCCTGGAATGCATTTATACATTCACCTAGAAGGGTACAGTTTGCCTTGGTGAAGTTTTTTAGTCTGATTTCACCCTTTGTGAGTTCTGGTGTTAGTGTCAGTTCGAATGTAACTGATTTGTGGTCAATTTTAACTAATGAGGGTCCAACAGTTCCAGCAGTGCACCTGTTTGACATGTTGGTGATGACTGAATCTAGAATGTTTGTTCCTCTTGTCAGGATATGGACAATTTGCTCCATGGCATTTGAGTTCATAAAGTCAAGGAACTTTTGTGCTAGCAAGTTTGGGTTAGAGTAGGTTTCCCAGTTGATGGTGGGATAACTGAACTCCCCCATAACCAATCCATCCATCCTCAACCCCTTTTCCCATTTTACATATCGGGTCGGGGTGTCACTTCCGTAGTGACAGTCATCTTGAGCCAAGGTTTACATCATCGGGTGACTAGCCCTGCTGCAGTAGTTCATCCGCATCACTCACTAGTATACGCACTCTCACCTACGGCCAATTTAGTGTGTCCAATCCACTTAATGCATGTCTTTGGAATGTGGGAGGAAACCAGAGCACCTGGAGGAAACCCACATGACCACAGGGAGGACATGCAGACTCCAGACAGAAGGCAGCCCAGGCAAAAATCGGACCAGAGAATCTCTTGCTGTGAGGCAACAATGCTAACCACTGCACCACCGACACCACCCTAAATCCCCTATAACCAATGTGTTTGGTAAAATTTGGATCATCTTCAGTTTGGTTAAGTAGGCTTTGTGGGTGTCATGACCCCTGGAGGGGGAGCTATAATTGGCTAGGACTTCAGGAGGGTCTTACCCACTGTACACTGGACCTGGAGTAACTCAATGTAGTTGTCCAGTCTAAGTGGGAGGTGAATTTATCTTTAACACAGACTTGAAACACCGCCTCCTTTGGTTTTCAAACATTCACTTTTGCGGTCTGAAGGTATGGATGACATTGTAACCTTGCAGGGCTAGGATACTCTCAGAGGCCTTAAACCAAGTTTCTGTGACTGCAAAGACATCTACATCTTCTATTAATATAAGTGCTTCCAGGCAGTGCAGTTTTTGGTTTAAGCTCCTAGCATTTAGCACCATGACCCTTATTTTGTTCTGACTGGTCAATTTCACATCAGTAATATTGTTTGAGACCTTGCCTAAAAAAGGCACTATGGAGGAGGCAAGAGCCTTTGCCAGCAGCCGAAAGCCTAGGGATGCCAGGTGCAAACTGTGTCTGGTGAAGCAGTGAGATTTGTCAACCATGGCTTCTCAGACAAACAGGAACTGGATCCCCTTGGAATGACATCAAAAACTAAGCTAATTATTGAAATCAATCATTGTTTGTTTATACTGTGGCATCATTCTAGGTGAGGGTAGTATGCTGCTCAAGGCTAGGGACATACCTGCCTGGGACACATACTCAGAGAGCTCGACCACATCTCTCTTCATATAGTCCAGCGAAGTATGTCTCAGGTCATTCACACTAATGAACTATGACAGAGTCATAATGGTACTTGCTGCTGAGAGACCTGAGTGAATGTGATATTTTTTGTGGTTAAAATTCAAAAGGACCTTTGAGGATGCTTATTGTGACTTTCTCCTTGTTCAACCTAGTGAGTAGGACATCTGTGTGTCTCACTATTGAGTTTCCAATGACAAGAAAATCTGTTTTTTGAATGTTATGCCTCACAGGCTTGGTGGGTGAGACACTGTTGTTGGAATGTGTCACGGGTGCTGTGGAGACTGTGTGAGCTGTAGCAGACTTGTGTTTTGGAGGTCTCTGGTGTTTTGATAAGTTTTTTGAGAGAACCTCTGCATATGTGGATTTAAGTGTTTGATGTGTACTATGTGTTGGGTCTATATTACATCAGCGAATGCTTAAAAAAGCGAACGCTGATTGATCGAACTTATGTAAGCGAAAGCTTACAATCTCGAACTGTCAGATCAGCGATTTTTTTCCTAGGGAAAAAAAATCGCTGATCTAAAACACACACACAACACAAGCACACCAAACAAATAGCAATCCACACACATACACCTAAAATCTGACACCTAACCCTACACTAAACTATACACACACCACTAACTATCCATTTACCTTAACCCAAACCCTAACCCTAAGGTCTGTCACTATCGCAAGTCACCTCACCCGCTCCCTAACTCACCTAACCCGCCCTAACACTCACATCCACACAATCGCACACTTACCTGAATTCAACCTGTAACTTTCCACCACAGCACTGAAAATACCAAAGCAACAGAAACGGACAACCAAATTCTTTCCCTAGGAAAAAATTGGGTTTCTGTTGCTTCCATATTTTAAACATTCGCTTAAATAAGTTCAATCAATCAGCGTTCGCTTTTTTAAGCGTTCGCTGATCTAATATAGACCCTATGTGTTTAAGTAGTGGTACTATGTAAATATGTAGTGGTGGGTGAGTTGACAACCAGTGACAGCATGAATTCTAGAGTCTTGATGTATACACATCTCTTGAACTCTGTAATAGATTGTATTTTTAGTACAGGGTTGTCTGTGTACATGAGGCAATTGCTACACTGCCTCAAGAGATCCAAGTCAACAAGGTTAATGAGGAGAAACAAGGGTAATCCAACTGTCCATAATGCTGTGTTTTTCAGAAACAATTACAGAGGAGCTCAGAGAATGGATGTTTCTGCCTGGGTTTTAAGGGAGAATTTGTTGAATTTAACTGTCCGGCTATGGCGCGCGCACCTGAGGGGCAGTGAGATGTGCAGAGCAACGCACAAACAAGCAATGCAGGACCCTAAATACCAGAAGCTAAAACTTGAAAAAAAAAAAACTAACAAAATTCAAAAGGACCTATGAGGATGCTTATTGAAAGTCAGGTCCCAGTCAATACAATTCTCTCACAAATTTATTGCATTTTCCTGCTGTTTGTTGCAAAAAAGAAAAAAAAATTATCCTTGTTTCCCATCTTTCCTGACCTAGAGTAGTCCAAATACAGGCTTTGCTGTATTCTGGACTTTTGGAAAGTTCCTGTTACCCATTTCCTTTCTTGGATAAAGGGAGGCTTCTTTGTTCACCAGTGGCAGTGGGGAGCTTAGAGCAGCCTATCTATCCCTGGAGGAGTGTTCCCAACACAAGAATATGGTAGTCTACTGGCCATTTTGGGGCAATTTCTCTCTCTTTCAAGTCCCCCTGTATAAAACCCGTTTTTGCTGCTTTATGTGATTTTGCATAGCAGCATCGGGCAGCTCCGCTTAATTGGGTTTAAACAATTCTCGGCTCCACAAAGTCTGCTTTTCACTTTTTCCCTTAGAACTGATCTAGTTCTCATAATAAACACCCTATTCCTACTCTAAAGCCTGTTACTTGCTCACTAAAGCAATTATATGTCAGCACTACAAAATTAAAAGCACTACACCCTCACAAACTCCCCTTGAGTAACTTGTTCCCCATTGGCCCTTTTTTCAATTATAAAGGAATTCCCAATACTATTCTAGCATGTCCAAAGGTCAGTTGTCAATCTCCTCTCTGGTCCAGCTGGTGAATCTGGGAATCTTGAGGCAATGTTACAACTGCCTCATGTACACAGACAACCCTCTCCTCCTCCCAACAAATTCCAACACATGTGAGAGATGCAACCATATAGCCAAACTGGAGGCCAAGCTCTCTCAATTCAGTACTGGCGTAACCAGTCAGGAGGAGAAGGAAATCACACTCACTACAATTCCAGTCTCACATAGACCTACCATGACAGCAAACCAAACACAACACACAAAAACATACTCGGAGGCTCTAAATAAAAATCTGCCTAAGCAGCAGAGACCTCCAAAGCAGACACCCAAGCAACCGCTACCCCAAAACAAAACACGTGCAACACATAGCTCACAAAGCCAGTGTGCCGAACAGGCACAGCCCTTAAGGCTAAACAACACACCTGATACACTTGTAATAGGTGACTCTATCGTCAGGCACACTGACGTCCCGCTCACCAGGCTGAACAAGGAGAAGGTCACAGTGAGCTGCCTGTTGGGCGCTAGGATCCGCCACATAACACAAGCACTCAGAGGTCACTCCAAGGCAAGTACAAATATGACTCCGTCATTGTCCATGCTGGTGTGAATGACCTGAGATGTACCTCCCTGGACTACATGAAAAGAGACATAGAGGAGCTCTCTGAGCATGTAGCCCAGGCCGGTATGACCCTGACCTTGAGTAGCATCTTACCCTCACCAAGAATGATGCCACAATATGAAGACAAGATGATCAATTTCAACAATTGGCTTAAGTATTGGTGTCATTAAAAGGGGATTCAATGCCTGTCAGCCTGGGATGACATGCTCGACAAGCCACGATGCTTCGCTAGGGACGACTTGCACCTGTCACCCCTGGGCTTTCGGATATTGGCAAAGGCTCTTGCCACCCCATAGTGCCTTTTTTAGGCAAGGCTCAAAAGACAAACCCACCTCTATAGGTATCACAAGGGATAAGTAACTAAGAGCAATGCTACTCAATGCCAGAAGTCTAAACCTCAAGATGCACGCACTCAACTCTCCTTAGCATGGAGAACATTGATATCTGTGCAGTAACAGAAACCTGGTTCAAGGCTCCCGAGAGCATCCCAGCACTGCCAGGTTATACCTCATACCATGCTTTTTGGCCCCAAAACTTGGACCGAACCACAAAAGGAGGAGGAGTATTAATATTCGTCAAAGATGCCCACACCTCCAGGTTGGTGGCACAGCACGAAGCATCAGAGACTATCCATGTGCAACTAACAGTGGGTAAAACTGCCTTTCCAGTTTATAGCCTGCTGCAGACCACCCTCCCAAACCCAGGAACCCCACTCGGCCTTCCTGAGAACACTGGAAAATATGAAGGTCTCTCCAAACACCATTATATTGGGCAACTTCAACTACCCAAACATAGACTGGGAGCATTACTCTAGCTCCAACACCCTAGCCCAAAGGTTCCTAGAATTTATAAACTCAAATGGTATGGAACAACTTGTTACCACTCCCACAAGAGGGGAAAACATACTGGACCTGATCATCATCAACATGGGGGCTCTATGCTCCAGACCAGAAATGTATCCCTCACTGGTAAGATCAAACCATAAACTAATCTCACTGGATAGTCACATCCCAACCCCACCCCCTGCCCAGAAAACCACAGTGAAAAACTGCTCTAAAGCAAATTTCACACTCCTCAAAACTGAGGTGGAATCCTTCAAAGCCCCTGGGCCTGTGGAAAATACGGCCCAGACCGCAGAATCCTTTATAAACGCATTCTATGAACACCTTCAGGAATGCATGGATCATGCAATCCCAAATAAAACCAAGACCCAATCCTTCAAAGGCAGGCGTCCTGTCTGGTGGACCCCAGCCATAAACAAACTATACAATAGAAGGAGGAAGCTACTACATGATAGAGCAAAATCCCAAAAAGGGAAGGCATCTCTGATCAGTATTAGCAAAAAACTACGGGCACTCAAAATTGTCTAAGTCCAGCTTCGAGAGAAAAATTGCACAGGACACTAAGGATAATCACAAGGCTTTCTTTAATTATGTTAGGAACCTTGGTGGGAATTCCCAGATATGCTCAGAATTAGTCCAAAATGACAAAAAATACACCAAACCCACAGACACTGCCACCATCCTAGCTGACAGATTCAGTGCAAACTCCCCCCCCCTCCCCACCAAAAGGGCAAATATCTATCCCAGCAGAGTGCTGCCCCCCTGACATCTCAGATGCTCAGGTAAGAGCCGCCCTCTCCAAAGCAAAAAACACAGCATCAATGGGACCAGACGATGTCCCGGGCTGCGTCCTACATGAACTCCAAGAAAAGCTAAACCCAAACATAAAACTACTGTTCAATCTCAGCCTTACTACAGGATATGTACCCAAAGAGTGGCATACAGCAACAGTGGTCCCTCTCCACAAAGGTGGTGCCTCAACAGATCCTGGAAACTATCGCCCCATAAGCCTGACTAGCTTGGTCTGCAAAGCTATGGAAAGCATCATCATGGACCTCATAAATAAAGATATTGGGGACCTACAGACACTGGATCCTACCCAGTTCGGCTTTGTTAAGGGCAGATCCTGCCTCTTAAACCTGGTCGATTTCTTTGAAACAGTCACCAAGGCCATTGACGAGGGGAAGGTGGTCCACACAGCCTACCTGGACCTCGCAAAAGCCTTCGATACAAAACCCCACTCAGGCATTATAGATAAGCTCACCAGCTTAAATATAAACCCCTATGTCACTAGATGGGTTGCAAACTGGCTCAAGGACAGAACCCACATGGTTAGAATTGCTGGAGCCATGTCAGACTACAAACCAGTTACAAGTGGCATCCCACAAGGCTCAGTCCTGGGACCTCTCTTGTTCGGTATATATTTCTCGGAGGTACAGGTCAACACGGAAGGACTGTGGCTGACCAAGTTCGCAGATGACTGCAAACTAGGTGCCATAATCGACTCTCCAGCCGACACAAGTATCCTACAAAAGGGCCTCATAGAAACAGACAACTGGTGCCAGAGCCATGGCCTCAAGCTAAACGCCAAAAAGTGTATAGTCATCCCCTTTGGCAAAAACAAAGTGCCCACAAATTACCACATAGGTGGTAATCCATTAATCTGGAAGAAGTAATTAGGGACCTGGGGACCCAAGTTGATAGCAATCTCTCATTTGAAAACCACGTGGCCAAAGTGGTTAGAAAAACATTTTATATAGCCCACCTAATCATGAAGGGATTCACATCTAGATCAGGAGAGGTCATTGTGCCTCTTTACTCATCCCTCATCAGGCCCATAATTGAGTACAATGCCCCTTTTGGGATGCACCTTACCAGACACCTGCAGCAACTGGAAAGACCCCAAAAGTACCTCACCAAGAGGATCAAAGGGCTCAAACAGATGCCATATGCTGCCTGGTTAAAGAAACTCCAGCTCTACTCAGTGGCATACCGCCTGCGCAGAGGCGATCTGTGCCTGACGTATAAAGCCATGTCCAACCCGGAATTAATGGACATGCTGCACCTCAGAAAATCCAAATCCCATCGAGCTACGCGCTCGAGGGACTTAAACCTCAGCACTGAAATAAATAGGACATGCTGGAGGGACAGATTCATAACCCAGAGGCTCCCTTCACTCTGGAATAAAATCCCAATCCAGGTTAGGCAGAGTCCCTCATTGACACTCTTCAAGAGGAATCTTGTTAAGTGGATGGGAGATCGTTGGTTTACCCCGGGTATTACTTCTGTGTCACTGTTAGACAGAGGCACAGTATACTAACCTCGAAAAAGGGCATAGCAAAATTCATTTAAAATGGGTGGCAAAAGCCAAACACACTCTGGCTAGGCTTATAAATGCCCTAGGGCAGATAGGTTCATAGGTTCATACTAGGCTATTAACAAAAGTGCAGATAGGGCCCTTCCAATCCAAGATGGTCTGGAAAATGTGCTCAGAACAAATAAACCACTACAAACAGTTCCAGAAGCAGCAGGCCTGGATCTGGATTATGTTACAGCTACTAACTACCCTAGTTTTAGAGAAAAACTAGAGAATGTTTGACACAGCAGAAAAACAGCAGTGAGACACTGAAAAACATTTAATACAGCAGAAAATCAGTCAGGATTAAACAGTTAACAGGTCAGTTAATTAAGTATTGCTTGGCAGGAAAATCAGAGCATGCAAAACAGATAGCTTTAAAACAGTGACAAAATACCAGTAAATACTTAAAAACGGTGGAAACAAAAAAAGCTTCCTTAACAGTGAAAACAGCAATAAAATTCAATTTTACAGGCACAGTGTAGCAGGCAACTGCAGTGCAACAGTATAGTTTAGTACACAGTAAATACATACAGTATCAAAGTAGTCGTCAGGCAATAAAAAAGTGCAGTAAATAGCATAAATAAGCAAAACAAAAAAACAGGGAACACGTGTTTTTTTAGAAGCTCGGAAGCCTACAGTCATCTGGTATTTCAGCTCAGAGTTGTGGCTGGTAGTCCACCTCAGTTCAGCCTGGTACAAACAGATCCAAGAAATGCAATCTGTGATCCATTTAGCTAGAGTAAGTTTAGAAGCTGGATGGGCTGCCATGGTGGTGCAGTGGTTAGCACTGTCGCCTCACAGTAGGAGGTTCTCCGGTTCGATCCTTGGCTGGGGTGCCTTCTGTGTGGAGTCTGCATGTCCTCCCTGTGGTCATGTGGGTTTCCTCTGGTTGCTCCGGTTTCCTCCCACATCCCAAAGAGGTGGACTGGACACTCCAAATTGGCCCTAGGTGTGAGTGTGTGCATGTGTGTGTGCCTTCCACGGAAGGTTGGGTGCCGGGCTGGCAACTCGAAACTGTAAAAACTCCACTGCCAATCATGAGTGGACAGGTGATCCGCTGTGGCGACCCCTAACCGGGAAAAGCCGAAAGAAGAAGAAGAACTTTAGAAGCTGGATGATCCAATTTTTAAGATGAGAAGGATACAAATAGCCAATCTGACTTTCTGGATTGTTTTGTTCTGTGTACATAAAAACGTAATTGTCTCTCCACATCTAGGAGGTGTAGCATGCATTCTGCTTTACTTGAAAAATATGGGAAAGAAAACCAGTAAATGATTGGATTGGTTGACATTTGATTTAGGAGCTACTTTAAAAAAGGAAGAGTTTGTTTATAGACTAACCCCAATCTTTATGTAAAATAATGGAGACAGTCTCTGACGAAAGAGCCTGGAGAGTTCAGACATCCTTCTTGCAGAAGTGATAGCTACTAAAAAGTCTGTTTTCCACGAAATACATTTTGGACCTTTTTTTTGCTGAAGGTTTAAAAACTACTTGAGTTAGACCTTGTAGCATGAGTCAGATCTCAGGTAGGTGAAGGATCCTTTATTGGTAGTCAAAGGAGAAAAATGCCTATTAGAAATGCTTTACATTTGGAAGAAGCCAAAAAATAATTTCTGTCTGCTGAATGAAAACTGGAACTGGCTGATAACTGCAGTTTAATTGTAGAAAAACTAGCTCCTTCCTTAAAAAGAATAGCCAAAAATTCAAGGACAACAGAAACTGGTGCAGAAAAAGGGTCATCATCATTTTTCAATGCCCAAAGGGAGAATATTTTCCACCGGCTCTTGTAAACTTAATTGGTGGAACCTTTTTTGCGAGGATGATCTAATGGTATGTACTGGGGAATAAAGCCTGGGCGCTCTGACAATTACAGGAAGTGGAAAAATATGTGGTTAGTTTGCTGGCCTAGATATTGTGATGGATCATCCCGGAGGGGTGTGACAGGAGATCTGCAATTGGGTCCCAGTATCCTTGGAGCATAATGAAGATGAAAGTAATGGAAGGAGAACTACACCTGACAAGGCAAAGCAGGGGGCAGTCAGGATGATTGGGCTCTTTAAACAGATTGCCTTTTGTAGAAATTTGGGAATCAAAGAAAGTGGAGGATAAGTGTAAAGGAGTCTGGATGGCTAAACGTGGACTAGAGAATCTCTTGGTGACTCTCCCTGCGAGGGGGATTAGGGGAAAATACCTGCTGCACTTACTGCTATGGGGGGAAACAGAGTGTGCAGCAAGGTTGGCCCAAATGACGGAAGATCTCTTCCATCACAGATTGTTTGACAGAACACTTGTGAGGCATCAGAATGTACTTGCTTAATTTGTCTGCTAACACTTTGGTTTCCCCCAGAATGTACATTGCAACTAGAAAGCGGTTTGAGGAGATCGCCCATTGCCACACACTCATGGCCTCTCTGCAAACAGAAAGTAAGATTAGGTTTCTCCTTGTTTGTTGATGTACCGGACAAATGACATGCTGTCAGTCTGAATCGCAATAGCGCCTGGAGGAAGAGCATCTTGAAATTCCCACAACACTAATAGGACTTCTCTCATCCCCAGTACACTGATATGTGAATTTGTCTCTTGGGGGACCATGTACCTTGGACTATCCTTCCCAAGAAATGCCCCATACCCCACCCCAGCTGGGAGTCGTCTGTAGTCACTGTGGCCACTGGGGGCAGTAAAATGAAGGGTCACCCTAAATAAATGTCCACCACTAGATCTGGCATTTGCAAATCAGAGTAAGCCTGACTGGAAAGGATAGGGTTGTTGAAGAATAGACTACTGAACAACTGGAGTCATTTGATGAACAAGCATCTAGTAATGTGCTAAACGGAGTAAGCAACTGCTGCTGCCACAGATCCCAATGCTTAAAGAATGAACCTGGCTGCAGGATACAGGTGGAAAAGATCTGACGGACCTGAGATCTGAGCACGTCTATGCGACGAGTTGGTGTACACCAATAAACTCCAGGCTCTGTACTGGTGTCAGCTTTGATTTGGTGTTGATTTATTGTTATTCCCAGTGAGCAGCAAGTCTGGAGCAAATAGTCCCTAGATTGTTGAAGGTGATGCAAATGGAGGGGCAGCGAGTAGACAGTCATCTAAATATGGAGACACTCACAATCTAATGAGTCTCAAGTGAGCTGCCACCACTGCCATATAATTGGTAAACACCCTGGGAGCTGTGGTGAGCTGAAAGGGCAGGGAGTCCTTATTGGTAAAGACTGGATCCCAGCTGAAAGAGCAAATGTCTTCTGGAGCACCTGTCTATTTTGATGTGATAGTATACATCCTGAAAATCTATGGACCACATCCAACCATTCTTGCACAGAAAAGGCAGAATGGACTGACCCATGACCATTCACAACTTTGACTTTTTTTACATACTGATTCAATCTGCTCAAATCCAGAATTGGTCTGAGGTCCCCTGTCTTTTTGGGCACTAAAAAGACATTTAAGTTCCAAATCCTATTTGGTCTGGCGAGACCTCTTGGATGACTTTTGTCTAGTAGCTTTTGAATTTCTTGCACTGCTGCTTTCTTCTGTCTAGGTAGAATGTCTGAAAGCTTTTCCTTTTGCAGAAGGGAAGTTGGAAAATAGAAGTTATGTTCTTACCATAACATTCCATGTTAGTTGTCTTCTTCTCGCCTTCTTCTTGCTGGATGGGTTCGGAGCCGACCTCGGCCCGACTGCCACTCTAAAAGCTCGAGAGTTGGTTCCACCGGCTCGAGGCTCCCCTTATATCCCACAATGCTAGGCGAGAGTTACCTCAGATCTCGTTTGTAAGCTAACCCAGCTTATATCAATAACAGTATAACTGTAAATAGAATCCACCTCTAACAGCAGGAAGAAAAGGGGTGACCTACATCCTGAAACAAGAAATATGCAAAATAGCATATGACTAAGAAAGAGGTGGTAGAAAGAGAGGTCACGATCACAACTCCTCTAGGTCTGTCCAGGCCAGGGAAGGAGGGTGGACGAAGAAGAAGCGAGAAGAAGACAACTAACATGGAACGTTATGGTAAGAACATAACTTCTATATGTTAAGTTGTCTATCTCGCCTTCATTCTTGCTGGATGGGACCGCGTCCCTAGCACCTTGTCCCGGGTGGCCTAACGGAACAGACGCCTGAGAACAGTGGAACCAAAATTAGCTCTATGCCTAGAAGCTAAATCCAACTTATAATGGGAAATAAAAGTGTGAGGAGTAGCCCAAGTAGCCGCTGCACAAATGGTGTCAATAGGCAGTCTCTGTCTTGGAAGGCTAGAGAAGTAGCCAAAGCTCTGGTGGAATGGGCTTTAGGTTTATTAGGCAGTTTTTGGTGTCTAATCTCATAAACAAGGGTAATCAGAGATGTTAGCCATCTGGATAATGATACCTTTGAAACTGGAAGTCCCTTTCTGCTTTCCGCATAGGAGACAAACAGCTGATCAGATTTTCTGAATTGTTTCGTCCTGTCCAAGTAGTACCTTAATTGACGATGAACATCCAGGCAGTGTAATTTTTGTTCAGACCTATTTGAATACTCTGGGAAAAAGACAGGGAGGTCAATGCATTGGTTTAGATTTGATGTTGAAACCACCTTAGGCAAAAAGGACGGGTTAGTTCGTAAGGAAACTCTGTCCTTATGGAACAAGAGATAAGGAGAACGACAACTGAGTGCTTGAAGTTCTGAAATTCTTCTAGCTGATGTGATAGCCACCAGAAAGAGAGTTTTCCATGATAATAATTTCAAGGAACATGAAGCTGCAGGTTCGAAAGGGGAAGAATCAAAGAAGCAAGAACTAAATTTAGGTCCCAAGGAGAAGGAGGATTTCTTATAGGAGGTCTGAGAAGAAAAACTCCTTTCAAAAAGGCTTTGCAAAGTTTGTGGGACATTAGGGCAGATTCAGAAATGCCCACATGAAAATTAGAAATAGCTGCCAATTGAACCTTAAGAGTAGATGGAGATGAACCTGCATGGAAGAGTTCAGCTAGAAAATCAAGGACTAGTTGGATGGAAGCGGTGAAAGGATCTATGTCCTTTCCTCGTGCCCAGTATGAGAAACATTTCCACTTACTCAAATAAATCTTTCGAGTGGAAGATTTATGGGAAGCTATCAATATATCTCTAACCGAGTGAGATAATTGAGGAAGCCTGGCTACGGTTGGAAGTGGAGGAACCAAGCAGTGAGGTTCAGAGAGGGGAGGGAGCGATGAAACTGACCCGATTGGTGGATCAAAAGATCTGGAACTAGGTCCAGACTCCACGGTCGCCCAAGAGAAAACGATGTAGAAAGGGGAACCACACTTGTCGAGGCCAGTAAGGAGCAATGAGGATCAATGAGGCCTTCTGAGCGATAGCTTTCTGTATTACTTGAGAGATCAGAGGGAAAGGAGGAAATGCATACAGAAGTCCCCGGGGCCATACTTGGACTAGAGCGCCCCTGCTGGGTTGGCCTGGTAAAGGGAATAGAGTGAAGTATTCTCTGCACTTGCTGTTTTGGGGAGTAGCAAAAGATCGCAGCAAGGCTGACCCCACTTGAGAAATATCTCTCTCACTACAGAGTCTTTCAGAGACCACTCGTGAGGCATGAGTATAGCTCTGCTCAACTTGTCCGCAATGTGATTGGACTTCCGGGATGTGCGTTGCTATCAGAAAACGCTGAGAAGAAATCGCCCATTGCCACAGTCTGAGTGCTTCTCGACACAGGGGTATGATCTGGTTCCGCCTTGTTTGTTGATGTACCACACTACAGACATATTGTCTGTCTGGATTGCAATCGTTCCCAAGGGAAGAGAGTCTTGAAGGGCTTGCAACGCTAAAAGCACTGCTCTCATCTCCAGAACATTTATGTGCAAGTGGCATTCGTTTGGTTGCCATGTGCCCTGGACTGTCCTGCCCTGATAATGCCCCCCCCCACCCGATCAGGGAGGCATCCCTTGTCAGAGTAGCAACCGGAGGGGGTGGGACAACTGGTCTTCCGACAGGAGCTGGGGAAGACATCTACCACATGAGATGCTTTTGCACGCCTGATCATAATGGTGTGAGACATTGGAAGTTCCTGGTATGACCATTGAGAAAAAAGCATCCACTGAAGGATCCGCATGTGGTATCTGGCCAATGGGAGGAGAGGTATGGCGCTGCCATGATTCCCAACACCTTTAGAACTAACCTGGCTTTGGCTCTGTTGTTGTTGAGAAGAAGTGACACCAATTTGTGAATGTCTGATATCCTTTGGTTCGTTAGCGTTGCAGACATGTTTATAGTATCTAAATTTGCCTATGTAGGTAATAGTGCGACAAGGCGACAAAACAGACTTTTCGCAATTTATTGAAATACCCAGTTTTTGACAAACGCGAAAAGTATAATCTCTGGCCATCAGAAGGAGATGCTTGGTGGGAGCTGTGAGAAGCCAGTCGTCCAAATATGGAAACACCTGGAATCCTTGTCGTCTCAGGTGAGAAGCTACCACTGCCATGCATTTGGTAAACACCCGGGGGGCAGTGGTGAGACCAAAGGGCAGGGCCCTGAACTGAAAATGACTGGTTCCCAGCCTGAAGCGGAGGAATCTTCTGGAGCGTCTGTTCATTTTTATGTGATAGTACGCATCCCGAAGGTCTATAGAGCACATCCAGTTTCCTTTGCCCAGAAGGGGAAGAATGGATTGCAGTGTGACCATCCGAAATCTTGTTTTCTTGACTGATTTGTTCAAGACACTGAGATCCAAAATCGGTCTCCAGTCCCCTGTTTTCTTTGGAACTAAAAGAACCTTGGGTAGATTCCGGTTCCTTGTTGGTCTGCTGGCACTAACTGAATTGCTCTTTTGGCAACCAGTTTTGAAATTTCCAACGCTGCTATATCCCTTTGAGCGGTGGAACATCTGGAAGGGATTTTTGACTGATTTGGAAAACGAAGAAAGGGGATAGAATAGCCTTCGAAATGATGGACTGTACCCATTTGTCTGGAGTCAGGGATAGCCAGGCTTCTGGGTACAGTGACAATCTTCCCCCGACTGCCCCCGAAGATGGGCAGTCGGGCAACACCTCAGGGATGCTGAAAAGGCTTGTCAGGAAAGGCTTCCCGATTGCCTTGGTTCTCGGCACCCCCCCTCCCCCTAGGGCGACGTCTACCATTGTTTTTCCCACCTCTGCCTTTGGTAGGAAAACGACTCTGTGCCTCAGGCGAAGTCCCTTGAGATTGTATACGGTACCACATGAACCGAGCCCTCTGTCCTTAGGGGTAAGGGCTAGAAGGAGTCGAAAACGGACTCCGACGGCAGAAAGGGTCTTGCCATCAGTCTCGCACCTAGTCAGGGTTTCTTTCACTTGAGGACCAAAGAGAGATGATCCATCAAAAGGGAGTTCGTGAAAGACGCCTTGAAAGGTTCCGCAAAGTTGCATAGCCGCATCCAGGCGTGCCTACGTAAGGCTACCCCTGTCCCTGCGGCTCTGCTCGCTCCATCGGCCGCATAAGAGAGGAGGCGCATGGAGGAGTTGGATATGGAATTAAGGGTAGCCAGCTGCGTGTTCATTTTCTCTTGAAACCCGCAGCTGTAGGGTCCTTAACATTTCACTCGCTTCCTTGATCAAGTCTCTTTGAAGACGAGTGAAATGGCACAGGTAATTCAGCTTAACGCATGGTAAATGTCGCTGAGGAGAACATCCGCTTCCATACCTATCCATGGACCTAGATTCCTTGTTAGGTGGATGGACAGGCACTGAAGGATCAGCCAGTTCCTTCTTTGTGGCGGCAGCTACCACCATAGCATCCACAGAAACTCCTTTTGATAAAAAATTGCTTGTCTGATGGAGCTGTGATGAATTTGGAGGGTCTCCTGGGAGTGGGGTCCACTGAATCAGGAGCCGCCCATGCCTTCTTAGCGACCACCTGCATGAGGGGGTCAAGGGGGACACCCAGGAGGTGGAAGGACGAGAGCCAAACGCCTCAAGATACACAGATTCGTCCTCCGAAGGGTTGAGGGCTGGCCAATTTCCCTCTGTTTCAGGATCTCCAGTATGTCTGCAAATGAGACATCTTCAGAAGGGGAACGTGGGCACCCTCAGAATCATCCAGATCTGTGTCCGACGTGATAGACTCAGGTGAGTCAATGTGCTTCCTCTTGCACTTCCTCTTCCGAGGAGGCTCTTCTGCCAAACCAGGAGAGGCCTCGGAAGAGGATGAAATCCCCAAAGGGGGCTCCTGAGGAGCTGGCTCTCTGCGGTCCGGGATGAGGGAGTGAGTCGACTTACCCTGAGGCAGCATAGAAGGAGGGGCTGACGGAGCCGACTGTGGAGTAGAGCCAGGCTCTAACACACTCTGCATGACCTCGAATGCACCCCTGTCAGGCAGAGCCAGAGGTCCCCGCTCCGAGGAGCTAAGGACCCCCCTCGGCACCGACAGTGATGGCTCTGAGGTCGATGTCGGAGCCGAACTCACCAGCGCCGAAGCACCGAGAGGGAGAGGGGGGTCGGACAAGGGTCCGATGCCACTCACCCCCTCGGAGCTGACGAGGGAGGTCCAGCGCCGAGATTCCTCCAAGGAAGAAAACGGAGCCGACGACGGAGCCAAAGACAATTGTCTCGGCTCCGAAGTGACCACAGTCTCGGTTCCGACACGACCCGGCTCCGAACTCAAGAGAGTCGAAGGAGGAAAGAGTTGATGGACCGGGGCCGGCACCGACTGATGAGTCGGGCTCTGAAGCATCTGGGCTAGTGCCTCGGACTTAAGTAGTCGACTCACCACCCTCTGAAGGTCATGATCGGAAAGCCTCGATGACCTAGAGGAATGAGACCTTTGGCTCCGTTCAGACAGCAGGGGAGATCCTGGAGCCGAATGAACGGAGCCAAGAGAAGGTGACCTAGACCTCTTTCTGGTTGTCGGCTCAAGATCTTGTCGGAGCCGACACGGGTACCTCGATAACCTCGGCTCCAGCCGAGCCGAGGAAGCCACAGAAACTGTGGACTGAGTCTTATCGGCTCCAGCCGGAGCCGATAAAGGCAAAGGTTGAACAACCTGAGGTCTCGGCTCAGGAGCCGGAGCTGAAGACCTCGATGCCTTAGAGGGCTTCCCTGTTGAAACTGACAGGGAATCCTCTGGCTTCAACAAGCCTCTCAGAATCAATTTATTTTTTCTCTCCTGCAGGACCCTGG
Organism: Protopterus annectens; assembly: GCF_019279795.1. NCBI lineage: Eukaryota > Metazoa > Chordata > Ceratodontiformes > Protopteridae > Protopterus > Protopterus annectens. The sequence goes on along the minus strand of NC_056739.1, from coordinate 744,441,038 downwards.
GGCTGAAGCCATGGCACACAGCACAGGAGTCCTGCAGGTGCAAAGGTCCCAGACAATAGACACAAGAAGTGTGAGCGTCTGTCAGAGACATTTTCTGACAGCACGCATCACACTTCTTGAATCCAGAGACCTTTGCTTCTTTTGACATTTCCTATATCTGACAGGTGTACACTAACACACACCCAAACACACAGTTATACCCTGTCAGCAAAAATTAGTAATACTAAAAAAACAATAACAATTTTAGTAAAATACTAATAATTAAGTACAAAAATTAAAGTAAGCTACACAAACACTCCCTAGGGAAGGGAAGGCCAAGGGCCCAAGGGAAGAACCAACGGTTCTTTTAGTAAGAAAAACGGGAAAAATTAGGGTCGGGGATAAGGATCTATGTTCTACACTAATTTAGGAAGAATTAAAGTTAAAAGGGGAAAAAAAGAGTAACTTTTTGAAGAAAAAGCTAACACTCACCAGGAACCGGTAGAAGCAACCAACCTCGAAGCTGTAGCGGCAAACGAGATCTGAGGTAACTCTCGCCTAGCATTGTGTGATATAAGGGGAGCCTCGAGCCGGTGGAACCAACTCTCGAGCTTTTAGAGTGGCCGAGTCGGAGCCGAGGTCGGCTCCGAACCCATCCAGCAAGAATGAAGGCGAGATAGACAACTTAACATAATGGATTAACTCCTGCGTATTATTCTTAGCACCTAGAAATCTTCTGTTGTAGTTGCCCAGGCATCTGGGAGCAAGGAAAATCATCCCCTGGTTGCCTCCAGAGACAGAAAGTCAGACAGTACTTCAGGAGCACTGGAAGGGTCTGTCCGGAATGAAATAACGGAAACCCTAATTTTGCGGGCTTCCACTGCCTCTAGGGTGACATCATTGGAAATTCCTCATCTGCCTCTGGAGGAATTGTCCCCATGCAAATCTTGGAAAGTTTTCCAAGATCTACAGAACCATATTTTCTTACCACCTTTTTGATTCCTAGAAAAGGTTCATTGAGGAGTAAAAAAGCTGATTCCCATGGCAGACAGAGTCTTTCTTTCTTATATGCTGTGGGCAAGTGTCCCTCTAACCACCGGACCAAATATGGACGTACCAACAAAGAGGGTGTAAATGAAGGACATCTTAAAATGCTCTACGTCGCACAGACCCATCCAGGCATGTCTCCTTATAGCAATGCCCGAACCGGAAGCCAGTGAGGTGTCTTCAGCTATGTGAGAGATCAACCACATGGAAGTGTTGGAAATTACCAAAAGAGTGGCCAGTTAAGAGGATGTTCTTTTGAAATCCTCTGCAGACATGGACTCAGAGAATTTTATAGGTCCTTGGTCAAATCTCTCTGTTGTCTTCTGAAATCTGCCAGGTACTTATGAGACCTCAAGGTGAAGGTCACAGAGCCAAAGACTCACTTTCTAAATCTGTCCAGTACCGTAGACTCTCTGTCTGGTGGGTGGACAGAAGAGCTCTGTTCTGCTAGCTCTTTCTCAGTGGCTGCCACCATCACCATAGCATCTACAGAGACTCCTTTACTCCAGTAGGGTCTTTCCTTGGGAGGAGCTAAGAATTTATCAGGTCTTTCTGAAATGGGTTTGACGGTATGTGGCTCCTTCCATGCCCAGTGGGAAACTAATGCAAGGAGCTCATCTTCTGGGGGGGGGGGGGGGGGGTAACCCAAGACATAGATGGGCCAGACCCAAAGACTTCCAAAAATACAGATTCCTCTGGTGAGGGATTTTCAGAACACTAACCACCTTTCTGTCTATCTATAAAATGTCGCCAGAGCAGATATAATCTGGTGGTGATCTGGGGCACTCCCTTCACTGAAATCGGTATCCTCCATGAGAGATTCCAGCAGAGAATCTATTTGCCTCATCTTGCACATTCTCTTCTGATGGATCTTCTCTGGGGAATGTTTGGGGAGTTATCTGAAGAGAGGGGGAAGTTCCTCTACAGGATCTGCTAAAACAAGTTGGAACTGGCTGTCCTTGTGCAGTAGGCCTGATCGACTCATAGCTCTGAACGGAAGAGGGAATAGGGACTGGATCCAAGGGGTGAGAAACCAGTTTTCTGGAGAGAGAGAAATAGCCCTTTCCATGACCTTGAAGGCAGACGGACTCAGAGAAGCCATGACCAACTGCCCCAGAATGGAGACTTCCAGTGCAGGCAGATCACGCCCATCAAGGATGGAACTGGACCTAAACTGTCTAGCACAGAGGTTCCAAGTGGAAGGGATGGACCCAATAACATCACAGTCAATCCAGGTCCAACACTTTGGCTCTGGTATCCATTCGGATCTGAAGGTACAGGAGACGAACTAGTCAGGCATACTGTCCGAGTTGAAGAAGATATTTTCTTTGGATCCAACTCCAGACCTCTCAAGGCTCTCGCATTCTGAGGCGCCTAAACAGTGGGATGAATCAGAGGAGGATACAGAGTTATATGAGATGTAGTTGGAAGGCTCACAAATCCAGTAAAGGACAGACCCCTGAGCTCTGAGAAATTTTCACATCATCCTATTCACATCTGCTTCTGATAAACTTCTGGAGGATGTCGTGGACTGTGGCTTAGAGTGTTTCTTAGGGGTCTGCAAGAAAGGAGAATATAGAGTTGGAGAAATTCGATCCAGCATGAACTCTGGTGTGCGACCTTTCTGAGGTCCCAGGTTTCGGATCCAAGGGTCTGGGATCTGAGGTAGGCAATGTAGGACTGGCAGATATGATTGGATAAGATTATTTAGGTTCTTGCCTTTGAATCAGGGCCGTCAGATCCAAGCATTTTTGAATCTTAGTTGGTGGCACCAATGAAGTCCTAGGGGATTTTGGCAGGGAGCATTATCTGTGCTACAATGGATCAGATTTTGATGATTTGAAAAAGAAGCTGCAGCAGGAGGAAAGAAGCCTTTCAAAATTAGTTTTCTGCATCAGTCAACCAAAGCCCTTGGATTAAAAGTAGAATGAGCGCTGTAGTTGGTATCCAAATGGGCAGCCACCAGGGCAATAAACACACTCCTTGTGGGCATCTGAGTTTGGTATTTTTTTATGTCCATAAGAAGTGCATTTCTTGAACCCTGTCGGTTTATCGGCCATGACAGGAGAAAGTGCAAAAATAGAAGTGCACTAGGAAAAGAAGAAAATAAACGTTTTTTTTTTAATCTGAGAGCAGAGGTTAAAAAAAAAGAGAATTACCAGTGTGACAACCCTCCACTGGACCAGTAATCAAGAAGCCTCAATCCTCACCACTGACAACAGTGGGGGAACAATCACAAAGAGGACAAGTACATATACAATATTTCCAGATGCAGCTTTCTCCATCAAATGCAATTTCCCTTAAGAGCACACACAGACCACAGGCAGTCTGGGGCTGGTTTCTCCCTATTCCTCCAGATGCAACTTTCTGCATCAAATGCAATTTCCCGTAAGAGCACACACAGACCACAGGCAGTCTGGGGCTGGTTTCTCCCTATTCCTCCAGATGCAGCTTTCTGCATCAAATGCAATTTCCCGTAAGAGCACACACAGACCAGAGGCAGTCTGGGGCTGGTTTCTCCCTATTCCTCCAGATTCCAAATAAGACTCCCCAGCTATAGAGTTGAGATCTCAGCTAAGTGACCAAGCCAAGACCTTCAGCACCCTCTCTGTCCAACCAGTGCTTCGTGTCCCTGCCCAAGTAGTTGACACACACTGTTTGAGGTTTGATTTACACACACACACACACACACACACACACACACACACACACACACACACACACACACACACACACCTGGGAAAGGCTGGCACAGGTTTACTAGCTATGCCCTCTTCTGCCCAGACTATAGGGTAGTTCTCACTGCCACCAGTCACTCCTTATCAGCTACTTTAAGGCCCTTAACAAGGGGTGTCTACTCTTACTGTGTAATATTAATACTAATACAAATGGCAGTCTGATCAAGAGCAGGGCTATTAGGACTGGCCCACATAGTGTCACCAAATAAATATGAAAGTACTCTCAAAACTTAAATATCTCTACACAGACCAGCCACAATAAAATGTTTAAATATATTTAATAATAAAAATAAAAGAACAAAACAATACTAAATATATATTCACAGTGACATCAGAGTTCAAAACCACAGGAAATATTTAAAACAGCATTGCAGTGCAAGCTCACACAAATAAAGAAAAACATCTAAACTAAACTTCACTATATTCCTGACTGCATCTAAGAGAATTATGCTATTCCCTAGTAACTTACTATTAGGCAAAGAAAACAAATTGAGAAAACTGACTGAAGGTCCACAGAGTACAAAAAAATCTTTAGCGAACAAACCAATGTAGACCACCACAATACTTCGATAAAACACTAATTTAATATGACAAGGCAAAATTCAACAAGCAGTTTTTAACACAGGTGTCCTATGAGCTAAAAGCTCAATTATCCACTTTGCTTCTTCTCTCTCAGTGGCATCTACTAGGCTACCCTTTCTTATACTAGGAAATACATTTACAATAGCTCTAAATCTAAACTGATGGTCATTATTTACTTCTATATGTTTATAAAGTGCATTGTGCATATTTCTAGTTCTTATGCATGAAAGATGTTGCAGAATGCACTTTATAAACATATAGAAGTAAATAATGACCATCAGTTTAGATTTAGAGCTATTGCAAATGTATTTCCTAGTATAAGAAGAAGCAAAGTGGATAATTGAGCTTTTAGCTCATAGGACACCAGGACTAAATGAATTTGTTCCTATGAAACCCGCCCTCAAAGATAGGAGGGTGCAGTATAAATTTTGATTGGTTGGAAACGGTTTTGAATTAGGTATTTAAATGTGACTAAGATTGTTTTTATTTCATCTGAAGAAGGGCAGAGCCCGAAAGCGCTTATCTGTGTTAAAAACTGCTTGTTGAATTTTGCCTTGTCATATTAAATTAGTGTTTTATCGAAGGATTGTGGTGGTCTACATTGGTTTGTTCGCTAAAAACTTACTACTAGGGCAAGGCAAATGTGTTGAGTGGATCTTGTTGTTATCAGATCTAAGACGAATGCTCTGTCTCACTAAGAGACTTCTCAAATTAATATCTAAAACAGGGGTGTCCAACCTTTTCAGTTGCAAGGGCCGCATTGAGTCAACAGAAATGGTCTGGGGGCAAAAGGCAAGTGAGGACCCAAAAAAAAAAAAACAAACAAAAAAAAAAAAAAAAAAAAAACGGTCTCTCTCATAAACTGAAGAGCAAAAAAAAAAAAAAAGGTAGCTCCAAATGGTATTGCTTAGCAATCTATTCCTCATCTAACAGACAACACATAAACACATACTGCTTATGACTTCTTTATAAGGTTCTTTAAGTTGAACAAGGGAGTAAGCAGGAAGAAAGACTACTAGAAAATGTGACCGTATTTTACTTTTGCTAGCAAGAGAAGGAGGTGTTTAGTGAGACCTAACAATTTAAAAGCATTTAAAGAAGCACAGTTACAGTAATCAGGAATGACATGAGCAGTCAGAGGTCAGTAATATGCGCTGGTTGTAATGAATTATTCAGACTGTGCATATTAACAAGTACTTTTACAAATTAGTCAGTATAGTTCAATATATTACAGTTCACAAAACTGGTTTGTTGAATACGTTAGAGGCCATCAAATAAAAATGACTGAATCAAATTAAGCCAAAGATGTAGCTGTTAAGAAAAGGAATAATCTATCAAGCAAAAAACTTTCTGCTCCCTCAACGTTCACAAAGCAGAGCATAACAACTACTTCCTTCACACAAAGCTCTTAGGGCAATTCTAAATAAAATAATCAGATGTGCTGTGCAGTTACAATGGCCTGTGTTTCCAGCCTGGTACGAGTTGAAAATGATGAAAATCTAGCCAAACAACCAACTTAACTACAAGCACGAACCAAAATAATTTTCATTTTAAAGTGTACAAAACTATGCAGCAAATCAAGCACTGCAAAACATCCAGGACTGGTTTATTAAGAGTCTTCTGTAGATGCACACATTTTATTTCACTCATGCATTCACTTTTTCATGTGCTTTGAAAAATACATATACAGTTACATTTCACACAGTGCAGTCCAGAACATCTCACTAGTAAACTTCAGTAATCCCTCCCTTTTAACTAATACCCATTTTACACTACAATAAACAATAAAAAAAAAAAAAAAAAAGGTCAAACACATCCAGCAAGACAGGCTGGTGGAAAGAGAAACTCTGAATTACTAACTGAAGTGTCAGACAATACAGTTTACTGTTTCTCTTTCCACCAGCCTGAGTTTCTTGCTGCACTGTCCCTACTGTGATATTACAGCATCAGTACTTTCCACTATTACTATAACTTACAGAAATGACATTTTTGTGTTTGACTCAGCAACATGCATATTCGTTTGAACACTCTCATTCTATTCATCATTTACAAAAGGATTCTACACAATTTTTGCATAACTAATTAAACAAAGGACCCTTCATCCTGGTATGTTTGTTACACCTAGTGCACAAGGCTTGAATTTCAACTGTGCCATACATTTGTGTACCTCATAATTCACTTTCTTATTGCCACTACTTTTATTGCATTTTTTTCATTTAATTATTTGACACAGATTCTATCGTATCCATTTATATTTCCTCATTTAATTCCTTAGCTGTTTACAATTTTATTTACTCTGCATACATCATCAGCTTAAGATATGGCATCCTATGTGTTTCACAAAAGCGTGCACCTTGGTTAGTAATTTTGTATACCACTAACTTTTGTCTCTTAAGGGAATTACACAACCAGATTCACACTCTTTGTTTTGATACTTTACCCTCAGTAACAGAAGCATATAATTTTCATTGAGACCTGGTTTCTTGCAAGGAGTAATGTATGTATCAACAGCCAATATCTGATGCCTAGGGGCATCACTAGGATGATCCTGGGGAAACAGCTGGACACATCATTAGGGTTTTAGGACTAGTTTTAAATGTATTCATTGAGGCATGAATGTCAGGTGGTAATGAATTCCGTAAGACAAAGCTCATTGAATAAAAAGCTTTATTATGGTCTTTCACTCTTTAACTGAGTAAATACTTTTGAATGAATTATGGCAGAAGAAGGTCACAGGACAGAATACTGGGCTGGGCTTGAACTGCTTGCTTGACAGCAGCTGCAGTGATGCAGAAAATGGAGCTTATTGCTTGGAAAAGAGGTTGACTATTGTGGTGTCATAAAAATCAGAGTCTGGCCAATACTTTTAAGAGCTATTTTTACCTGTCACCTATAAAATTATGTTCTTTAGAAGTGCAGAGTGTCTGTGTACTCATCTTAGTAGGACAAATCCTTATTCTCTTGCAACCAGTATGTTTCTAAGTGTTTTCAGTCTTATTTCTATAATCCTAATAAGAAATAAATAGCTAAAACTAAGGCAATGAGGTGGCATTTACAAGCTAACATGATCTGATAATCATATAGTGAAATATTCATCATGGGGTGTGCAGAGCTGAATTTACTAATGATTATTTGCAAAAGGTTATGAAAATTATGACATTTTTGTATTCACATAAATTATGCATAGTGGGCTGTGATAATGTAATGCTGGGCTGGTATATGCAATAAATGGATGTTAATAAAAGTGACACTAAAATGTAGTATTAAATGTGAAGACATTGAGATATAAATGTCTGTCTAGCAAAGCAGCTATGCATATTAGCAGCATTATCATCTTAATTAATATCATAAAAGTTTTGCAACCTTCAGTCAGACAAATTGTGTTCACTTGTATATATCGAGGTACACAATTTTGCCACTCGTACTTCCATCTAGCATGCAAATAATGTTTACATAACATTGCAAAGTAACGATATCAATCCTTTTCATATTCACTGTTATTTTAACTGCATATCCTCACTTAATGTTATACTGTTGTGTTTTTCACTAACATTTTATCTTTTTCTCAGTTAAAACATTCACCTGTGCACCAATAATTATACTTACTCTGCAAACACCCCCAGCTTTTGATAAGGTTAGGTCAGTTTATCTTACTAAGTAGGCACTTTTTTCATTATTTCTTATATACAAATTATTCTGTATCTTATTACGGAATCATACAGCTCATTAAATTCCTAGTTTTTTAGCTCTGTTCTTCAGCTGTGCAACACAAGCATCTATACTAGTTCTATAAATCATAGTGCAGTGCTTTGCTGATAAAAGTGTCTACCTACCATCAATGATGTCCTCACTGTGAACCTGAAAGAAAGCTATAGGTAGGGCGGATTTAGCTTATGGTTCCTGGGTTAGCTCTTGATATTCACCTGCTATACAAATGGTCATTTAGAAGGCTATGTGTGTCTAGATTAGATCCATGATTATCAGCTGTAACATTTTTATTTGCAGACACAACAATAAATTATTTCTTTCTGTAGTTATTTATTTGGTAAACAGCTAGGTGGTGGATAAAATTACCCTTTTCACACACAAGCCAGCCTCCAATGAAGTAGTAGTAAAAAGATAAAAAAAAACTATATATATATATATATATATATATATATATATATATATACATATACATATACAAAGAGAAACTAATTTACATAAATAGATACCAAAAGCTTGCAGACCATTAAGTCAAAGTATTGGGCCCTGGAGTGTAATGGGGTTAGCCAGTAAAGCACATGTGTTTGTAACATCATATTTACAGTCATAGACTAACACTAACACTTCAATGATATTTACAGCAGAGCATATGTAAGATCATTAGCTTCCTGTTTCTAATTATTAATCACAGTTTTATTCAGTTGTACAAGATTAAGTTTTGTTCTTATGCATTGTTATTCAGTATTCTGAATGCAGATACAACTGATATTATTAAGTAAGTATTGTTTCAATTTAACTTTGAAGCCTTTCAGTGTTGTTGTTTCCTGACCCCACTTAGAGGATGATTCCATGTGCTGTGCTCTGGTTAAAGAATTCTCTTTCACCTGTGGTTAATTAAAAGAGTGGCCTGACCAAAGTAAAGTCATATTGTGACTACCCCTTGTTGAATTTTATTTGTTCCCTAATATTGCTCTTTTTGGGGTTGCATTTTGGTGCTAAATAACCATGAAGCGGCCCATTTCTATACTGTCTGCTGCAGAAAATGTTTTAAATTTAGCGTCACAATCTGGCTGTGTGCATCAGACAGGAGTGTAAGTTTCCACATTTTATTTTCAGCTTTTTTTTAGTTTGTGTGTGTTAAGCTGGAATTAACTGTTACCAGAGGTAGAACATATTCAGCTTTGTGGATAAGAGTGTTTATATGGCCCAACAAAAAAATAGATGACAGTTTGTAAGATAGTTTTAGGTGTGCAAGGATTTTAATGACTACAGTAAAGATTACTACAACATTAGCTTACCTGGTGTCTGTGTAAAAATGATAAATCCCTCTCTTTCTCTCTCTCTCAGCTTTTCTTCGGCGCAATGGTCTCATCTTCCGTCAGCTCTTCTTTGCCGCGAATACATCTACCGGCGAGAAAACGAACGGAAGGGTGTTTTTCGCGCATGCGCACAACAGCTACAGGACGCAAGTCAACTCTTCCTTGCCGCAAATACATCTATCGGCGCAAAAACTAATGGGAGGGTCCTTTGGCGCATGCGCACACCAGGGAAAGGTCGCAAGCATTAAAAAAAAAAACGGAAAAAAATAAAACTTTAATTTAAGGGTTGCAGGCCGCATGGAAGAGGTCTGAGGGCCGCATGCGGCCCGCGGGCCGCGGGTTGGACACTACTGATCTAAAATATTACTGCTGGGATAGTTTGCAAAATGACAATTTCTGGTCATCTGACTTCTAGTTCCCAGATCAAAACACCCCCACTGCTAGAAGCTGGCAGCAATTAGCATCTACCTGTAAAAATATACAGACAAGAGCTTTTCTTCAGATCTTTGGCAGATGCTGGAAGTCATAAAACAACTGCATTCAGTCATGCTTCAAACGTAATTAGTTTACTCCAAGGACAATACAGAAAGCCTCCTAGCACAGCATTTCTCTCTCTAGCTGCATTGAAAACTTGAGAGCGCGCCTCTTTATTGCATCCTATAAAGTAATTTAATTTCAGATATTTTTCTAAAGTTTGCTGGACTGAGGTTAACCCCCCCCCCCCCAGTTTCCTCTGTTAAGCATATTCATTTAAACAGTTACAATAGTGCAGGTACATTTCTGTTGTCTTCCAGTAGGGCATACTGTGGTTACATTTCAAACACAGCACTCTTCAAAAAAACCTTTTCAACACACAACTCTGTACAAGCAGTTTGATATACACATGACATATAGTTCTAATACACATGACATATAATTCTAATACACATGACATATAGTTCTAATACATCTGTAACACAAGCATCTTATATAAATCATTTCAATATTCACCAATGACATATAATTATTTACAAAACTACAGCTAGCTGTGCTGGCAGTATCTCCCTGCTGTCACAACCAGCAATGGTAAAGAAGAAAAAATACCAGCAATGGTAAAGATAGGAATACTATAAAACTTGTAGAGAAAATCCAGTGCTGTAGCGTACACTAAGAGGGAGTTTAACACAAAGAACAGAGATAAAGTTTAAGTAAATATATCAAAGCACTCACAAAAATCACCAATTTCTCTCTTGAGAGAGAGAGAAGAATCCTGCATCTGAGCATGATGGCGGCAAATGAGATATGAGTAATTGAGGATGGACTAGGGCATTATGGGTAGAGGGAGGAGCTTGAGAATTTGATCCAAAGTCTAGAGTGTGTGTCTGAGTCAGATCCGAGGTTCCGATCCTTAATCCATTCCTTGAGAAAGAATGAAAAGGACATCAGATTTTAACATGAATGTATATGGGTAATAGCCAAACCTGGTGAACTATTAACTGTTTCATAAGGTTTATGCATAGAGACTATTTTGCTAGAGCTATTATATAAACTGTTGCAGATGGCTCATTTTAAGGGTGTGTAGTACCTGAAACCTTTGGTGTGTGTGTGTGTGTGTGTGTGTGTGTGTGTGTGTGTGTGTGTGTGTGTGTGTGTGTGTGGATATAAAAGCAAAACACTCCTATGAATGCTTCAGTTCTTGCTGGAAAGGCTACACTGAAATACCCAGGGGTGTGTGTGTGTGTGTGTGTGTGTGTGTGTGTGTGTGTGTGTGTGTATGCCCATGTTGGGAGGAGGGTCTTGGACACTATTCAGGATAGCCTTATAGAGCAGCATACAACTTGCCACAGTGTTAAGACCAACGTCCTCGCATACTAACTGAAGGCAGTGGTACAGATCATGAAACTGAAACCTTGAATGTCACAGCTAGATGCAATAAATGGGAAACAATATATTTAAGGTCAAGACTGGTTTGCTGCTATTTTAAGCATATTGTTGCTATGAGCTTTGTTTGCTGCTATTTTGCTGAGCTGCACTAAACTTTGGCTGCTATTAATTCAGAACTTTGAATTATGAATAAACTGAACTATTTCTAGTAACAAGGAGCGTGGAGTTCTCTGGTGTGAGTGGTTTGTTTTTTGGTGTTTTTTCAAGTGGTTTAAATAATATACAATATAACTTGTTGGGTTGGGCAAATAGTCAAATGTGCCATGTCATTTCTGATTATGGCGCACAAAATACTCAAAAAGTAAGTAAGGAATCCAAGAAACAGAGGGCTCCATTCCAGACTACACAACAAAGCAACCTGCAAACTCAAAGTAAGAAAATATGAAAGATTTACACGTCTGTACAGCTAAGGCCTGAGACTGCATGCACTGAAAATGCTGGCCATTGTCAATTATTCATCACTAAAAACACAATTAAGGAAAAAAAGCCAGCATGCTCTACCCTCTTACATCATTTTAAATATAAAGTCAGAAGTGTTGCTTTTTCGCAATGAGGATACGTCACTGCTGAAAACCTAAGGCAGAAAGGTGTAAAAGCCAGCAGTTTCCATTTACTAGTGGCTTCACTTTACATTAATTTTTAGTCAGACATCAATGCCTATGACATTATGACCCAAAATAAAACCAAAGATATGAAGCTCTTCATGCAGAAGACATTTTAGCGTTAACAATTTGTTTACTAAGTATGAGAAACTGAAAATATTGTTAGGCACTTACAACTCCATTTTGTTGTTAATGAGTTGCTTCACACTGCTAGTAGGTGTATCTGAAAGATGCTTCTGTTCATTCACAGCCTGAGTGTCAAGCCAAGACCGACTGCAGAGGAGGAAAAGAGAGAGAGGTACATTTATAGTAAGTAACCAACAATAGAACAGCTTCATGAGATAAGTCAGTGGAATGACTGCACTAAAAAAGATTTGTAGCAGATCTATGAAAGGTAACTACGATAATCCACCTTTGAAACATACAGTTCTCAGAGTATACTCACTGTAACAAATGTCTAAAATGCAAAGGTGTTGCAGGAATTCATACAACGCACAGGATGAGCATGAGGTAGACCTCTCTGGCCAGATAGCCCTCACATTTTGGAGCAATAACCAAATGCCATGTCCATCAGCCTGGCAGAAGGCTAAAACAGCAGCAGAAGTGTAAGAGTAATAATATGAAAAAGGTATTCTTGAAAAGGTTAAAAAAGAAGTTATGTACTCACCATAATGTTCCATCTGAGTAGATACTTCATTTGTCTGCAACCTGTGGAAGTCGGATCCGAACAGGCAGCTTTCCAAGCTTCAAGATCTGAGCTCCTAGCTCCTCCCCCCTACCCATAATCCCTTACTACCAACCACATTACCTCAGATCGGTTATTTTGCCCTAAAGGCTAAAGACAGAGAAGAAATTCTCCAAAGGACAATAGATTACCGAGGTTCGGGATATGGTGGGGGGGGGGTCGGTTGCAGACAAATGAAGTATCTACTCAGATGGAACGTTATGGTGAGTACATAACTTCTTTATCTGAAGTAGTTACTTCATTTGATCTGCAACCTGTGGGACAGAGTCCCCAGCTTACCTAAAGGCCCTGGGTTGTCCCTACGGAAGGATATTCCGAAGTACCGCGGAGCCAAAGGAAGCCCTACTTCTGGAGATCATGTCCAGCTTGTAATGAGAAATGAACGTGTGGGAAGAAGACCAGGTAGCTGCTGAACAAATATCATCTACTGGAACTCTAGACCAAAAAGCTGTTGAGGTAGCCACAGATCTAGTAGAATGCGCCCGAACGGCAATCGGAGCTGGCTTCCCAGCTGAAATGTATGCTTGTCTAATACACTGAGAGATCCAATTTGCCACTGTCACCTTAGAAATTGGTTTGCCCATGGCTGACTTAGCATAAGAAACAAACAACTGGTCTGACTTGCGAAAATCTTTAGTCCTATGCAAGTAAAAACGTAGTTGTCTGTGCACATCCAATTTGTGCAATATGTATTCACCTTTGTTTTGGAAACTCGGGAAGAAAACAGGGAGATTAATAGACTGATTAATATTGGTCTCTGTGGCTACCTTAGGTAGAAAAGAAGGATTAGTCCTGAGGGCCACCCTATCTTTGTGAAAAATAAGGTATGGCTACTTAACGCACAAAGCTTGCAACTCTGATACCCGCTTGGCTGAGGTAATAGCAACCAAGAAGGCCGTTTTCCAAGATAAGAATTTTAAAGGCACTGAGGCCGCCGGTTCGAAAGGTGGTCCTGTTAATGTTTGTAAGATCCCATGGAGGAATAGCCGGCTTAATGGGAGGCTTTAAGAGAAACACGCCTTTTAAGAAGGCTTTGCATATCTTTGCTGATGCTAAAGAATTTATGCCATCCCCCACATGATAATGAGAGATGGCTGCAAGTTGGACTTTAATGGTGGACGCACTGGTTCCCTGCCTAAAAAGGAGGGATAGGAAGTCCAGGATAGTGGGAATAGGAACCGTAAAGGGATCTAAGTCCTTATCATTTGCCCAGATGGAAAAGCGTTTCCATTTACTGTTGTAGAGCTTTCTAGTGGATGGCTTATGAGCTGCCCCCAGAATGGCCTTAACCGGGGATGAGATACCGGGAGTCCTTGCCATTAACGAGATTAGGTCTGGTCTGGGATCCAGAACCCATGGGGGGGCCACACTGTGAGACTGCAGAAAGGGGAACCAGACTTGTCGAGGCCAGAATGGGGCAATGAGAATCACTTTGCTCCCCAACCGACAGGCTTTCTGGATGAATTTCGTCATCAGAGGAAGAGGAGGATACGCATAAAGGAGACCAGGCGGCCAAGCATGAACCAGAGCGTCCCTGGGGGATAACCCTCTGGGGGGAACTATCGCGAAGTAGTCGCTGCATTTTGAGTTTAGGGGAGAGGCAAAAAGGTCGCAGCGAGGTTGACCCCATTTGAGGAATATCTGCTTCGCGACAGAGGGATTCAGAAACCACTCGTAAGGGCTGAGAAACACCCGACTTAAGCTGTCTGCTAACATGTTGGTCCGCCCTGGAATGTGCGTTGCTATCAGAAAGCGGTTGGTGGAAATAGCCCATTCCCACACTCTCATGGCTTCTCGACACAGGGGGAAAGACCTGGTCCCTCCCTGTTTGTTTATATACCAGACAACAGACATGTTGTCCGTCTGGATTGCAATAGTCCCCAGAGGTAGAAGGTGATGGAGAGCTTGCAACGCCAACAGCACTGCCCTTATCTCTAGGACGCTGATATGCAATGCAGTCTCTAGAGAAGTCCACGTGCCTTGGACGGACTTGCCTGCGTAATTCCCGCCCCACCCGAGGCAGGAAGCGTCCGTGGTCAACGTGACTTTGACTGGGGGAATCACAAAGGGTCTCCCTTCTTTGAGTTCTCGAGCCTGTAACCACCAAAGTAGGGAGTCCCTGCATGCCCTGCTCAGAGGAATCGGCATGTCCAAGGGATGGACCGATAGTGACCATTGGACCTGGAGAATCCATTGTAACACTCGCTTTCGCAGACGGGCATGGAGAGAGAGGCCGATCGCTGCCGACATAGACCCTAACGCCCTCAGCACTAATTCTGCTGGAGGAGTGGGGCTCAGAAGAATGTCCAAGACTTGGCGAGACAAACTGTTCAGCCTGACCGATGTCAGAACCACTCTGGAGATTCGAGTATCCAACCTGGCCCCTATGAATTCTAGGGCTTGAGTGGGGCACAGGCAGGATTTCTTTAGATTCACTGAAATGCCCAAATGACCAAACAGAGATAGGGCGTAATCTCTCGCCGTAACCAGAAGATGCTTGTTGGGGGCGGTGAGGAGCCAGTCGTCCAGGTAAGGGAACACCTGAATGCCCTGGAGTCTCAGGTGGGCTGCAACCACTGCCATGACTTTGGTAAACACTCTGGGGGCTGAGGTTAGGCCAAATGGAAGAACCCTGAACTGATAATGACTGGCTCCTAGCCGGAAGCGGAGGAACCTCCTGGATCGTCTGTCCATTAGTATATGGTAGTACGCATCTTTGAGGTCCAACGAGCACATCCAATCGTTCTCCTGCAGAAGGGGGAGAATAGATTGGAGGGTGACCATCCGGAACTTTTCCTTGGGTATGAACAGGTTCAGGGACGAAAGTTCTAGAATGGGTCTGAGGTCCCCCGTTCTGAGGTCCCCCGTTTTCTTTGGCACCAAGAAGAACCTGGAGTAATAACCCAATCCGGATTGATCTGGGGGGACGGACTGGATGGCTCTTTTTCTTAGCAACTCTGAAATTTCTTGAGTTGCAGACTCCCTTTGATGGGGTGGAACATCGGGGAGATGTTTGGGTTGGGGGGGGTGCGAGAACGGTATCGTGTAACCTCTGGATATTATCCGGAGCACCCATCGATCATTTGTAATGGACTCCCAATTTGACAGGTGCTCCGATAATCGCCCCCCGACTGCCTCCAGAGAGGGACAGTCGGGCAAGCCCTCAGGGCTGTTGCACGGGTCCCTCCGAAAAAGGTTCTCTAGACCCAAAGTTACGCGGGCCCCCTCTGCCTCTGGGCCGGCATCCACCTTGTCCTCCTCTGCCTCTAGAGGACGAGTTGTCCGCAGTGGGACAGGAATGCTGAGATTTACGGAACCACAGCTTCTTTTGCCCCCTCTGATTCCTGGAGAAGGATCTTTGGGGGTTAGAGAAGCGGACTCCGACGGCCGACAGCGTCTTCCCATCTTTTTCGCTTTGGACAAGCGTGTCGCGAACTGATGAGCCAAATAAGGCTGAACCATCGTAAGGGGCGTTCGCGAAGGACGCCTTGAAGGGATCCGTGAAGTCGCAAAGGCAGAGCCAGGAGTGCCGTCGCAAGACTACTCCCGCTCCGCTAGCTCTAGCGGCTCCTTCCGTGGCATGGGAAAGCAGCCGCATAGATGTATTTGATATGGACTTTAGAATGGCCATTCGAGTCTCAAAAACCTTTTTGTCTGGGACCGGCATGGACTCCGGAGGGGCTGCAGCGTATTCTTTAATTAAGTCACGCTGTAGCCTGATGGTGTGTGCCATGTAGTTAAGCAACCTTATGGCAAAGGTCGCTGAAGCAAACATCCGCTTCCCAATACGGTCCAAAGCCCGGGACTCCTTGTCCGGCGGATGGACTGAAGAACTTTCTTGGGCAAGTTCTTTCTTAGTGGCCACCGCCACCAACATAGCATCAACCGGCGCGCCTTTGGACCAAGAAAGTCTATCAGAAGGAGGGCTGAGGACCTTATCTGGGTGTCTAGGGATAGGCTCCACGGTGTTGGGCTCCTTCCAAGCCCTGGTGGTAATTAGGTCCACCAAGGGGTCGGCTGGGGGGGACACCCAGGAGGTAGATGGGCCTGCCTCAAAGGCCTCCAGAAATACGGACTCGTCCAGGGAGGGCTTTTGGGCAGACCACCCCCCTCTTATACGCAACATTTCCATGATGTCTCCAAATGAGACATCTTCGGGGGGTGACCTTGGGGAACCCTCCGTATCATCCAAATCCGTATCCGTGGTAATGGACTCGGGGGAGTCCAGGTGCCTCCTTTTGCACTGGTGCTTCCGAGGCACCTCTTCGGCGGGGCTGTCCGAAGAGGGCTCGTCCACCGGGTGGTGTTCCTCCCTAGGAACTAACTGGAGGCTTTGGGCAGGCTGTCCAGATGGATGGATGATCGAAGACAGAGCCTGATACAGTGGGGGCACGGGTGGATCCTAAGGCCCGGTCGGGGACCTGGATGACCTCGACAGTACCCTCTCCACCACCTCAAAAGCCGAGGGAGATTCATTGTCACCAGCCTGAGAAAGCAACCTCCTCGGCTCCGAGGATAGGATCGGGGTCGGAGCCGAAGCAATCGGACCCGAGGTAGTGGTGTGCTCTGCTCCAATCGGCGCCGAAGACACAACCACCCCCTTGGATCCGATGCTCAACCCTCGGCCCCGAGAGCTTGGATCCGACAAGCTCGAAGGTATAGTCGGCGTCGAAGACACTATCCCTGTCGGCGCCGACGTACCCCTGGATCCGAAAGGGCCTGGATCCGACAACTCTGAGACCCGATAACGGGTCGGAGAAGGAGCGATCGGGGCAAAAATGGGGGCTGCACTCCCTCCCAAGGGGGGGGGAGGCAAGAGCATCCCCATCTGCATCTGGGTCTGTAAAAATCTTCGCATCATCCGATCCATGTCCGCTTCGGAGATGCTTCTAGTAGACCGTGAGGTGGTAGTCGAGGCAGGCCGGGAGGGCCGCCTCGAAGGAGACCTATCCTCCTCCTCCGGCTCCGGAGAAAAGGAAGGTGAATGGAGCCGAGAGGACAAGGATCCGGAGACCCTCTCAGGGGACTTCAACATCTTTTCAGGCGGAGCCGAGGGATGAGACTCGGCCCGCCTCTTTGAAGTATGGCCCTCTCTCTCTCTCTCTCTATGTTTTTTCTTCTCCCTGTAGGAAGAACCAGACTCCACAGAGCTAGTACCCGATAAGGGAGGTTGAGTCCCGGGTACAGCTAAGGGAGTAGCCGGCGCCGAAGCTACAGGAGTAGCTTGAACCCGGCTGGGAGAGGAAGAAGCCGCCGATTCCTGAGGGAGTTTTCCCGCCAGGATCAGCTTGTTCTTCCTGTCCCTAAGTGTCCGTGGGTTGAAGGCCGCACAAATTTGGCAGGCCTCCGACAAATGTGCTGCCCCCAGACATAAAACGCACTGAGTGTGGCCATCAGCTGGGGAAAGCTTGTGGCCACACTCAGTACATTTTGAAAATACAGCCTTAGACTCGGCCATAAAATCTCTCACACACACACACCCAAACACTAAGAGGGGGAGGGGGAGAGACAAATTTAAACTAAGGAAAAAAGAGTTTTTTTTTTTTTTTTAAAGTGGGTTTTGAAGGATTCGACACTAAAACAACACACACACAATTTAAAACTAGAAATAGCTATAGAAAAAGGAACAATCTCACCAGGCCAGGAGCTCTTCACTAAGAAGCAACTGTCTTTAGCTTGTGACAAAAAACGATCTGAGGTAATGTGGTTGGTAGTAAGGGATTATGGGTAGGGGGAGGAGCTAGGAGATCGGATCTTGAAGCTTGGAAAGCTGCCGGTTCGGATCCGAGGTCGGATCCGACTCCCACAGGTTGCAGATCAAATGAAGTAACTACTTCAGATGGAGCCTTAAAAGCCAGATAAAATACCATCAAATGCGCAGAAAAGCATATTTGTATACAAAGCAACACGAATTTACCACACTATTACACTCTCAGAAGTACATTAACAGTTATGTTTACACAGTATCAACTGATCTATGAAGGAACACTGTAGAGGGTCTACAACTGGAATCATGCTCACTCTCACTCCAATGTATCATTTTACTTGGAAGCTCAGAGGCACATGTGCCTGACAGTGTGACATCATAGAATGCACTTTGACATTGCCACCATACATTTAAACCGTACCAAATTCCTCGGTATTTACTGGTTTGGGTATCAAACTAATGGGGTGCCAAGAATTTCTGAATGGTCCCTTTAATTCCCGATCTGAAGTTGTCTTCATTTGCTCTTCAACCTGTGAGGACATGGATCCGGGGCAGATCAGACTCGGACGCATTTCTCCAGCATCGGATCCGAGCTTCAAACTCCTCCCCTACCCATAATGCCTTGTCTCCTTTCTCCTTTCAGATCTCGTTTGCTGCGCTTGTTGCAGCATCATGGCCCACCACTCCAGGCTTTGGTAAGTTTGTTTAATTTAGTGACTTAGATTCTCTTTTTATCAAAAATCAATATCTTTTCATGTCATCTCCGCTTTTCGAGTTTAGCCATCAGTTTAATAAAAAAAATAGATATTTCCTTGCTCGTGCTCTCCTATCTTTAAGAAAGTGTGTGTGTGTGTGTGTGTGTGTGTGTGTGTGTGTGTGTGTGTGTGTGTGTGTGTGTGTGTGTGTGTGTGTGTGTGTGTGTGTGTGTGTGTGTGTGTGTGTGTGTGTGTGCGCGCACGCGCGTGTGCGTTTCTGATTAGGTCTCTCTATTAGTAGAATGTCAGGCACCCCCAAACCAGACTTCTGCAAGTGCATGGAGTGTGGCCATAAGCTTTTCCCCAGCTGATGGCCAAACTGTGTGTATGTTGCTTGCCTATGGATTGCCCACCCCTGCACATTGATCGGCAGGAGGAATAAACTTATACTCAAGGGCCTTCTCTCTCCACCTGCTACGGGGGCCCAGGCAATCCCTTCTACATCCACTCCTGCTACTTCTGTCTCCGTCCCAGCCCCCTGGAGCTCAACTTCCCACCAAGAGGACCAGGGACACAGAGACAGGCCGAGGAAGCAGTCACCCCCCAACCACTCTACCTCAGCTGCACCACCAGCCAAGCTCCACTTGGCTCCTAGCAATGGTTCTCCCCAGCTCCGTTCCTCCCAGAGCCGGAAGTGCCTTGGAGCTGTTTACTGGCATCCTCATCACCTCTCTAGACTTGTGACAGTGGCCTCTTCCTCTAGACCCACCCACAGCCTTCCGAAGCAGAGGTAGACAGGACAATATGGAAATTCATCCGCACTCAGATGCAATGTCTTCAACCCGATTACTCCTTCTCTGATCAGAACCCCAGTTTTGGAGTCCTCGGTTCTAAGGACCCTCGGCATCAAGGGGTCAGCAATGACAATACACAGTACTTCAACTCCAGCTGTTCCATTACCTTGATCGGTCAAGCTCTTACAAGCTCAGAGCCGTAGCCTCGGCACCTAATCCGAGGGGATAGTTTTGACTCTGAATCTTTCAGAGCACAGCCTTCCAATCAGACTCTCAGCACCCAGAGGTTTGGCTCCGGCTCCTCTGTTGATCCAGCCAATTACAGACCCGATCCTAGCCCCAACTCAGGAGGTTCGTTCTCCTTCTGGCTTTGATGTGGTGGAGAGGTTCTCTCGATCCCATCGAGACCCTTGACGATCTCGTCCTCGGAATCCGTCCTGGCTACCCTCTGTTTCTGGTCCAGATTCTGCCATCCTGCCACCTCAGGGACAGCCTGCTGCCTCTCCGCCCCAGAGAGCTCCCACACCGGAACAGCTAGATGTTTTTGAGTCCTCCTCAGACAGCCCCCCTGAGGAGGTTCCTCGAAGGTGCACGTTTAAACGGAGGGACTTAGACTCCTCGCCGAAGTCTCTTATGGAGGACACCGAATTGGAGGAAGGGGAGGGTTCCCCCGATCATCCCTACAGGATATCTCCTTTGGAGACATCATGGAGATCTCCTGCAGCAGCGCGGGGGTGGGGGGTGGTCAGTCCAAAAACCCAACCTTGGCGAGTTGATGTTCCAGCAGGCATTTGGTGCAGGACCCTCTACTTCCTGAGTGTCCCCATCCTGCAGATCTTCCGGTGGATCCTGTTGCATCTCGAGCATGGAAGAAGTGCAACACAGTGCAGCCTATCCCCAGATGCCCCGATAAGGTCCTCAGAGCCCCTACCAACAAACCACACTGGTAGAAGGGATCCCCCGTTGATGCCATGCTGGTGGCAGCAGTCACCAAGAAGGAGCTCGTTGAGGTGAGCTCCTCAGTCCATCTGCCAGATCGAGAGTCTAGGACCTTGGACTGTTTTGGGAAGCGGGCCTACACTGCAGCACCATTCTCTGTACATGCACTGAACTACATGGCACATGTTATTAGGCTTCAGCGAGACTCAATGAAGGAGGTCGCTAAGTCTACCCCAGGGTTAAAGTCAGCAGAGGATAGGAAGATTTTCTCCTCTCAAATGACCACCCTCAGCTCCATTGCCAATACCTCTATGCGGCTTCTCTCTCATGCTACTGAGGACGCCGCCAGAGCTGCCGGAGCAGGAGTTGCCATCAGGAGTCACACGCCTGGCTCCGCCTTTGTACCTTCTCAGAGCCCCTCAAGGCATCATTTACAAATATCCTGTACGATGGTTTTACTCTCTTTGGAAAGACAGTACGCAATACACTGTTCCAAAGCGAGGAGGACAGGAATACTCTGCTGTCGGAATCCGCTTCTCAACCCCCTCAATGATCCTTCTCCAGGAATCAGCGTGGTGTGAAGATCATTTGGTTCTGGAAGTCTCAAGGTTATTCCCAGAACGCTCAGGACTCGCCTTCCCCCAGCGGTAGAGGGGGATTCGACTGACGCAGAGGGGGCCAGAGGAACCAAGGGTCTCAGGACTCATTCTCGGACAGGCCCTCGCAACAGCCCCAATGGGTTGCCCGGCAGCTCATCCCTGGAGGCAGTCAGGGATCAACTATCGCTACACTCAACCAACTGGGAGTCTATCACAGACAATCAGTGGGTGCTGCTAATTATATCCAGAGGATATTCAGTTCCCTTTCTTGGAGGCCAGTTCTGGCCAAACTCCTCCCGGATGTTCCACCTGCGCAAAGGGAGGAAGCAGCACAGGAGATTTCCAAGCTGCTAGAAAAACAAGTTATCCAGCCCGTCCCCCAAGACCAGTCCAGATTCCGCATTTATTCCAGGTTCTTTTTAGTGCCAAAGAAAATGGGGGACTTAAGGCCAATTCTGGATCTCTCTACCCTGAACCTGTCAGTTGCCAATACAAAATTCCGGATGGTAACACTCCAATCTATCCTTCCCTTCCTGGAGAATGACTGGATGTGCTCAGTAGACCTTCAAGATGTGTACTATCACATCAAAATGGAGAGACGCTCTTGGAGGTTTAATAGACATGATAAATGCTCCTCTACCTCTGGACCACAAAACACCATAAACACCAGGAAAAAAGGCTACAGTACAGGGACCACGAACACCAAAGGATGCAAATCAGCAACAAACTTTATTCTGGTACCTCAGCTTTTCGCCTTCTGGGAATAATTAGTCCCATTATACACTATCCAATTTATACACCTAGTACTTCAAACTGACCAATGGAATGCCATTAATTAAATATTTTGAACATTTAAAGGTATAATGCCAAAAAATGACCATAAACTTTGAATGTAAATATGTTTTCATAAAATACACACAAAACATGTACAAATAATACCATGCAAATCTATTTTATAAACATATAAAAATAAAAAAAAAATTCCATAATTAAATACTTTTTTTATGTACAAGTCATTGTGCATTGTTTTTATCATTTATATTCATGATTTTATCAAATGTCAATAAATGAAAAAATGTATTTCTATTTATAAAGTTATATTATTATCTACATTTATCCATCTAGGAAACAATGTTCTATAATTTATGATCATCCTATGTTCTAACCTATTAAGTTCCCTTTTGAAATTTGCACCATCTCTAACATTTGGACATACTAAGACACTAAACAATAAGATGTTTGCTGCTTCCCTATGTGCAGAAATAAAATGACTGGCTAGTGGACTATCCATATTTCATCTCCCTATATCCCCCAGATGTTCCATTATACGCACCTTGACTTTTCTCTTCATTTGCCGAATATACCAACTGGTTTTCCTACAATCACACCCAATAATATATACTACTCCAAAGGAATTGCAATTAAAGTATTCTATAGCTCTGTACCTTCTACCATTAATTATATCACATATGACATGGCACACATATCTTATTATATTTTCCAAAGTCCTGGAAAAAGGGAGAATCTAGTAACAAAAAATAATTTCTCCTTTCCATCTTCAGACTTTGTGCTATCCATATGTCCCAGAATGGTTCTTGTTCCCTTTTCTGCCACTGCACCCAAAACCTTGTTTTTAGGCTTCAAAAAAATATATATTCTGAATACGCACGTAAAATCAATCTGTTGTGTACCTGATCCAAATACACAACCCTCAACCTCTTATCTGATGTGCTGTGATTAATTCTCCTAAATTCACCATTAGGCAAAGAATTAAATGAGGGGATGCATGCTATCAGCATTGAAGGAAGCCATTAACTGAAGTAGGCTTCCTATAGGGTCTATGCTGGACCCTATTTATCACTGTCCACATAAAACTCCACATCCAAAAACACCATATTATGTGAACTTAAATTACATGTGAATTTTAAGCCATGAAAATAGTCATTAATCTGCTCCATAAATCTCAGAAACTCTCCCTGATTACCCTTGCACATGAAAATTAAATCATCAATGCCTTTTATAGTACATCACATTCATGACAAAATAATAATTCAAATGCATAAACTGTTTTTCAAAGTCACCATACAGATGACAGCATATGTGGGGGCAAAAGTTGCCCCCATTGCTGTCCCTCTCATCTGCAAGAAAAATTGGTCCTTCCATTTAAAATAATGATTCAAACAAAACTCCAAAATGGATAGCAAATAAGAAGTACAGGGTCCTTCTCCCACAATTCTAGCTATAGCTTCCAACCCCCACCTGGTTTCACTGTTGGTATACAGCGCATTAACATCCACCGTTGCCAAAAATAATCATCCTTCCCATTCCATTTTACATAAACTTTCACATAATTCACTTGTATTCTTTATGTGAGATGGAACCATCAACAGATATTTTTTTTAAAGTGAAAGTCCAAGAACAAACCAGCATGTTCTAAGTACGAGCCTATTCCTGAGACTATGGGTCTACCTGGAGGGTTAGTTAAACTTTTATGGACTTTTGGAATGGCATAAAATTTGGGGTCCCTGGGTTCCTTAATTATTATCTTTTTCACATCATATTTCACGGGAAACCAAGTCTTTCTCCTCTTTCCAACAGTTCTATCAATTCAGAATTAAACTGTTTAACTGTGTTACTATGAAGTTTTCTGTAATTACCTGCCTCAAACAATAGTTCACTAACCATGTTATCATAATGACTTCTATTCATAATAACCTAGTTACCTCCCTTGTCGGCCTCTTTTAAAATCCGTCCACTCATGTTTTGTTAAATTATATTCTTTGCTGCATCTGAAAAAAGACCCAAATTCATGTCCCACCATTTTGTAAATCATGTTTTCAAATGTATATATAGCATGAGAGTTTCTAGGTGGCATAAAACACTGTTGGAAGGCAAAACAGGAACAGATAAATAACTATAACCAGTGCAAAACCCACAGTTTGTTCACCACAAACTGAATCACATGAAAATTCATCATAAACATCATTGTCCCCATCCCCAATCAGTTCAAAAAACATATCAGTTTCATGTAAACAAAAATTCAATAAAGAATCATCACCCTGCGAATCATTATTAGTATGCGTACAATTATGATTATGAAAAAACACTTTTAAATACAATTTCTGACAATCTCTTAACATCCAGAATAATATCAGCTAAACAAGGTATTTTAGTAGGGACAAATTTTTCCCCGTTTAAAAGTACTTGTTCTGCATACTTAGAAATGAGAAAGTCCGACAAATTAATAATGCGTAACTGTTCAGCTCTACATTCAAGTGAAATGGCAGAGTTAGAACCACATAAAGGAATACTAAGGTTATCAGGGCTGTCAGAATCTCTTACTACTTCTTGTTGTACCTGTTGCGATTCCTCTTTGACCGAATTTGACATTGCTGGGGAGATTGTATTGTCTTTTTTGAGTTTCTTTGAGAATTTAAGGTTTCTCCAGTCTGTATGTCTTCAAAAGACATACGTTTCTTACTTAAATTAGTCTCAATGGACGAGAAAGATGAATCCTGAATGCCTCCAGACCTGGAAGCACTGCATCTAAACCTTGATCTGCTAGAGCGTACTTTCCGTTGCCAGAAATATACCATGTAAACATCAAAATGTCTTATATCCCTGGTCAGTTTCTTTTACTTTCCAAAACACTATTTTCAATTTTTTGCACCTTGTTTTTGATTCCACTAATCATGTCCCTGTACTTTACATGAGGAAGTTCACTCATTAAAGCTTCCTGAAGCTCCATAATCTCCCCCACCCCGCAACCTTTCTAAAATCCTAGTGTTGCGTTTTATCAGGATACGGGAGCAAGTTGAGCATAGAGTCTAAGGCTGCTTGTCTCCATTCACTAAGGAAATCACCACCATCTTCTGTGAAGTCCCTGGCACGCAAGCAATCTATACGCAAGCCTCTTGAGGTAATATTCATTGACACATTTTTTCAACAGTTTAGAATCATAAAAAACAGTCACCTCCTTAGTCATCAAACATTCCAGTTGATAAAACTTCTCCGCAATACCATCCTCAGTCGTAGAGACCCAAGGGTCTCTGGAAGACAATTTCAATTCCCTCTTACACAAAGTCAGCAGCATTCTTTCAGAAGTCCCAGGCTGGGTAGAGGTCCCCGCCAATGCAAAAAACTGCTGCTGTTGAATGGACTTAAAATGGTTTGGAAAGTTGAAGTCCTTGAGAATGACAGACGAACGTGATGCAGTCTCCAAGCCATATGGCTAAAGTAACCTTAGCAACTTGATTATCTATATGGAAGGAAGAGAATGCTACAAATAACTGATCTGATTTTCTAAATTCCTTAGTTCTGTGAAGATAAAAACATAGCTGTCTGTGCACATCTAGTAAATGAAGGGCATATTCCCCTTTGCTAGAAAAATTAGGCCAAAAGACTGGTAACTGTAGTGACTGATTAATGTTGGTTTAGGAGACTACTTTCAGTAAAAAGGATAGATTTGTTCTGAGTGCAACTCTATCTTTATGAAAAATTAGGTAGGGCGATTTGCATGATAGGGGACCGCAACTCGGAAACCCTTCTTGTGGAAGTAATAGCCACCAAAAATAATGTCTTCCAGGATAAATACTTCAAATCACAAGATGCTGATGGTTCAGAGGGGGTCTTGGTAACAACTTGAAGAACAGTAGTTAGATCCCATGTGGGTGTGTGTGTGTGTGTGGGGGGGGTGGCTGGTTCTTTAAATGGTAGTTTTAGTAGCAAGAGTCCCTTCAAGAAAGCTTTACAAAGCTTGTGAGACATTAAAGGAGAGTCATTCCAGCCTGAATGGAAATTTGAAATCACTGCCAGATGAACTTTAATTGTAGATGTAGAGGAACCAGATTGGAAAAGTGTGGTTAGAAAGTCCAGAACTTCATGAATGGGACTGGCATAAGTGTCCAGTCCTGTATTCAAAGCCCATCTAGTAAGTTTTTCCCATTTGCCTTGATACAGTTTTCTAGTAGAAGGTTTGTGATGAGCAATAATAATACGTTGGACAGGGGAAGGAAAGGAAAGAATGCCTGGCAATCACGGGAATTGGAGAAGCCACGCCATGAGCTTGAGATGTTGGAGACTGGGATGAACCATGCCCTCTGGGTGAGTTAGCAGATCTGGAACTGGGTCCAAAATCCAGGGTTTCCGTATCAGATGAGGCCAAAGAAAGGGAAACCAAACTTATTGAGGCCAGAAGGGGGCAATGACGAATACTGAATTCTCCATCATTTTGGCTTTCTTTGGGATTTGTGATATGAGGAGTTGGGGGAAAGGCATGTAACAGGCTGGGAGGATAAACCTGGAGAAAGGGGTCTCTGGGTGACTCCCCTGCAGGGGTGATTAGGGCGAAGTAACTTCTGCACTTGTTCAAGGGAGAAGCAGAGAGGTTGCAGCAAGGTTGGCCCCAATGGCAAAAAATCCTGTCTGCCACTACAGGGTTCATAGACCACTCATGAGGCATAAGAATAGTTCTGCGGAATTTGTCCGCTATCACGTCGTAACTTCCCAGAATGTGCATTGCTATTAGAAAGCGGTTGGAAGAAATCACCCATTGCCAAACTCAGAGTGCTTCTTGACATAGTGGGTAAGATTTGGTTCTCCCTCGTTTGTTGATATACCAGACTACCAACATGTCGTCTGTCTGAATTGCTACCCTCCCTAGAGGAAGGGCATCTTGGAATGCTTGCAACACTGCTTTAACAGCATATTAAAACTTCAAAAGAGACCACAGCTCTCTCTCTCTCTTCCGAGTCAGGCAGAATTTTTTCCCCGCCCTCCCACCCAGTCATAGTTGTCTTGTTAAATACCACTGTCTTTCTAGTTGCCTGCCTCTTATGTTAATCTGACCATATATCTCATTTCCTCTCTACTTTCAGTGGCTTGTGTGAGTAATCACTAAATCAAAAACCCCTCCCCTTCAACTATTTAAATTTATTGGCCATCCTACTGTATTCCATAGTACCAGAATACAAAAGTGACCACCCCTTTCAACCCATCTTGCTGATTTAAAAATAGTAACTCTCCACTAAACCTTAACTTTTTAAACAAGTAAAACTTAAGTTAACTACTTTCACATCTACCTTTTCTAGTGCACACTGCAGTGTGCATTTTTTTTCATCTTACTTTTAAGCATCCCTTTGACTAGCACTTTCTCTAATACCTTCTAGAATGCACTAGGAAGCCTTAAACTGATAGAAGCACTCAACTCTCCTTGTTAATAAGGAGAAATAATTAGTAGGCACTAAACAGCCTATAACTGCAAAGTACCTTGCTAAGGTAAGGGAAAACAGCTCCTGTACTTTACAAAAAAAAAGCATCAAACCAGGCATGTCCAAGGGTCAGCTTCCGGTGATTTCTCCTGTCCACCTGGTGAATCTGGGCATACTGGGGCAATGCAGCAATTGCCTCATGTACACAGACAACCCTCTCCTCCTACCACACAACACTACAACTTGTGAGAGATGCACTTATAGTCAAAATGGAAGCAAAGCTCTCTCCACCCAAGATTGTGCTAGACAGTCAAGAGGAGAAGGTTAACACCCACACTACACCTCAAGCAACACATAGCCCTTCTAAATCCACGCCATCAACACCCACATATAGCAACACTAAATCCACATATGAAGAGGCCCTTAACTGTAACCTGCTCAAGCAACAAGGACCTCTGAAGCTGAAACACAAACAAACACCAATCACAACCAAAGTGTCACATAGTTCAAAACACCTGTGTGCCACCCAGCAACAGCCCCTAAGGCAAGACAATGTACCTAACACTTTAGTCATAGGTGACTCTATAGTCCGGCACACTGATGTCCCTCTCACCAAGTTGAACAAGGAGAAAATTACAGTCAGCTGCCTGTCTGGTGCCAGGATCCGCCACATAACGCATGCACTCAAGTCACTCCACAACAAGTACAAATATGACTCTGTCATTGTCCATGCTGGAGTGAATGACTTGAGACGTACCTCCCTGGACTACATGAAAAGAGACATGGAAGAGCTCTCGGATCATGTGGCCCAGGCAGGTATGACCCTAGTCCTGAGTAGCATCCTGCCTTCGCCCAGAATGATACCACAATATAAGGACAAAATGATTTGACTTCAACAATTGGCTAAGCTTCTGGTGTCATTCAAAGGGGATCCAGTATCTGTCTGCCTGGGACAACATGATTGACAGACCACGATGCTTTGCCAGAGATGCTCTGCACCTGTCACCTCTGGGATTCAGGTTACTGGCTAAGGCTCTTGCCACCCCTATAGTGCCTTTTGTAGGCAAAGTTCAAAGGACAAAACCACCACCGTAACAGTTACAAGCATGCAAAATCTGAAGGTAATGCTACCCAATGCACTCTCTCGAGGCACTCCTAAAAATGGAGAACATCGATATCTGTGCAGTAACTGAGACCTGGTTCAAGGCTCCAGAGAGCACCCCTGCAATACCAGGCTATAACTCTTACCACACGTTTCGGCCACCAAAGCAGGACCGAAACACTAAAGGTGGAGGAGTGTCAATATTCACCAAGGATATTCACACCACCAGGCTAGTTGCCCAACACAATGCGT
The DNA here is from genome assembly GCF_019279795.1 of Protopterus annectens. Taxonomy (NCBI): domain Eukaryota; kingdom Metazoa; phylum Chordata; order Ceratodontiformes; family Protopteridae; genus Protopterus; species Protopterus annectens. Next base: position 744,412,101 of record NC_056739.1, on the reverse strand, counting down.
CTGAAATTCTCCAGGTGCAACTAACACTAGGTAAGACTGCAATCCAAACTGTAGCTTGCTACAGATCCCCCACCATACCCCAAGATTCTCACTACACCTTTCTAAACATACTGGAAAATATTAAGATAGAACCAAACACCCTAATACTGGGTGATTTTAACTACCCTACCATTAACTGGGAAAGCTACTCATGTACCAACACCTTTGCCCAACAGTTCTTGGAATTCATAAATTCCAACACCCTGGATCAACTAATCCATAGACCCACTAGAGGCTCCAATATCCTAGACCTGGTCATTACCAACATGGGAAATCGATGCTCCACACCTATGGTCACCCCCTCGTTAGTCACGTCTGACCATAAGCTAATCACCCTTAACATCCACATCCCACCCCCACCCCCCAGTAAGGAAATTTCCATAAAAAACTTCTCCAAAGCCAACTTCATGCTACTCAAGTCAGAAGTGACAAACTTCATGACACCCATGCAGATGGGAGCTGAAAGTTCAACTGCTGAATCCTACACTAAGGCACTGTACGAGCACATCCACTCATGCATAAATCGTGCCATCCCAAATAGAACCAGGATGCTCTCAAACAAAAAAAAGAAGCCAATCTGGTGGTCCCCTGCCATAAACAAACTTTACAACAAAAGGAAGAAACTGTTGCAGAAAAGAGGAAAATCCCAGGATGCAAAAAACTTCCTTACCAGCCTCAGTAAGAAACTGAGATCCCCCATAAAATCCTCCAAAGCTAGTTACGAAAATAAAATTGCCAAAGATTCCAAAGACAACAACAAGGCATTCTATAACTATGTCAAGAATCTAAATGGCAATGCTCAGATCTGCTCTGAGCTAAAACAGAATGGCATTAAATATACTGATCCCAAGGATATTGCCAATATCCTGGCAGATCGATTCAGTGCCAACTTCACCCCCCTCTCACCCCCTAAATGGCCCATCTCAATACCGGAAGATTGCAAAATTCCGGTAACAGCCACACAGGTAAAAAACGCACTCTCCAAAGCTAAGAATACAGCATCCATGGGACCAGATGACATCCCGGGCTGTGTACTACATGAACTACAATATGAACTGGCACCTCACCTAAGTGTCATGTTTAATCATAGTCTCACCTCAGGTTTTGTGCCCACTGAGTGGCGCACAGCTACAGTTATCCCACTCCACAAAGGGGGATCCACCTTGGATCCCGGAAACTACCGTCCCATCAGTCTGACAAGCCTTATCTGCAAGGCCATGGAGCGTATTATCATGGAACTTATAAACAAAGACATTGGCATCCTTCAAACACTGGACCCCACCCAGTTTGGGTTCGTGAAGGGCCGATCCTGTCTCTTGAACTTGATTGACTTCTTTGAATCAGTCTCCAGAGCCATGGACAAGGGTAAAGTGGTTCACACAGCCTATCTAGACCTTGCCAAGGCCTTTGACACCATCCCCCACTCTGGAATCATAGATAAACTTACTAAGCTGGGCATTAATCCCTACGTCACCCAATGGGTTGCTAACTGGCTTACTGATAGAACCCACACTGTAAAAGTAGCCAACTCCAAATCCAGCTCCAGACAAGTGACAAGTGGAGTACCTCAGGGTTCAGTCCTGGGACCGCTCTTGTTTGGCATCTACTTCTCTGAAGTACAGGCCAACACTAAGGGGCTCTGGATAACAAAGTTTGCAGATGACTGCAAACTGGGAGCCATTACTGAATCCCCAAATGATGTAGATACTCTACAAAAGGGCCTTACAGAAACAGATGCTTGGTGCCAGAGCCATGGGCTCAAGCTCAATGCCAAGAAATGTATATTTATCCCCTTTGGGAAAAAACATGTATCCGTGAATTACCATATAGGTGGCAGTACACTAAACACCGTAAGTTTGATAAGAGACTTAGGGACACAGGTGGACAGTGGTCTCACCTTCGATAACCACATCGCCACAACAGTCAGGAAATCCTTCTATGTGGCACACCTCATCACTAAGGTCTTTTCATCCAGAAAAAAGGATGTCATTGTCCCACTGTACTCATCCCTCATTAGACCCATTATAGAATACAATGCCCCATTTGGTATGTACCTCTCAAGACATCTGCAACAACTGGAAAGGCCACAGAAATACCTCACTAAAAGAATCACAGGCCTAAAGCAGATGCCCTACGCTGACCGCCTTAAAAAACTCCATCTATACTCTGTCGCAAATAGTCTACTCAGAGGCGATCTTTGCTTAACATACAAGGCCATGTCAAACCCAGAGCTGTTGGACATGCTACACTTTAAGAAATCCCAATCCCTCAGAGCCACACGCTCCAGGGATCTAAACCTTGTCATCACAATAAACAAAACATGCTGGAGGGATAGGTTCCTGACCCAGAGACTCCCCAGACTCTGGAATAGATTGCCCATACATGTCAAGCAGAGTGCCTCTTTGGTCCTCTTCAAAAGGAACCTTGACGATTGGATGGGAGAAAGGAAATTCACCCCGGGGATCACGTCAGTTGCCCTGCTAGACAGGGGTCCAGGGAAGTAAATAGTGTGGGAAGAAATAGCCAGGGAATTGTTATGGCTAGGCTTGTATAGGTCCTAGGGCTGATAGCCTAGTACCAACCTATGAACTAACAGCACTGCCCTCATTTCCAGAACACTGATGTGCAAATTGGCCTCCAATTGGGACCATGTGCCTTGGACTGTCTTTCCCAGATAATGCCCCCCACCCCATCTGGGAAGCATCCGTGGTCACTAAGGTTTGCGGCTGAGGCAGAATGAATGGCCGGCCCACGAGAATCTGGTCAGAGTGAAGCTACCATCTGAGGTCTTGTTTGCAATTATTGGTAATCAAGATTAGATGAGACATTGATTGGTGTGTATCAGAGACCACTGAGTTGCTAGCAACCACTGTAACATTTGCATATGAAACATCGCTAGAGGAACCAGAGTGATTGAAGCAGCCATAGAACCTAAGGCTTGATGGACAAGTCTTGCTGGAACCCTCTTGTTTTGGAGAATTTGTCTGACTTGGACTGTGATACTTTGTAGTCTTTCTGGAGGAAGAGAAGCAATCCCTGAGACAGTATTTAAATGACCACCAATGAAATCCAGTTGCTGAGAAGGCTGAAAGTTGGACTTGGCGAAATTTATTGTTATGCCCAGAGATGTGCAAGCATTTATAGTGTAATCTCTTGCCTGTTCTAAAAGACACCTGGTGGTATCAGTGAGATACGAAAACAGTCAAAAACCTTGCAGTCTGAGGTGAGGTGCAACCACTGCCATACATATGGTGAACACCCTGGGGGCTGTGGTGAGACCAAAGGGCAGTGCTCTGAACTGAAAATGACTGGCTCCTACCCGAAAGTGTAGAAACCCCCTGGAGCTTTTTTCCATTCCTATATGGTAATAAGCATCTTGGAGGTCTATAGAGCACATCCAGTTGCCTTTCTCCAAAAAAGGAAGTATGGATTGTACTGAGACCATCTGGAATTTGGTTTGCTGAACTGCCTTGTTGGCGTGGCCGAGATCCAATATGGGTCTCCAGTCCCCTGTTTTTTTGAGCACTAAAAAGAATCTTGAGTAAACCCTGGATCCTGTTTGGTCTGGTGGGACTTTTTGGATGACTCATTTTTCGAGCAGTTTTTGAATTTCTAAGACTGTTGCTTCCTTTTGTTTGGGTGGAACATCCGGAAGTTTTTTCTGGATTTTGAACTTACAGATTGTGGAATTTGTTAGCCTCTGGATATTATTCCTTGCATCCATTTGTCCGAAGTTATTTAATGCCAGGTCGGTAGGTGCAGGGATAATCGCCCCTCCCACTGCTTCTAGAGGAGAGCAATCACACGCCCCTTTAAGGATGCTGACAGGAAGTTCAAGAGAAAGATTCTTTGGACCCCTGATTCTGCGGTCCATTTCTGCCCCTAGGGTGGCATCTTCCATTGCTTCCTCCTCTGCCCTGGGGGAAGTCTTTACCTCATGAGTCATGGAAAGGCCCTTTGGATTTTCTAAACCATAGTCTCTCACTCCTTTGGTTCCTGGAATAAGGCCTCTGACGGGTGGAGAAATGTATGCCTACAGCAGATAGGGTCTTACCATCTTGCTCACTTCTGGCTAGTGTGTCTTTAACCTTCAGGCCAAAAAGGGTGGATCCTTCAAAAGCACTGACGAATGATGCTTTGAATGGCTCTGCAAAGTCACACAAGCGCATCCAGGAGTGCCTTCTGATGGCTATACCTGAACCCGCTTGCCCTGGTCATCCCCTTGGTTACCTGACCAATGAGCCCTCTTGGACGAGTTAGAGACAACATCCAGGGTTGCAAGCTGAGAGGAAACTTTGTCATGGACCTCTTCAGCCAATGCTCCGGAGAAAGTATTTGAAAGTTCTTTAATCAAATCTCTCTGTAATCTGGTAAAGTGTGCCATATAGTTCAAGGACCTTAGAGCGAAGGTCGTTGATGCATAAATACACTTCCCAAATCTATCCCACATCCTAGACTCCTTGTTAGGAAGATGAATAGTAGGACTCTCTTCAGTGAGTTCCTTCTTGGTGGCAGCTATCACCATGGCGTTGACAGGAATCCCTTTAGATCAATGTGGTTCATCTTTAGGTGCTGATAGTATCCGGTCAGGTCTTTTGGGGATTGGCTCTATGGAGTCGGGCATCTTCCATGCCCGCTGGGCAATCAGTTTAATGAGATCAACAACGGGCAGAGAGATCCAAGAAGTGGAGGGTTAATGATTCCTCTGAGGAAGGTTGAATGGAAGACCAGCCATCCCTCTGTTTCAGGATTTCCAGGATGTCCCCAAAGGAATCATCATCAGGGGGTGACTTGGGGGAACCTTCCCCTTTATCAAAATCAGTATCTTCTGTGAAGTACTCTTCCGGTGAGTCCAGGTGCTTCCTCTTACACCACTTTTTCGCATGGACTCCCTCTAGGGGGATGATCTGGGGAGGTATCCGAAGAAGAGACCACTAAGGTGGGAGACACCTGGGACTTTTGTAACCTCTGTCCCGGAAATGAGACTGATGGTAGCCTCTGGAACAGAAGCCTGGGTCAATCTTACAAAGGTTGAGGTGCCGAGAGACATGGACATTTCCGAAGGAAAGGAACTCAATTCAAGTCCCTCGGACGCGACCAGAGAATCACGACGCCGGGAGACCTCCAGGGCAGAGCGCTCGGAGGAACTCAAGACAACCCTTGGAACCAGAGATGAAGAAGCTACAGGTACTGAAGCAGTCGATGCTAGAGGAGTTGGAACCGAGGGCTCCAAGTTCTCAAATGGAGTTGGAGGATATGGGGGGGGGGGGTTATAGCTAGGCTTGTTCCAAGGCCAACATGGCTAGGAACCGAAGGTAACCCCCTAGCTGTAAGGAGCTGGTTCACCAGTCTAAATATGCCGGTCTCAGACAGGCTCTTAGATCGGATGGAGCATGCGGAGGGCGATCTTGGAGAAGGGACTAGGTCGAATATCCTTGAATGGGTCGATGGATGGAGAATATTGTGCTTGTGGCAGTTGAACTAGCTTTTGTAACAAGGAATCGGTCAGTGCCGAAGTGAGAGTTGTTTTCGGTTCAGAGAAACCTTTGGTTTTCGATGTCTGTAATTACTCCAGTGCTGAGGAGCTTTTCAGTACCGAGGATGGTTTTGGTAATGTCTTTGTCGGTTCCGAAGATCTTGGAACCGACAAACCCCTTTTTCTCGAAGCAGAGGTAGATGAGGAAGAAGTGCTGGTCTCAGGTGTAGGTTCAGATAAGGCCTCTTCAAGGAGTCCTTTGAGGATCAGTTTATTTTTCCTTTCATTCAGGATTCGAGTGGAGAACCCGTGACATATTGAATATTCCTCTTGTAGGTGTATTTTTCTTAGACAGTATACACAGAGAGTGGTTAACAGAATTAGGCATCTTGCTTTCATATTTTTGACAACTTTTAAAACCTGAACTGCCTTTACTAGGCTTAGCAGGTGAAATGTTTTTCTGATCAGACATTTTTACAACAAGCATTGCTAAAGTCGCGCAACACAGGAAAGAGTAGAGAGTCAAGGTTTTTTATATATATATATATATATATATATATATATATATATATATATTATATTATATTAGAGAAAAGAAAGAAATTACAGAAGAATACCAGCAGTGTTAATAAGAATACCCGATGGTAAAGAAAAGAAGTACCAGCAATGGTACAGAAGTTCTACCAATGGTAGGAAGAAAGGGAATTAAAGATTTTTAGAAATAAGCTAGGAGGAGCAGGAAGGAAATATAAGAATAAAGGTATTAAGAAAGAAAGATAGCTAAGAAAAAATTTAACAATTACTCATTTAAAAGCCAAGATTAGGGTCACAGTGGTGAAGCAGTTAGGGTTGTCGCCTCATAGCAAGAGGTTCTCCCATTCGATTCTCAGCTGGAGCGCCTTCTGTGTGGTGTCTGCATGTCCTCCCCACAGTCAAGTGACGTTAGATATATGCAGGTAGGTGCGAGCAAGAATGGGTGTGCCTTCCTTGAAGGTTGGGCGTCAGGTTGGCAACTCAGCACTGTAACAATCCACTGCCAATCATTAGCGGACCGGAGTTCCGCTGTGGCAAACCCTAACCAGGAAAAGCTGAAAGACATTACTTTTACTCACTGAAAAGCCAAGGCTCAAGAGCAGGAAACTGACGAGTCTGGTCTGCAAAGTGGCAAACGAGATCCAAGGTAATTTCTGTGAGGAGCATTATGGGTAGTGCCTGGCTCGAGAGTTTGGAGAGCGCAGCCTGGAAGATATGGCAGAGTCAGTTCTGAGGTTCGGAACCGAACCCACTGTCAAGGATTGGGTGAAGATTAACAAAATCAGATCAGATCTTTCTAAAGTGGGGTCAGCCTTGTTGCAATCTCTTCGTGAAGCGAGTTTTTCACTCTGATCCCCCCTCTGGGGGAGTCCTCCAGAGACGCTCTGGTTCATGCTTGGTCCTCCGGACTTATCTACGCTAATCCCCCACTTCCCCTGATTCTAAAGTTCATTCAGAAAGCAAAATGGCTGGGGAGCTGAGATGGACTACCAACATGGAATGTTATGGTGAGTACATAACTTAATGTTAGGTAGTCCGATATCACCGTCATTTTTACATATGGGACAGCGTCCCTAGGACCTTATTCTTGGGTGGCTCATTGGAAAATACTCGAGCACTGTGGAGCCGAAGGATGCTCTACCCCTGGATGCCAAATCTAATTTGTAATGTGTAATAAAAGTGTGAGGGGTAGCCCACGTAGCTGCTGCACAAATATTATCAAGTGGTACCTTGGCTTGAAAGGCTGCAAGGGTAGACAGCGACCTGGTAGAATGAGCCTTGATCCTGTAGGGTAAAGGTTTGCCCTCCAAGCTATAGATAAAGGCTATACAACTAGAAATCCAATTAGACAGTGTCACTTTAGAAACTGGTACGCCAAATCTAGAGTCAGAAATGGAAATTAATAATTGATCTGATTTCCTGAAAACCTTAGTTCGCTGTAGATAAAAATGTAGTGGTCTATGAACGTCTAGCTGACGAAAACGGTACTTAGCTGCATTACAGTGGTTAGGGAAGAAAACTGGGAGTTCTACTGATTGGTTTAAGGTAGCATTAGAACAAACTTTGGGGACAAAGGAGGGATTAGTACGTAATGACACCCTGTCTTTGTGAAAAATCAAATACGGTGGCTTAATAGACAAGGCCTGTAGCTCCGATACCCGTTTAGCTGATGTGATAGCTACCAAAAACAAGGTCTTCCAAGACAAAAATTTTAAAGAAGATGAGTGGGAAGGTTCAAAGGGGGGAGAAGTCAATTTGGACAACACAAAATTTAAATCCTAAGAAGCCACTGGTTCTTGCAGAGGTGGTCTCAATACAGTGGCCCTCTTTCAAAAAGGTTTTGCATAGCTTATGAGACATTAAATTGGTATCTGGAAAACCTAAGTGAAAATGAGAAAATGCCAATTGGACTCTGATAGTGGCAGTGGCAGACCTTTGCTGAAAAAGCTCAGAAAGAAAATCTAGAATCACAGGGATAGAAGCAGTGTATGGATCTACATTCATTCACTGTGCCCAAATAGAAAATCATTTCCATTTACTGCCATACAGTCTCCTAGCTGAAAGTTCATGGGAGGACATAAGAATGTGTGACACTGAGGAAGATACATCATGAAGCCTGACTAGGGATGGAACTGGAGCAGCCACGCTGTTAATTTGAGGGTGTGGATTGAGGGGTGTAGCAAACCCGACATGCGATTCAGTAGATCTGGAGCTGGGTCCAGAATCCAAGGATCGTCCAGGAGGAGAGGCTCAAGGAAGGGGAACCAGACCTGACGAGGCCAGTAAGGAGCAATGAGGATCAACTTGCTTCCCAGCCAACTGGCTTTCTGATTCACTTTGAAAATGAGAGGGATTGGAGGAAAGGCATACAGACGTCCCATGGGCCAATCGTGAGCCAGAGCGTCTCTGGGAGTCTCCCCCAGAGGGGTAATGAGGTAAAAGCAGCTGCTGCATTTGGTATTGACTGGGCTGGCATAAAGGTCACAGTAAGGCTGTCCCCATTTCTGGAAAATCTGATCCACTGTTTCCCGTTTCAGAGACCACTCGTGAGGCATTAGGATTGCCTGGCTGAGCTTGTCGGCTATCACGTTGGTAGTCCCTGGAATGTGCGTTGCAACCAGAAAGTGCTGGGAAGAAATCGTCCATTCCCAAACTCGCATGGCCTCTCGACAGAGTAGGTAAGATCTGGTACCACCCTGTTTGTTGATATACCAAACCACCGACATGTTGTCTGATTGTATCGCAATATTCCCTAGAGGAAGAAGGTCTTGAAGTGCTTGCAACACCAGAAGCACCGCCCTCATCTCCAGAACATTGATATTCAGATGAGCCTCGTGTTCTTGCCATGTGCCTTGACCAATCCTGCCAAGATAATGCCCCCCCCCTCCGATCTTGGAGGCATCTGTGGTCACAGTGGCAACGGGTTGGGCCAAAACAAAGGGGGCACCCGTGATCAGTTGATTGGGAGCTTTAAACCAAAGAAGGTCCTTCTTGCATGATTCCGTCAGCAGGATAGGATGACTCAGTGGGAGAGATTGGAAGGACCATTGGGAAGAGAGAAGCCACTGGAAAATTCTCATGTGCAACCTGGCTAATGGTACCAATAGAAGTGTGGAAGCCATAGTTCTGAGGAGCTGAAGAACCTACTTCGCTATGACTTTTCACAATGGGAGAAAACATTGAACTTGGGAGATTAAGTTCTGTGCCCTTTTGGCGGGGAGACGAGCTGTCATGTTCACTGTGTCTACCTCTGTGCCTATAAAAATCACAGATTGAGAGGGCAATAATGCAGAAATTTATGGAGATCCCTAACTGAGCACAAAGTTGTATCATGTCGTCCCTGTTTTGGAGGAGTAGATACCTGGTGGGGGCAGTCTGGAGCCAGTCGTCCAAGTACGGAAACACCTGGAATCCCTGACGTCTCAGATGAGCTGTCACTAAGGCCATGCATTTGGTGAACACCCTGGGGGCTGTGGTGAGACCAAAGGGCAGAGCGCAAAACTGATAGTGACTAGCTCCCAGCCGGAAGCATAGATGGCTTCTGGACGCCTTGTCCATTTTTATGTGGTAGTAGGCATCCTGAAGATCCAGAGAGCACATCCAAAGGTCTTTCCCTAACAACAGGAGTATAAACTGCAGTGTTACCATCCGAAACTTGTCCTTCTTCACTGATTCATTCAATCTTCTGAAGTCCAATATTGGCCTCCAATCTCTGGTTCGTTTTGTAACTAAAAAGAACCTGGAGTAAAGTTCTGGATCCCATCTGGTCTGCTGGGACAGGCTGGATGACTCTTTTTAAGAGCAACTTGTTGATCTCCACAGTTGCCTGATCCCTGAGATTGGGTGGTACATCTGGGATCCTTTTGGGAACAAATGGTGATAGGAAAAAGGGTATGATATAGTATCTGGTAACAACTCTTTGTACCAACTTGTCTTGGGTGATATTTAGCCAGGCTTCTTGGTACAAAGAAATGCGACCCTCAATTGGCTCCAGAGAAGCGCAGTCGGGCTCAACATCAGGAGTGCTGATAAGGCCATCCTCGAAAGGAATCACAGCCTTGTTGGTATTCCGGACCGCCCCTGCCTCTAGAGTGACGTCTGCCATTTCCTCCTCCTCTGTCTCCGAAGGAGGATTCACCCTGTGTGTCAGGAAAGACCTTCTGGGATATCTTGAGCCACATTTTACTGCCCCTTTGACCCTTGGAGTATGTTCTGGAAGGGACAGTAAAACGCACTCCCACGGCAGAAAGCTTCTTTCCTTCTTGCTCACACCGAGTGTGTGTATCCTTCACTTTGGAACCAAACAATGAGGAACCATCAAGGGGCGTTGGTGAAAGTAGACAAACGGTTCCGCAAAATTACATAAGCGCATCCAGGAGTGGCGCCTCAAGGCAACTACGGAACCCGCTGCTCTAATCGCTCCATCCGCAGCATAAGTGATAAGTCGCATAGAGGCGTTAACCACAGAATTTAAGGTGGACAACTGAGTAGAAATCTTGTCAGGAACTCCCTCAGTACATGCACCTTGTATGGAATCTCCTAACTCCTTAAGGAGATCCCTCTGCAACCTCGTGAAGTGGGTGAGATAGTTCAGAGATCAAAGGGTAAAGGCCGCTGAACTAAAAATATACTTCCCAAAGCTGTCCATCTGTCGAGACTCCTTGTTTGGTGAACATATGAAGAAGTCTCCGCTAACTCCTCCTTCGTGGCCGCCGCTACAACCATGGCATCTACAGGAACGCCCTTGGACAAGAACTCTTTACCAGGAGGGGCAGACAAGAACTTATTTGGTCTCCTAGGGACTGACTCCACGGTGTCAGGAGTATCCCACACCTTTCAACTAACTAGATCCATCAGTTCGTCAAAAGGTGGAGACACCCAAGAGGCAGAAGGTTGAGACCCGAAAGCCTTCAGGGTACACAGACTCCTCATCAGAAGGGTTAAAAGTGGGCCAGTCGCACCTCTGCTTAAGGATCTCTAAAATGTCCACAAAGGAGACATCATCAGAGGATGACTTGGGGGACCCTTCCGACTCCTTGTGGTCAGTGTCCGATGTCAAAGACTCATCCTGGGAGTCAAAATGTTTCCTCTTACATAACCTCTTCCGGGGAGGCTCCTCGGAAGGATATTCTGGGGAAGCCGCGGAGGAGTGGAGGCCACCAGCCGATGGCTCCTGAGGCTGCAGGTCTCTGCTGTCTCCAGAGAGAGTACGGGCTGAGACTGAAGTGGGTGCTCTCGGGGGAAGAGTGCTGGTGCCACTGGTAGGGGCTGGAGAATGAGACAGTAAGCTCCTCATCCTCTCTGGCTCCGAAGACCTCCCCCGCTCCGAAAAGATGAGGGTCGGCACCGGAGCCAGAGCTGTCGGCTCCGAGATAGATGCAGGGTCCAAGCTCACCCTGGCCGAAGCACCGAGAGGAAGGCTCAGAACCGAAGATAAATTCCAATCCTCCCTGTCAGTGCCGATAGGAGAGCTTCGGCCCCTGGACACGACGGACGGCACCGAGCGAGTCGGAGCCGAACCCGGCTCCAAGGCAGCAACAAAGTGAGCTGGAGCCAGCATTTCCTCCGTTGGCACCAAGCACTCCGGCTCCGAAAGGCCAGTATGGCTCGGAGGAGGAATAGTAGACAAGGGCCAAGTGGCTCTGGAGCAGACTGGGTCGGAGAAAATAATAATTTTGGTAAGGTAAACTACTTCAGGAGTCTCAGCACTACCCTCTCCACATCTTCTTCTGAAAGGCTCCTGGAAGACCTGGAAGACATAGTAGGGGATCTTGACCTGTGGGGCACTGGATACTTAATTGTTACGGAAACTGGTAGGGAGCTTACAGACCAGCTCCGAGTAGCAGAGTCAACTTCTGTATCAATAGGTTCAGAGATCGGTTCCGAAACACCTGTAACCGACTCTGACACCACCATGATGCTCTCCTTCTGCTCTGAAGGCACAGTCGTCGAGGAGGCAGATTTGGATTGTTTCGACTGTTTAGGAGGTGGCTCCAAGACACCAGCCGGTGCCGGAGAAGGTCTTTTTGAGGATTTTGATTTCCCAGACATAGAGGAAGCCGAAGAACTGGATAGTGCTTCCTCAAAGCATGGTTCCAATAGACCCTTGAGTATGAGTTTGTTCTTTCTCTCCTGTAACACTCTAGGAGAGAAAGCATGGCAGAACAAGCATGACTCCTGCAAGTGGATGGCCCCTAGGCAGTAGACGGCTACTGTGGCCATCCATTAAGGAGATCTTTTGGAGCATTTCATGCACTTTTTGAACTCCGAGGGTTTATGCTCCTTACTTTCCTTAGACATATTAAACACACAAAACCAAGAGAGAAAAAGGAGGAGGACTAGGTCCACTAACTAAAACGGGCCTAGCACTAAGGAGTTACACGAGGACTAGGTCCTCTAACTTAAATGGGCCTAGCCTGATGTAGTGAAAATTAGGTCTTCTAATTTAAACAGACCAGAAAGGAAAGCCCATTCACACAAGAGAAACCGTAAATGACACAATAAATTTCTATATTCCTAATAACAGGTAGTATACTTGCAATCCTAGTAAATTTACAAGTCCATCCCTGCCAAAAACAACGTCAAAATAACAGAAACTAACTGCCAACGGTGACCAAATAAAGGTCAGAATAACAATAGACAAGACAACAGCAGCCCCTGTTGACTAAGAATGGAAACCGCCAAAAACTCTACCTAATAATCAAAAAATGTGCAACGGCGCCTAAAACTAACTGGCACACAGGATACCAATAACCACTAGTAAACTAAGTTGCACTCAAAAAGGGCAAGCAATACAACTGCCTAATATAATAGCAATACTAAATATATCATAAAGGTTCTAATAAAGCATTGAAATACAATATAATATAAAGAATTTTGACAAACTTAGCCAGAGCCAAGAGAAGCACAACCGAACTAGTCGACGCGGCAAACGAGATCTGCGGATTGTACTGGTGCACCATGGGATACCTGCTTAGCTATGAGCCAACCAGAAGTCTTCCAGCTTGTAAATCGGCTCCGAACCCATATGCAAAAATGAAGGTGAGACTACCTAACATTTACAATTTACAGAAGAAGACGGCACAGAATGAGATGTCATTTGTTGTTTTTTCAAGAGTATACTGCTCTAATTGCTCTTGCATAATAAGACATGAGATGCTTTCCAAGCATGGATATGATTATGATGCACAGAAGCAGGCTTTTGAAGTGAATGACTGAAGAGATGCTTTTTATAATATGTAAAAATGTTCAGTTGAAGTACAATATGATTGATGTGCGCTATGTTTTGATTATAAGCTAGGGTATTCACATACAATCTATGCAGCAGTGTACAAAAATTCCAGGGACCAAGCTAGGAAAGAAGTGCAGCAGGTACAGGTGATAAAAGATAATGAGGGAAACATACAAGTGAAGAGAGTGTGCTGAGCAGATGGAAGGAGTACTTTGAGGGGTTGATGAATGAGGAGAATGAGAGGGAGAGAAGGTTGGATGATGTGGGGATAGTGAATCATGAAGTGCAATGGATTAGCAAGGAGGAAGTAAGGATAGCTATGAAGAGGATGAAGAATGGAAAGGCTGTTGGCCCAGATGACATACCTGTGGAAGCATGGAGGTGTTTAGGTGAAATGGCAGTGGAGTTTCTAACCAGATTGTTTAATGAAATCTTGGAAAGTGAGAGGATGCCTGAGGAATGGAGAAAAAGTGTTTTGGTAGCCGATTTTTAAGAATAAGGGTGATGTGCAGAGCTGTATAATTACAGAGGGATTAATTTGATCAGTCACAGCATGAAGTTATGGGAAAGAGTAGTGGAAGCTAGTTTATAGGTTCATAGGTTAGTACTAGGCTAACTGCTCTTGCAAGCCATTTTGAGCCTAGCCAATTATCCCTTGAGAGACTCAAACCCTGCACCTTGGGTTTGTAAATCAAACACCTTAACCATTAGGCCACCCTCCTAACCCAAGAAGGGAGGTGATGATTAGTGGATCAGTAATAAGCAGTTATGTACCTACCATAACGTTCCATGTTAGTTGTCTTCTTCTCGCCTTCTTTCTTGCTGGATGGGTTCGGAGCCGAACCTCGGCTCCGACTTGGCCAATACTAAAGCTCGAGAGCCAATTCCACCGGCTCGAGGATCCCCTATATCCCACAATGCTAGGCAGTAACTACTCAGATCTTATTTGATAGCTAAACCAAGCAGTTCTGGTCTCCATACTATGGAGAAAAAAGAACCCACCTCTATATAAACCTGAATGTAAGCTACCACAAACATAAAAGGGGAAATAGAGGTGGTAGAACATGTGGGAAGGAAACTCCAAAGGAAGGTCCCAAAATTTCCTATCGGTCTGTCCAGGCTAGGGGGAAGGAGGGTGGGACGCAAGAAAGAAGGCGAGAAGAAGACAACGAACATGGAACGTTATGGTAGGTACATAACTTCTTAATGTTAAGTTGTCAATCTCGCCTTCATTCTTGCTGGATGGGACCGCGTCCCTAGCACCTTATTCCGGGTGGCCTATCGGAACAGACTCTTGAGAACAGTGGAACCAAAGCTGGCATGGTTTCTGGAGGCCATATCCAATTTGTAATGTAAAATGAAGGTATGAGGACAAGCCCAAGTGGCTGCTGCACAAATGGAATCTATAGGCAGCCTGTCCTGAAAAGCTACAGATGTAGCTAATGCCCTAGTTGAATGAGCTCTAGGTCTTGAAGGCAGTTTTTGATGTCTGATTTCATAGATGAAGGTAATTATAGAGGTAAGCCATCTTGAAAGGGACACCTTAGTAACTGGAAGGCCCAATTTCCCTTCCGCATAAGACAGGAAAAGTTGATCAGATTTCCTGAACTGTTTAGTCCTGTCTAAATAATATCTAAGTTGGCGGTGAACATCTAGAAAATGTAACTTTTGTTCCGACCTGTTGGAATAGTCAGGAAAAAAATACTGGGAGGTCAATCGTTTGGTTCAAATTTGTCTCAGAGGAAACTTTAGGTAGGAAGGACAGATTAGTCCGGAGGGACACCCTATCTTTGTGGAAAACTAAGTAAGGAGGACGACTGCACAGAGCATGAAGTTTAGATACCCTTCTAGCTGAAGTTATGGCTACTAGAAAGTGTTTTCCATGAGAGCAGCTTAAGAGGGCATGAAGCCGCTGGTTCGAAGGGGGGGAGGATCAAGGATGCCAGAACCAAATTCAAGTCCCATTGAGGTGGGGGATCTTTGATTGGGGGCTTGAGCAGAAAACACCTCTTAAAAAGGCTTTGCAGAGCTTATGGGACATGATACTGGAGTCTGAGACTCCTACATGAAAATTAGATATAGCAGCTAGTTGTACTCTAATGGTAGATGAAGAAGAGCCTAAATGGAAGAGCTCTGCCAGAAAGTCTAGGATAGACTGGATAGGTGCAGTGAAGGGGTCTATATTCTTTGATGCTGCCCAGAATGAAAAACGTTTCCATTTACTATTATAAATCTTCCTGGTAGAAGATTTGTCAGAGGATATCAGGATGTTCCGGACCGAATGAGAGATTAAGGGAAGCCTGGCTAGGGTAGGAATTGGAGAAACCATGCTGTGAGGTTGAGAGAATGAAGGGAGTGGTGCAGCTGGCCCGACTGGTGGGTCAACAGATCTGGCACCGGGTCCAGATGCCAAGGCTGCTCCAACAGGTAATGATGGAGGAACGGAAATCATATCTGTCGAGGCCAGTAAGGGGCAATGAGGATCATTGTAACTCTCAAGGCGATAGCTTTCTGAATTAATTGAGATATCAGTGGAAAAGGGGGAAAGGCATACAGAAGTCCCCAGGGCCAATCGTGGACTAGAGCGTCTCTGGTGGGATGGCCTGGTAACGGGAAGAGAGTGAAGAAGTCGTGACACTTGCTGTTTTGGGGCGTAGCAAAAAGATTGCAGGAAGGCTGGCCCCATCTTTGGAAGACTTCTTCCAGCACTGATTTCTTCAGAGACCACTCGTGGGGCATCAGAATGGCCCTGCTCAACTTGTCTGCAACCACTTTGGACTTCCCGGGAATGTGCATTGCTATCAGAAAACGCTGAAAAGAAATCGCCCACTGCCAAAGTCTGAGTGCCTCTCGACATAAAGGGTAGGATCTGGTTCCGCCCTGTTTGTTTATGTACCACACTACGGGCATGTTGTCCGTCTGAATTGCAATAGTCCCCGTGGGAAGAGAGTCCGGAAGGGCTTGCAACGCTAAAAGCACTGCTCTCATCTCCAAGACATTTATGTGCAAGTGGCACTCGAAAAGTTGCCACGTGCCCTGGACTGTCCTGCCCTGATAATGCCCCCCCCCCCCCACCTGATCAGGGAGGTGTCCGTTGTCACTGTGGCGACTGGGGGGGGGGGGGACGAAAGGTCTGCCTTGGAGAACTTGAGGTGATGTGATCCACCAAGACAGATGATTTTTGCATGATTGAGTTATTAATATGATGTGAGACATCGGGAGCTGTTGGAAGGACCATTGAGTAAACAGCATCCATTGGAGGATCCTCATGTGGAAATGAGCTAAGGGGAGAAGGGTGATAGTAGCTGCCATGAGTCCTAATACCTTCAAGACTACCCTGGCTTTGACCTTGTTGCATTGTAATAGAAGGTAAACTTGTTTGCGGATATGTAACACTCTTTGCTCTTTAAGTCTGGCGGAAAGATTGAGTGTGTTTAAGGTGGCGCCTAGAAAGGTAATAGATTGACAAGGCGACAAGGCAGAATTTTCGAAATGTATTGAAATGCCTAGAGCTTGGCAAGTTTGGATAGTGAAGTCTCTGGCTAGAAGCAGTTGATGTCTGGTGGTGGCGGTAAACAGCCAGTCGTCTAAATATGGAAACACCTGGAATCCTTGACGTCTCAAATGAGCCGCGACCACTGCCGTGCATTTGGTAAACACTCGGGGGGGCTGTAGTGAGACCAAAGGGCAGGGCTCTGAACTGGTAGTGACTGGCTCCCAGCCTGAAGCGGAGAAACCTCCTGGAGCGTCTGTGCATTTTGATATGGTAGTACGCATCCTGAAGGTCTATTGAGCACATCCAATTGTCCTGACCCAAGAAGGGTAGAATGGACTGTAGCGTGACCATCCGGAATTTCGTTTTTTTGATATAATTGTTTAACTTGCTGAGATCCAGTATAGGTCTCCAGTCCCCTGTTTTTTTTGGTACCAAAAAGAATTTGGAGTAGATTCCGGATCCTTGCTGGTCTGCTGGGACTGATTGGATAGCTCTTTTTGATAGCAGCTTTGATATTTCTAGTGCTGCTTGTTCCCTTAGACTGGGTGGAACTTCTGGAAGGGATCCTTTGGGTTGGGAAGGGGTGTGAATAAAGGGAATTTTGTAACCCTCGGATATGATAGACTGTACCCATTTGTCTTGGGTGAGGGAAAGCCAAGCTTTTGGGTACAGTGATAATCTTCCCCCGACTGCCTCCGAAGGTGGGCAGCTCCTCAGGGATGCTGAAAGGGTTTATCAGAGAAAGTTTCTCTGCTACCCTGGTTTTGCGGACCTCCTCTGCCTCTAGGGCGGCGTCTATCGTTATTCCCCCCCTCTGCCTCTAGAGGGGAATTGACCTTGTGCGTCAGATGGGACTCCCTGAGGCTTGCGGAACCACATTTTTCCTCCCCTCTGACCTTTAGGATAAGGTCTAGAAGGGGTAGAAAAACGGACTCCCACGGCAGAGAGAGTCTTACCTTCCAATTCGCACCTAGTCAATGTATCCTTCACTTGAGGACCAAACAATGTTGAGCCATCAAAGGGGGAATTGGTGAAGGATGCCTTGAAAGGGTCCGCAAAATTGCAAAGCCGCATCCAGGCGTGACTTCGTAAAGCTACACCTGTGCCTGCGGCCCTACTCGCCCCATCAGCAGCATATGAGATAAGCTGCATGGAGGAGTTAACAATCGAGATCAGGTTTGCCAACTGGGAGTTCATTTTGTCTTGGAACCCTCAGCTGTTGGATCCTGTATAGCCTCACCCATATCTTTGAACAAATCTCTCTGGAGACGGGTGAAGTGACACAAGTAGTTCAGCGTCCGCAATGAGAAGGTCGCTAAGAAAAACATCCGCTTACCGTACCTGTCCATGGTCCTAGACTCCTTATTAGGAGGATGGACAGGTACCGAAGGATTGACTAACTCCTTCTTAGTGGCTGCGGCCACCACCATGGCATCAACAGAGACACCTTTTGATAGAAACTCTTTTTCCTTAGGGGCAGTAATAAATTTTGACGGCCTCCTCGGCGTAGGTTCCACTGAATCAGGGGCCGTCCAAGCCTTCCTTGCCACCACTTCCATATGGGGGTCAAAGGGAGAGGACACCCAGGAGGTGGAAGGGCGAGAGCCAAACGCCTCAAGGTAAACTGACTCGTCCTCTGAAGGGTTAAGGGCAGGCCAGTTCCCCCTCTGTTTCAGGATTTCAAGGATGTCAGCAAAGGAGACATCCTCAGAGGGGGACCGAGGGGAACCTTCAGATTCCTCCAAGTCAGTGTCAGAGGTGATAGACTCAGGGGAGTCAATGTGCTTCATCTTGCACTGTCTCTTCCGAGGGGGTACTCCTACCGGATCAGGAGAGGCCTCGGAAGAGGAGGAAATTCCCAATGGGGAAACATGAGGAGCTGGCTCTCTGCGGTCTGATACAAGGGGATGGGTAGAAATCATCGCAGGCACTGAAGAGGGAGGAGCTGACAGAGCCGACTGTGGGGTAGACACTGGGTCTAGCACGCTCCGCATGACCTCGAAGGCGCCCCTATCAGACAAGGCCGGAGGTCCCCGCTCCAAGAAGACAAGGAACCCCCCCCCCCGGCACCAACAGGGACGGCTCTGAGGCCGATGTTGGAGCCGAACTCACCAGCGCCGACGCTCCGAGAGGGAGAACGGGGTCGGACAAGGGTCTGATGCCACTCGCCCCCTTGGAGCCGACGAGGGAAGCCCGGCGCCGAGATCCCTCCAATGAGGAAATCGGAGCAGACGACGGAGCCGAAAGGGAAGGTATCGGCTCCGAAGCACCGACAGCCACGGCTCCGATGAGCCCCGGCTCCGAACTCAAAGGAGTCGGAGGAGGAATAAAATCAGGGATGGAAATAGCCGCTGACTGTTGAGTAGGGCTATGCAGCATTTGGGCCAGTGCCTCGGACTTGAGAAGTCTACTCACCACCCTTTGTAAATTATGGTCGGACAGCCTGGAGGACCGAGAGGAGTGAGACCTATGGCTCCGTTCTGATAAAAGAGGAGATCCCGGCGCCGAATGGATGGAGCCGATGGAAGGGGACCTAGACCTCTTCTTAGCAGGTGGCTCCAATAAGCCTATCGGAGCCGACTGAGTCTTGTCAACCTCGGCTCCAGCCGGAGCCGAGGTGATAGTATGGGATTTGGAAACATCGGCTCCAGCCGGAGCCGATGTCGAAGCTGATCTAATGCTTCCAGGGGATGGCTCAGAAACTGGAGCCGATGGTCTGGAAGTCTTAGAAGGCTTCCCCGACACAGACTGGGTTGGGGGGGGCTTCAGGCTTTAACAAGCCACGTAATATCAATTTATTTTTGCGTTCCTGTAGGACTCTAGGGCTGAATGCATGGCATACAGCACCATGAGTCCTGCAGGTGCAAAGGTCCCAAATGTGACCGTCTGTCAGAGACATTTTCTGACAGCACGAATCACACTTCTTGAAGCCTGAAACCTTGGAGTCTTTAGACATCGTAACTCAGTGTAAAAACACAAGCACAACACACAAACACACCCTTAAGCAAAAAATAAAAATTCAGTCACACTGAAGGACTAGGGAAAGGAGAGGGAGAGGGCCAAAGGCCTAAAAGTTAAGAGGGGAATAAAAAGGGATTTCAGACACTAGAGGGGGACCCGGTTTAAACCAATGAAATACTATAAATAAAACTATGGTAAAAGGAAAAAATTAGGGGTTGAAATAGAAGTTTCTAATTAGAAAAATGACTAACCTGCCAGAGCCGGTAGAAGAAGCACCTCGTCAGCTAAGCGGCAAACGAGATCTGAGTAGTTACCGCCTAGCATTGTGGGATATAGAGGAGCCTCGAGCCGGTGGAATTAGCTCTCGAGCTTTAGTATTGGCCGAGTCGGAGCTGAGGTTCGGCTCCGAACCCATCCAGCAAGAATGAAGGCGAGATTGACAACTTAACATTATGGTTTCATGAAGGGAAAGAGCACTACAGATGTGATGTTTGCTCTGACAGTGTTGATGGAGAAGTACAGAGAAGATCAGAAGGAGTTGCATTGTGTTTTTGTAGACTTAGAGAAAGCATATGACAGGGTGCCTAGATAGGAGTTGTGGTATTGTATGAGGAAGTTGGGGGTGTCGGAGAAGTATGCAAGAGTGGTACAGGATATGAACGAGGGTAGTGTGACTGCGGTGGGAGTGACAGATGCGTTTAAGGTGGAGGTGGGATTACATCAAGGATCAGCACTGAGCCCTTTCTTATTTGCAATGGTGATGGACAGGTTGACAGACGAGATCAGACGGGAGTCCCTGTGGACTATGATGTTTGCAGATGACATTGTGATCTGTAGTGAGAGTAGGGAACAGGTGGAGGAGACCCTGGAGAGATGGAAATATGCTCTAGAGAGAAGAGGAATGAAGGTCAGCAGGACTAAGACAGAATATATGTGTGTGAATGAGAGGGAGGATAAAGGAATGGTGAGGATGCAGGGAGTAGAGGTGGCGAAGGTGGATGAGTTTAAATACCTGGTATCAACAGTTCAGAGTAATGGCGAGTGTGGAAGAGAGGTGAAGAAAAGAGTACAGGCAGGATGGAGTGGGTGGAGAAGAGTGTCAGGAGTGATTTGTGACAGACGAGTACCAGTAAGAGTGAAAGGGAAGGTCTACAAGAGGGTAGTGAGACCAGCTATGTTACATGGGTTGGAGACAGTGGCATTGACAAAAAGGCAGGAGTTAGAGGTGTATGTGGCAGAGTTAAAGATGTTAAAATTTGCACTGGTTGTGACGAGAGTGGACAGGATAAGGAATAAGTATATTAGAGGGTCAGCCCAGGTTGGAAGGTTTGGAGACAAAGCTAGAGAGGCAAGATTACGTTGGTTTGGACATGCTGAGGAGGGATGCTGAGTATATTGGGAAAAAGATGCTAAGGATGAAACTACCAGGTAACAGGAAAAGAGGAAGGCCTAAGATAAGGTTTATGGATGTGGTGAGAAAGGACATGCAGGTGGTTGGTGTGACAGAGCAAGATGCAGAGGACAGGAAGAAATGGAAACAGATGATCCGCTGTGGTGACTCTAAATGGGAACAGAGAAAGAAGATGATGATGACCTTTGCACAAATTCTGGACATTACAAAAAGTGAACAACACTTAATTCTATGAGATATATAGGAATGGATTTGCCTGAAGATATGCAATATACATGGATGGCATGTACTGCATTTTACCATAGCAGAGTACCCTTCACTGTACCGTAGTGCCCCCAGTTGTAGGTCATATTTTCTCCAAGGGCTGATTGCCATACAGGGATCATACATACCCAAAAATTCAACACACTTGCAGGGTTTACGAAAGACTTGTACTTTGAGCTCTAATGTCAAATGTATTGATATTGTATTGATTGGCAAAAGCACATATGATTTTATACTGATTGGTTGTATGCCACTGTAGACTACCTCTGAATGGCAATGTATATATTACAAAACTCCATCATGACCTTCTAAATAGATCGACATTGCTTTTACATCATTCTTCAAAGAGAAAAGCAATCCTGGTTCAGAGTACTAAATCAGTGTCTTCAATTTTACTCCCTCTACTTTCTTCCAGAGGTGGGCAACAGACCCATGGTTCTCCACATTTATGACCAGGTGTAATTCACAAATATTTTTCTTCTCACTGGCATACCTTTTAAATGTCTAGATTTTCGAAGTATGTCCATATTTCTGTCTCATATTTTTCGTCTGGTCTTCACAAAATTTGTTTTCTGACAAATCACGGAGGATTGAAGTCACTAAATAATGACAGACATATGAGCTTCAGACTTTATTTCCTTCAGAAAATGCACACTAAAAAATCATGTTATTCTAACAGCCTTCTAAAGTTTTAAGAGTAATATTTAAAATCTGTCCCTATTTTTAGGCATTTGTCCCCTATTGTTTTAGGCTTTGTCCAGATTTCTTTCACTAAGAGATATGCCATTGCTGACTGCAGCAATTATAATGATATATGTGCTGCTTCATATATCAGCTGTCCAGCTTTTTTTTGGGCAAGGCTACTAAGGCTAGCATATTTGTTGCGATATACTGTGGATGACAGTGACCAATGCATTATCTAAGTATATGGAAGGTACTGATGATAGTCATATATTATTAAAGGCATTTAGATTAGTAACAGGCTCACGTAAGGGATAATTTATCAGATTTTATTGAATGCACAGAATACTACTTGCAATCCTTTTGTAATCTCAGAGTACTGCAGACATCAGTGAAATATGGACAGTAAAACATTATGAAAGCTAAGACCACTAGAGGGTTGGAATGTGATATTACTTATTTTCTTTATTTTAACTGAAATAATTAGTTTCAAATTTTGTATATATAGTGGGACAAATGTACAATGATTAAGGCTGGCCTATCCTGAAAAGTATTTATATACAAAAGCTTCATTTAAATTAGTGTTAACCAGATCTCTGAAGGGTGAAAGGGTAATTCCCCTCTCTCAATCTGTATGTGTGTATATGCAAATGTGTGCATAGATAGACAGATATTCACACACACACACACACACACACACACACACACACACACACACACACACACACACACACACACACACACACACACACACACACTTCATTTGGTCGAATTTACTCTTTGTGAATTTTTTTCAGTTCTGGGATTGTGTGTGTGTGTGTGTGTGAGATGGGGTTATTTACTACCCTAATCTGTAGAATTCTGTTAGGGGCAGGAGTAGGCGTAGGGTTAATACATAAGTAAGGTGGCATTTACTCTATTAAAAACAAAACAAAATAACATGTAAATTTACTGACGTCTGGGGAAAAAAATCTTAAATGGCTATAATCTGATAATGAACTGAACACTGCAGTTGGCGAGTGCTGCAAGTGATATGACTGAATGCTTTTAAATGTGTGCTGTTCTTTTAGGAAAGCAAATTTAGAATCTCATGAAGCTTCTTCAAATGCATGATGTTTCAAAGACAGCATTTATTGCTCAATATTTGATCCATGAAGTTGAAAGTCACAAGTTAAACTTTTGCAAAAAATGAAGCAAAAACAATAAGGATTTTTTTACAGCGACTTTGAGTTAGTGACTGTGAAAGAAACATTCTGTAATGTTAAACAAGACCATTTACAGAATATATTTATACAGATAAGTCACATGATCATACTTTGGTTATAGCACAGCAATTCAATCCTTTTTAGCTGATGGGTCAAAAAATGAAAGAGTTAGGTTCAAGCATACCTTCTCAACTTTCCATATTTACACAGAATGCCCAGATGTTTGGCTCATACTTTTGGTAAGTTCATCATAAAATTTGTGGTTTTCTGGCAAACCATTGAGGATTGAAGTTGCTAAATAATGACAAACATTTCAGTTTCGGACTTTATATCCTTCATAAAATTCATGCTAACACAAAACTTATTCTAGCAATTGTCTAAGTTTGTAAGAGCAGTATTTTAAATATATCCCTATTTTTGGCCCTTTGTACTCCATTATTTTAAGCTTTGTCCAGATTTATTGTGCTAAGAGGTTGAGAGGTATTATGCAGGCTATGCTTGAATTTGATATCTTCATGCAATGTACAAACAGGGCTCAGTGAAGGATCAAAGCCAGCTTGTCTTCTGACTTTATATGTATGATTCAAAGTCAAAGTTTACTTACGCATTTTTTTATAGAGTTGAACTATTGATGTCAGCTGAAAGAAAAAAAACATGATGACATTTTATTTTTCTTCTTGCGAGTGTCCAGCTTCACTGACATACAAGCTATTAATGGAATAATTATTTATGGATTTTGATAATGCAAAGGCAGCAAAATATAGTATAAAAGTTCATTTTCATATCAATAGCATAATGAATAAGAAACTGTAATGTTAGCTCTCAAGACGACTTTTGAAACTGTATTATTACATTGAGCTAAGAACAGGTAGTATTGTTACTGAGGCAGGCACTCTATCCTACAAATCTTTATAAGTATATTCATGGGAAATAATATTGAATTATGTTGTCATCAAAATAATTTTTTGTAACTATAAAGTAAAAGATTTTAACCATCTGGTGAGTTTTGTAGCTAAAATTGTCACTAAGCTGCTAATAGTGGTTTCATATTTTACCCATAGTATGTGTATTCATGCTGTGGTTGCTAACAATATTGCACCTGTGTCACTGTGTAATGTCAGCTTGTGTATGGATTGTGCACTTTTACCCAGTGTAGAGCTTACTGTCCTAGAAGTTTACAGTTAATAGTGCTAAGATGCTTTGCCTTGTAAAATGTACATTTCTTGGCATATTGAGAACTGACCTGCGGTAGTGGTGCTGCGGCAGCATTGTCGCCTCACAGCAAGATGTTGTCGCATTCGATTCTTAGCTAGAGCATCTTCTGTGTAGAGGCATGCATGAATGGGCGTACCTTCGTTGAAGGCTGTGTGTCAGGGCTGGTAACTCGGCACGTAAAAATCCACTACCAAACATTAGCGGACCGGAGTTCCGCTGTGGCGACCCCTAACCGGGATAAGCCGAAAGACACAACAACAACTAAGTCAGAAAGTAAAGTGACAGGTGCTTTTAGTGTTAGACTTCATATCCTTCAGAAAATGTATTATAATGCAAAGTGTGTTACTGTACCAACTTCGTAAAGACAATATTTAAACTAAACTATCTCCCAGCCTTCTGGCCTTCACAACCCACCCCTTCCATTTTTGGCTTTAGCACTACAGACAGAGATATGCTGTCTCACTTGTTTTTGTTCTTGAAGGCAATTCACCAGCTGACAGCTTCTAATCAGTGCTTTGTGGTGGCATACAATTAGTGAGAGAGTTATCTGTGCAGGCTAGCTGGAGGAGGGAAATGATGGGGAGGCTTGAGTTGTAAAAAGACCTGTGCTGCTTCAATTATTCTTGGCTCCCTCCTCCACTCTGTTCCTTAACATCTGAATGAAGGTGTTAAATCACAACAGAGAACTTTGTGACAGGTTTACAGATCCCATAAATAACATATGGGAAGAGGGTTTCACAGATGCTGAGCTTTGACAATACAAGTCTCTTGGCTTGCGAAGCATGTTATACACTGGACACATAAGGTTCATAGGTGTGTACTAGGCTAATGGCCCTGGGGCCTTTAAAAGCCTAGCCATAGGAATACCCTGGCATAGTGCCACCCGACCTTAGTTCTCAGTGCCTCTGTCGTGTACAGCCACTGGAGTTATCCCCGGGGTCAATTTTCTGTTTCCCATCCACTCATCAAGATTTCTCTTGAAGAGGGTCAGCGAGGTGCTCTGCTTGACATGTATTATTTATTTATTTATTTATAGTTTGATTACCGGGGAAGTCCACTAGGCCCAAAGGACCCGTTTTCAGTAGAGGTCCGGGGAGAAAAGCTCCAGGAAACATAATACAGTACAGATATAATAGATAACAGAGATACAAAGTATAGGACTTACAGAGAGAAACATTGTATAGGACAGTTTACAAAGTCGGTATGGGAAGTCTGTTCCATAGCATGGGCAGTCTCTGGGTTATGAACCTGTACGTTCTGTTAATTGTGGTAATGAGGTTGAGGTCTCTGGAGTGTGTGGTGTGTAGGGATTGGGATTTCTTTAGCTGTAGCATTTCTAACAGAGCTGGGTCAGACATGGCTTTGTAAGTCAAGCAGAGATAGCCTCTCAGTAGGCAATATAATACAGATAATAGTTGTTTTTTGAGTCTGTCCCTACAGGACAAGTGTTTAAGGCCTAGGATCCCCTTTGTGAGGTACTTTTGCGGCCTCTCCAGTTGTTACAGGTGTCTAGTGAGGGACATGCCAAATGGGGCATTGTACTCGATGACTGGCCTAATGAGGGAAGAGTAGAGGGAGACAATGACCTCTTTCTTCCTGGATGCAAAACCCTTAGTAATGAGATGTGCCACATAGAAGGACTTTCTGACCATAGTGGCAATGTGGTGATCAAAAGAGAGGTTGCTGTCAACTTGTGTTCCCAGATCTCTTAACGCCTTCTGTGTTCAGTGGACTTCCACCAATATGGTAATTCACGGGAACTGGGTTTTTCCCAAAGGGGATGACAACATTTTTTGGCAATGAGCTTAATGGTATGGTTCTGACACCAGTCACTGGTCTCAGTGAGGCCATTCTGTAGGATGTCAACATCACTTGGGGAGTTAATGTTGTTGTTGTGTCTTTCGACTTATCCCAGTTAGGGGTCGCCACAGCTGAACTCCGGTCCGCTAATGTTTGGTAGTAGATTTTTACGTGCCAAGTTACCAGCCCTGATGCACAACCTTCAACGAAGGCACGCCCATTCACGCATGCCTCCACACAGAAGAAGCTCTGAGAATCAAACAGGACAACGTCTTGCTGTGAGGCGATAATGTTACCGCAGCACCACTACCGCGCACTTGGGGAGTTAATAATAGCTCCCAATTTGCAATCGTCTGCAAACTTTGTAAGCCAGTCCCTTCATGTTGGCCTGGACTTCAGAGAAGTAGATACCAACCAGAAGAGGACCCAGGACCGAACCCTGTGGGACTCCACTGGTGACTAGTCGGCAGTCTGACTTGGAGTCAGCTACATTCACACTGTAGGTTCTATCAGGGAGCCAATTTACAACCCACCTAGTGATACAGGGGTTGATGCCAAGCCTAGTGAGTTTTTCTATGATTCCTGAGTGGGGAATGGTATCAAAAGCCTTGGCCAGATCAAGGTAGGCTGTATGAACCACTTTGCCTTCATCCACAGCTCTGGTGACTGACTCAAAGAAGTCGACCAAGTTGAGCAGATATGATCTACCCTTCACAAAGCCAAACTGTGTGGGATCCAGAGTTTGGAGATTCCCTATTTTTATCCTTGTTTATTAGGTCCATGACGATGCATTCCATAGCTTTGCATATCAGACTTGTCAGGATGATGGGCGATAGTTCCCAGGGGTCTGTAGTCGCTCCTCCTTTGTGGAGAGGGATGACTGTAGCAGTGCGCCATTCAGTAGGGACAAAACCTGAGGTGAGGCTGTGATTGAACAGGACACACAGGTGAAGTGCCAGTTCACTCTGTACTTAATGTAGAACACAACCAGGGATACTGTCAGGTCCCACAGAAGCTGTATTCTTGGCATTGGACAGTGCTGTTTTAACCTGTGCAGCAGTAATACTGGCTGCCTGGCAATCGACTGGTATTGTGATTGGACCTTTGGGGGGGGGGTAAAGTTGGCACTGCATCTGTTGGCCAGTATACTGGCAATATCTGTTGGCTTGGTATAGGAGGTACCATTATGCAGTAGCTCAGAGCAAATCTGGGTATTGGCATTGAGATTCTTTACGAACTATAGAAGGCCTTGTGGTTGTCTTTACTATCTGCTGCAATTCTGTTTTCATAGCTAGCTTTAGAGGATTTGATGAGGGATCTCAACTTTTTGTTGAGGCTGATGAGGAGTTTTTTCCAGTCTTGGGACTTTACCTTATTCCGCATCAGTTTCCTCCTCCTGTTGTAGAGTTTGTTTATGGCACAGGACCACCAAATTGGCTTCCTTTTTTTGGAGGAGAGCGTATTGGTTCTTTTGGGCATGGCGAAATCCATGCATTTATGTACATGTTCGTACAGTGCATTGGTGCATGATTATGCGGTCATGCAACTATTCTCCATTTGCATGGGTGCTGTGAAGTTAGCCATCTCTGTTTTTAGGAGCCGAAAGTTAGCTTTGGGGAAGTTTCTCATGGTGATTACCTTTGCGGGGGTGGGTTGGAGTGGGAGAGATGTGGATTTCCAAGGTGATTAGTTTGTGGTCGGTTCTAACCAGGGAGGAGCTGACTATTGGTGTAGAGCAACGGTCGCCCATGCTAGTAATGACCAGGTCAAGGATGTTGCTACCTCAAGTAGGGGTAAGAATGAGCTGGTTCAGGGCACTGGAATTAATGAACTCCAGGAAACACTGGGCAAGTGTTTTGGTACATGAGTAGTTTACTCAGTTAATGGAGGGGTAGTTGAAGTCAACTAGTAAGAGAGTATTAGACTGGACCCTAATATTCTCCAGGGTGCTTACGAACATGGAGTGCGAGTCTTGGGACATGGCTGGGGACCTACAGCAGGCTACGACCTGAATCGCTGTCTTACACAATGTTATCTGCATCTGAAATATCTCTGATGCGTTATGTTGGGCTACCAATCTGGAGGTGTGCGCATCCTTTATGAATATGGCAACACCACCGCCTTTGTTTTTTTGTTTGCTAAAGATCTGAAAAGCAGAAGTTAAAGATTCACTAGTACTGTTTTTTTTTTGTTAACTGGGTAGTTTGGGTGTGTGGAGTCTGTTATATGTGTTCAAAAATGAACAGACATAAATCACATTTTCATGCTAATTTTGGATTGTAGGCACATGGCAGAGTAGCTGTCTTCTGCTTTTTACGAAGTACATACACTACTACTATCACATGGGCCAGTTTCTGTAATGTGTAGACATTATACAGTAAAAACATAAATAAATAAATAAAAGTACAACAGTTGGTGATAGTACATGTCTTGTGTGTATGTTAGCTGTCAGTGCTTCTGTAAGCCTAATTCAGGTTTCTCTGTTGTATTTCTGTGTCTTGCCATGACATTTCACACAGTGCCTATCAAGCATATACAGCTATCTTCTCTGTTATGAAGAACACATGAATATAAATTATTCATTTAAATGCTGTAACAGGTGTAGGTGTGTGTATGCATGCGTGTGTGTGGACTTAACTGCTGTGTTTGTCTAAGTCTGAGTGACTAGCTGTGTTTACCATAAACTCTATTTAAAAAACTTGACTGAAGAGTAGAGATGCCAAAAGCCTCAGTTTTTTAATATAATCACCATACTCCCAAAGTCAGCTAGCTCACCTCAACTGTTTCATGTCTCTGTCGTACACTGATTGGTAGCTGCATGACATCATAGTTTGATTTTACAGGAGTTCACAAAGAACGTCAACTTCTTCATCTGTAGCACAAGGCTCAAGTAGTACAAAAAAAAAAGCACAACCCCCATTACATAGTCTAAGGGACAACTTGGACAAGCAGAGATGACTGAAGGTGAAAAAGGTAAGACCTGTTCTCATTAATCTCTTTGTTAGCAATATATGGCTTTCAGCAAAATTTCTCTTGTCTTACTTAGAGCGGATTAAGTAGTTTTTTCTTTCATTTTACAAATATGTCAGGTCGAGGAAAAAAGAATGTCTTCAATTCAAACTGCATCTACAGTAGTAGCAGTACCAATCACAAGCAACGCAACTGAGAACCCAGTGATCACCCATGCAGAGCAATCAGAGGCAGAGACTTCTAAAGATGGAAAAGGTTTTAGGTGTTCTCTCAGTCATGTACCTGTATTAGTACAATGATTTGCAAGACAATTAATGTCTTTATGCTTAGAGGAGCTGTGTGTGTGTTTTTAACAGGTTATATTGGAATAATACAATTATCAAAAATATTCAGGTCATACTGAGAAAGGTGGTAGGATGCACACTGTGGGACTGATGAAGAAATGAGGACATAACAGCAGAAGCCAAAGTAGCTCCAATTGCAGAAAAGATCAAAGAGAACAGATTAGCGTGGTTTGGGAAAGTGTAGAAAAGCAGAAGACAATCTAGTGAGGAAAAGTTGGGACAGACAGGAAGAAGGTAAGAGGAAGCGAGAACATTCAGCAAAGAGGTGGATGGATTGTGTGAAAGATCATCTGCGACAGTCAGGCATGGTTTTGAAGGCAGCAGGAGTGTGGCACTGAATTGAGAGAGTTGCCGAAGGTTAACACGATACCCCAACCCCATGTAGAAAAATGGGAAAAAGGTGGCAGATGATGCTGATAATTAACAGGTCATATTGACAAAAAAAGAAGACTGTCAAAAAAAAAATGACAACAGTCTTCATTGCAAGCAGCCTGAAAGATGTCATTTGGTTGGCCAAGTGAGAGCAAGCTTGGGATAGGAAATGCATTCTGTAAAGTCTGTCACTGTAAAATTAGTACTGGCCACGGAGGATGTCACGATCTACACAGGTACATGGATACAGAGAAACACAAGACAAATGCAAAGCAGATTGCATCTGGAAGGAAAGTGAAAGACATGTTTACCACCCAAGCCTGACAAGTAAGTACAGCTCAGAAAGTATTAACAGCTGAAGTGAGATTTGCTGCCTTACTTGCAGAGCAAAACATATCCTTTAGTGCTGCAGAACATCTGCTGAAATACAGGAAAAAACACTTCAGTGATCTTGAAGTACTGAAGAAGATAAGCTGTGCAGCCACTAAGTCTCCATGCATTACACATGCTGTCATTGGTCCAAAATATCAGGAAGATGCAGCAGCAGCTTATCGGAAGCAGCCTTATTGCATTTATTTAGATCAGAGCACTGATATACGGGGATAATAAACTCCTCGTGATTCTGGTTGGATTTTTTCACCAGGCAAAATGTGGAAATGTTGTTCAGTTCTGTGACGACCCTCTACTGGACCAGTAATCAAAAAGCATCATTCCTCACCACTAGCAATAGCAACATTGGAGGACGTTCACTGAGAGGATGACAAGTACACACACACAGTATTTTCAGATGCAGCTCTCTGCATCAAGTGCAATTTCCCTTAAGCGCACACAGAGACCACAGTCAGTCTGGGGCTGGTTTCTCCCTCTTCCTCCAGATCTCTAATAAGACTCCTCACTGGCACAGCTATAGACTTAAGATCTCACCTGAGTGACCAAGCCAAGACCTCCAGTACCCTCTATGTCCAACCAGTGCTTTGTGTCCCTGCCCAGGGAAAGGCTGGCACAGGTTTACTAGCTATCCCCCTTCTGCCCAGTCTATAAGTTAGTTATTACTGCCACCAGTCACTCCTTATCAGCTGCTTTAAGGTCCTTAACAAGGGGTGTCTATTCTTACTGTGTAATATTAATATTAACCCAAATGGTAATTTGACCAAAAGCAAGACTATTAGGAATGACACAGTTTCACCAAATAAATATGCAAATACTCTCAAAACTTAAATATCGCTACACAGATCAGCCACAATGAAAGGTTTAAATATATTTAATAATAAATAATGAACAAGACAATACTAAATATATATTCACTGTGACATCAGAATTCAAAACACAGGAAATATTTAAAACATTGCAGGATAGTCTCAACTAAAGAAAAACATCTAAACTAAGCTTCACTATATTCCTGACAATCTAAGAGAATTACTAATACAGCAAGGCAGATGTGGTGACTGGATCTTCTAGTTGTTAGGTCCAAGACAGAACACTGAATGCTCTGTCTCACTGAGTGACTTTCTCAAAATAATATCTAAAATGTTACTGTTGGGATAGCTTGCAGGATGACATCACTTCTTGTCATCTGACCCTAGTTCCCAGGCAAAACTACCATTGATGAAGCTGGCACTATTTAGGATCTACTTGTAAAAATATTCAGACAAGGGCTTCTCCTCAGATCTCTGGGTATATACTGGAAGTCATAACAATTGCATTCTTTCATGCTTTCAAGACTAGTAACAAGTTCACCCTAAAGACAATACAGAAAGTTTCCTAGTACAGACATGGTCTCTCTTGCTGCATGGAAAACTGAAAGATACCATCTTTTATGGCCTAGCCATAAAGTGATTTAATTTCAGCTGTTTCTCTGAAGTTTACTGGACTGAAATTAATCTTCTCTATTCCAGTTTCGACTGTTAAAACATATACATTTAAATAGTTACAGTAGTGCATGTACATTTTTGTTCTCTTCCAGTAGGGCATACTGTGGATACAGCTTAAACACAGCACTTACAAATGCTTTCTCAACACACATCTGTACAAGCAGTTTGATATACACGACATACAGTTATAATACATTTGTAACACAAGCATCTTGTATAAATCATTTTGATATTTGCCAGTGACATATAATTCTTTACAAAATTCCAGCTAGCTCTGCTGTCATTATCTTCTTTCTTCACAGGTTCTTAGACATGCCCGTTTGTAAGGCAGGTACAGGTGAAGTGATATAAAACTACCTTATGTCAAGTCTTCAGATTCAATATTCCAACAAATAATATGGCCGTATACACATCAGATAATGTTGCAGTCATGGTTGGTAAATACAATTCTGTACTGTCACAACTAAAGAGACTCTGTTCTGATCTCTTCAGTATGGGTTGTCTGTGCCATATAGCAGGCCTTTGCATCAAATCAGGTTTGAAAGCAATAAAATCGCATGTAGACGACTTAATGTCTGACACTGATAATCACTTTACACATAGTGGACAGAGGAAACAGAAGCTAAACAAATATGCATTACTTGTTGACAGTGAGCCAGTTTTACTTATCCGACATACCCCCACTCGGCTGAATCTTCATAAAGTTGAAAAGAGAGGCAAGGTAAACACCTTAACCATTATGGCAACCCCCAACCTGACCTGTGGCCAGCGCTTTTGTTGGGTCTATATTATGTTATCGAAAAGTGACTTCACCGAACTGCATCTACAGTGAAAATGCAGTTCAGCAAACTGTTGATGGTGAGATCGCAGTACAGTGAAGACTTTCCTCACTGTAGTGCAATCTTGGAGTTGATATATCTAACTAGTGTGTGTGTGTGGGGGGGCACAGCCCCCCCACAAGAGCAAATTCGCTGAACTGCATTTCTGATGTAGATGAAGTTCGGCTAATTCACTTTTCGATTACATAATATAGAGAGCCCTTTTGTCATACTTCCAATCATATGAGCCCCTGTCATACAGAATAGACGTCATAATAGAATGGCTGAACAGTTATGAAGTAAAACTGGTATTGCTTTTCCTGAAATATGCTATGGAGCCTCTCAAGTTCAGTGTGCAACTGCAGGCCAGAAGCAGTCAATTTTTAAGTCTGTACAGTGTTATCACAAAACTTCTACAGGAGTATGCAAGCAGGTTATTGAACCCACATGCTGCTACAGAATTTCTAGGTAATATCAGTAACTTTTTTTTGACGATAACAATATTTTGCAGCAGCAGCACCTTCATATTTGACCTGATGTTGCAAAATTATCTGCATGAAAATGGTGATGATATTGTTGGTACTTTAATTGAGCATACCTTCTATAACAAAGTAAAAGTGTTTTATGTTGCAGTCCTTTCAAAAATGAAAAAGCATTTCCCTGGTGGTGTGATGCCATACTGCAAAACATTGGCCAGTTTATTGAACCCTTCTTTGAAATTAAATCTTGACAACTAAGTTGTAATGAACATTGCAACTCATGTAGGACTTTGCAAATCATGCCAAGAACAGTCAACCTAAGGATGAATCTGCCATCTACCAACTTACTAACTGCAAGCTGCAACAGCACAGCCAGGAATCTGAAACAGATGCATGTTTTCTCAAGTACTAGTCAACAGTCCTACAAAGTCATGAAGTGGAAGGAAAACCTCTCTTTAAGAAGCTCATGTTAATGCTGCTTTGTTTGCCACATTCAAATAGTGAACCTGCGAGCATTCAGCATGGTGAGAAAAGTTAAAACAGAGCTGAGGCAGTCATTAAATGTCAGAACACTTGACTCATTGCTAGCAATCAAAATAAACGAGGACAGTGACTGTTTTTCTGTGGAAGTCCCACCCCCTGATCTACAAGCAGCAAAAAGAGCAATTGTTGCTTACAATAGAGAATGTGCCCTCCAGGCAGCACTACCACATCCAGAGACCCAACATGGCTGAAGAATGTGAAGAGCAAGAGGAAGTAATCCATGATCTGTGACTGAGTATTTGATTGATGTTTTTTGTTTATGAAGAATTGGTTATTTTATCTGGTTGCCATTTTTTTGTTTCATTTTAACTGGAACCAAAGCCAATTTGTATTAGTTCAGTACTTAATTAATTGGTAAAATTTGATTTGTATTTATTTTAGTTTTATTTTATACCAGTTTAGAAGTCAGACCTTATTTAATTTGTATTTACTGAAATTTTATACCACTGTAGTAGCAGTTAGAATTCATTTGACTGTTTACACAAGTTGTATTCATTTTAATTTTCATTAGTACATATGACAATGAGTGGGTCGTCAGCATGCACATCTCACCTTCTACTCTACCCGAACACACATCACACATACTTATATATGCGGAGGCCCTCACCAGAAATGTACCTAAATACTAGAGACCTCACAAACACACTACACATACTTCCTCTGCAGAATATAATAGCTCACATACCAGTGTCTCACTTGTCAAGCCCTTACGGCAACACACAAAACCAAACATATTAGTCATAGGTAATTCCATTGTGAGAGACACAGATTTCTTTCTCACCAGGCTGGATAAAGAGAAGGTCACGGTCAGCTGTCTATCAAGTGCCAGGATTTGCCATATCACACATGCACGCAAGTCTTTCAACAACAGGTACTGTTATGACTCTGTCACGGTTCATGGTGATGTGAACAACTTGAGACATATCTCTGGACTATATGAAGAGAGATATGATTGAGCTCTCGGACTGTGCGTCTCAGGGTGGTTATGTCCCTAGCCTTAAGCAGCATTTTACCTTCACCAGGGATGATGCCTCAATACTAACAGAAAATTACTGACTTCAATAATTGGCTTAGTTTCTGGTGTCATTCCAAGGGGATACAGTATTTGTCAGCCTGGGATGACATAATCATCAGACTTCGATGCTTTGAAAAAGATGGGCATCTGTCACCCAGGGATTTCGGCTACTGGCCAGGCTCCTGCCACTCCCATAGTGCCTTTTTAGGCAGTATCTCAAGGACAAAATTCTCGACGTAAGAACTCCATCTAAGAATAACCTCAAGTTTTGCTGCTAAACGCTAAGAGTCTTAACATGAAATGGCATTCATTGGAAGCAGTCCTCACCTAGGAAGACAGACATTTGTGCAGTCATGGAGACCTGCTTCAAGGCTATGGAGAGCACCTCAGCCATATCAGGCTACATCCAAACTGATGGCGTGAAAACTGAAGGAGGTGGCGTATCAATATTCACTAGATATAAATACACCTCCAGATTGGTTAGACAGCAAGATTCCCTGGAGATACTTCAGGAGCAATTACCTGTTGGTAGGACACCTATTCAAGTCATTGCAAGCTACAGAACCCCCTCCATGAATCAGGACACCCAGTCTGCCCATTTGGATGTACTTCAGTCTATCATGAAACATCCAAACACCATGGTTTTAGGACACTTTAACGACCCATCCATTGACTGGGGAAATTACTAGTGCACAAACTCACTTGCCCAAAGGTTCCTCAACTTCATTAACTCCAGTGCCCTGGACCAGTTAGTTGACACCCCCACAAGGGCTGCCAACATCCTGGATCTGGTGCTTACCAATATGGGGGACCACTGGTGCACCCCCACTGCGAAGTCTTCCCTGGTGAGATCTGACCACAAATCAGCATCATTTGAAGTTACTATTACAGCTGAACCCCTCCTAGCACCAACTAAACTAAAAAACTTCTCCAAAGCAGATTATAACCTCTTACGGGATGGTATAAATAGCATCACTGCACCTCCCCCTCATATAGACCTGGCAACCATGCAAAGTTCTACACAAATGTTTTATACAAACACCTGAACAACTGCAGTGACTCAGCCGTACCTGATAAAACCAAAACAAGCTCCAAAAGGAAGAGCAAACTTGTCTGGTGGACAACTGCCATTAACACGCTATACAATAAGAGGAAGAAATTGCTAAGAATAAGAGGGAGTGAGCCCTAAACTGGAAACACTCCCTCCTCAGCTTAAACAAGCAAATAAGACTTCTTGTGAAGTCCTCAAAGCTAACTATGAATCCAAATTAGCTTCCTCAACTAAAAACAACCATAAGGCATTCTTTAGTTACATCCATAACCTAAACGGAAAGCCCCAGATTAGTGCCAAAATGGTAGTTAATGATACCGTATATATCAAGCCTGTGGACATTGCTAACCTATTAGCCAACAGGTTCTGTCAAAACTTCACTCCCCTGTCCCCACCACACTTAACTAAAGACATCCCTCCCACCTGTCCTCTACCTTATATCTCTAAACAGCAGGTCGTGATCGCCTTCTCTAAGATCAAAATACAGCATCCATGGGACCTAGCAAGCCACTGGGAACTCATTTCAATCAGTCTAAGCACTGACTTTGTTGAATGGAAAAAAGCCACCCGTTATCCCCTCGCTCAAAGGTAGTGCTTCCACTGACCCCAGTAACTAAAGACCGATTAGCTTGACTAGTCTTATCTGCAAGACCATGGAGAGAATCATCACTGACCTTAAAGATATTGGTAACCTCCAAACACTTTACCCTACTCAATTTGGATCTGTCAAAGGGAAATCACATCTGTTAAACCTGGTGAATTTCTTTGCGACATCACCAAGGCCCTTGATCAGGGGAAATCTGTGCATACAGCCAACCTACACTTAACCAAGGCTTACACTATCCCCCATGCAGACATAATTGACAAACTCACCTAGCTAGGTATCAACACGCATATCATTAGACGGGTCACTAACTGGCCAACTGATAGAACCCATATAGACAAAATGGAGGAATCCACCTCCCAACAGCAGACCTGTAACCAGTAGTGTTCCACAGGGATCAGTACTAGGACCTTTACTGTTTGGGATCTATTTCTCAAAAGTGCAAGCTAAAATTAAAGGTCTGTGGCTGACAAAGTTTGTTGATGACTGCAAACTGGGAGAGGTCACAGAATCTCAGAACAATGTCAACATCCTACAAGAGGGTCTTACACAAACAAATGACTGGTGCCAAAGTCATGGCCTTACAAAAAAATGTATCATCATCCCTTTCAGTAAGAGTGATGTTCCTGCTAACTACCACATCAATAACACTGTAAATACGCACTCAGCAGTGAGAGACCTAAGCACACAGGTTGACAGCAACCTTACCTTTGATCACCATGTCTCCACAGTGGTAAGGAGGGCATTCTATACTGTTCGTCTCATAAGTAAGTGCACTGTTTCCAGAAAAAAGAAGTTATAACCTCCATGTACTCTTCCCTCATCAGGCCAATAAATGAGAACAATGCCTCTATTGGTATGTACCTTTCCAAGAATCTGCAGCAAAGGGAGAAACCACAGAAATTCCTCATAAGAAAAATTCAAGGTCTTCAGCAGCTATCCTATGAGGATCATCTGAAATCAATGTCACTTTATTTTGTTTCATACAGACTATTCAGAAGCGATCTCTGCCTTGGATATAAGGTAATCTTTGATCCTTCTTTATTGGAAATGCTGCATATCCATAGGTGAAATGGTGCATGGGTTACTCACTCTAATGGCCTTAACCTGGTATGTGACATTAACAGAACCTACTGGAGAGACAGATTTGCTTTCCAGAGGTTACCTCACCTTTGGAACAGACTCCTGCTTCATGCCAAGCAAAGCACCTCATTGGCCCTTTTCATGCGTAATCTGGACGAATGGATGGGTAACCGTAAATTCACCCGAGGGGTTCCACCTATGTCCCTGTTGGACAGAGGTGACAGGTGCTGATCGTGGAAATAATGGTAAAACGTGGCTAGGGTCATTAGCCTAGTAACCTCCTATGATCCTATGTGTAGTACTTAATTTTATTTTTATAAAAGAAAATTGTATTTTAGTTTTATACAAGTTCAGATGTTAAGATACATAAAACAGCTTTGTTCTGGTTATATTTTATTAGTGTAAAAGCAGTTTATTTTTATAAAAAAAAAATTGTATTATAGTTTTGCACAAGTTCCAAGTCCGATACAAGTTCACACGTAATATAAATAAGACACTATTTTTCTTATGATTTTGTGTTTCATATTTTGTCTGTTTTTCGGTTTGCGTTTAAAAGTTGGCCTCCCACAATTACATTGGAGTGGGCATGGTTATATAACTATGCATGCAAATTTTATGTTAACCAGTTTACCAAATTTTGTCCAGCTGTACCTATTTTTCATGGGCCTTTGTCCAGATTTTTTTTTTCATTCCAGGTTGAGAGTTATGATTCCTACCCATTTTCTCCAATTAGAGTCCACCAACTGCAAATCAAGGGGAAAAAAGATTTTACAGCTACACTGTTTAGAAGTTATATAAAAGTGCTAACCTGGCCCAACCCAGTTTAAATTATGATATCAGATCAACTCGTATGGATTATAACAAGAAAGGCTGTAAGCAAAGCCAACATCAGCTAGTATTCCCAGATTGTTTCTTCTTTAAGAATGTAGCTGGTCAAATTACAGTAACTCCAAATGCAACCACAACCTTGAGGATCCAAAGCAGAGAGAGAGTGCGAGTGACTGGTATCCGGGACCCACCAAAAGGGAACAGGGATCAATGGATACATTTTTTTTTCTAAACACATTTATTGAATTATGACTTGTGACACAGGCAAATTTATATTCATATAAAAGTAATCAAACTATATTAACATAAACATTATACTTCACATACATTCCTATATACAGTACCATATAACCTAAGCAATATTACATAAATTATTCAATTCCTGCCTCTTTTTTAAAATAAGAAACATCTTTATTAAACCATCATTTACTACATAGGCAATCATACATTTATATAAATGAAAACAAACTACACCAACACAACCGTGGTTGCAAGGATTTTACATCACATACCATACTGACACACTCCCAGTTGCAAACATTATACATTACTTATAATTTACCCAATCTTTCTCACTCAAACATTACATTGCTCATTTACGTCCTGCTGCTTTTTAGACCTCACAGGACCACAGGAAGCTACTAGGCTAACCTCTAACCTCCTCTGATCGATTCTTAAAGTTATCAGGCAATATTTTATATGGTCTACTAATTCTTCCTTTTTAATGGCAGCTTCTGTTCTAGATGCTATTAAAAACTCTACCCAGTGCTGGTCTTTCATTTAGGACCCCCCCCCCCTAATTTCTTTCTCTTTGCCTATACTCTGAAATCAATCCCCAATAGGGAAGGCAATCTCTAACCTGCAGTCAAAATAAATGCTTGGCCCCTTCCCATTCTATCACCTTTCTCTCTGTAGTTATTAGGTCCTAATACTTAGGTTTCTTTGCCAGTTGTCTCAAATACATTCCAGACCACTCTTGCCCATTGTCTGTATCCTTAATTGCAGTCATCCCTATCAGCAGAATCTACTTTCTCCATTCCTGTGTTGGTTTAGTTCTTAGACTACTTTCTGCTACTTTATGGCTATAATATGTTGCATGATTATTGTTATTTTCCTTAAAGGCCTACATCTGGATTGACTGGATGGGTAACCATAAATTCACTCCGGGGGTTCCACATGTGTCCCTCTTAGACAGGGGCAATCCATGCTGATCAATGAAATAAGGATGGAACTTGGCTAGGACTGCAAGGCGCTAAGGCTATTAGCCTAGCAACTTCCTATGATCCAAAATCCCAGTCTCTCCTCGTTTCTTGAGCTTCTGCCGTTGGATCAATGGATACATTGAGAACATATTTTTGGTGTCTACCAGAAGAGCCCTACCAGGTGAGTTTACAAATGCTCAGAACACCAGCAGTAAATTCACCATGGTGGGAGTAAGCAGGACAACAGAAAAAAAAAGAAGAAAGGCTCATCTAAGTCCTGAAGTGTCAAGATACTACATGAGGTCAGATTCCTCAAATCACAGTGCAGAAAATTATTCCTGATAATGTGTAAACTGATGACCAAACCACTATGGTACAAATATCTAAAAAGGAGACATACTGAAGCAAGTATTAAAGGCAAACATGGCTCTAGCGGAGTGGTCTCTGAATGTAGCATTTTCAAGGGCAGTGAGCCACCTAATGACAGAAATACTGAAGCTAGTAGGCTACATGAAGATGTGTTACTTGGCAGCTGCCAGGTCCTTTTCTCTGTGAACCAAATGAGACAAACAGCTGCTGCTCTATCCAAAAGCCATGCTCTTCCTCAGGTTCAGTGTGGAGGTATAGATACACCCAGAGTGTGAAAGACCACTTCTTCAGTTTCTGCCCCCCCCCCCAAAAAAAAATAATAAAATAAAAAATAAATAAAATGGGGATAAAACACTTGATTTAATGACAATTCTACATTTTTTTGGTTCATTTACCCCAAATGTCTCCTGATCATTTATTCCCGGGTCACCAAAGGGGACAGCCAACAGAGGCCATCATTTAGGTAGCCCATAAGAGGTAGTTCTTGGGTTTTTTCACTTTTTTCAGCCCTATGTCCCCTACATACTCAACCGTGCAAGGGGAAGGGGTACATGAAATGAGCTATCTGCAATGCGCATTATACCCACTTCTGCAAGGATATTACCATCAAGCAGTCCTACCCATACACCCAA
This sequence comes from Protopterus annectens, assembly GCF_019279795.1. Lineage (NCBI taxonomy): Eukaryota > Metazoa > Chordata > Ceratodontiformes > Protopteridae > Protopterus > Protopterus annectens. Next base: position 744,371,607 of record NC_056739.1, on the reverse strand, counting down.
AAGAGCGAGAGTTGGCTTCCCCAGTCTCCACTAGGGAAATCACACCTTCACTGTAACCTCCAAGTATATACAACCTACCCCAACCCATGGGAGAGTTGAGCAGGCCATGCTACTTCATTGCTCCCACTCCCTGTATGGCTCCTCCATTGCCAGGGCTGTTAATCAAGTCCTGATTGTCTGGGTTGTAGTCAAAGCTCCCTCCCTCTGTGCCAAAGAAACATGTACAAATCTTGAACACCTTTATTAAATTGTCACATACGTATTTGCTTGGAAATGTTTGCGTAGATATTTTTATACTCCAGACAGACTTCAAATATTTCTTCCCTCAGATAGACAACAAATACTAGAAGTATGAAAGGGAAAAAAAGAGGTAACAGAAGATGTTTTTTGGGAGTGTAATAAATTGGCAGATTTTAGAAATTCTCTACAAAGTACTTTGCCAAAAATGTTGGGGGAGCAAATGACTGTAACAAGAGAATCATTCTTTTCAGCTGGGCCACAGGATGTAAACTTCCCAGACATAGTAAGGGTTTACTAAGTTTAAAGCTATCGGCTGCAAAAAAATGTACTAGAAAATGGAAATAAAGATCTAAACCAACTGTACTTGAAGTACTGAATACTGTAAAAGATGTACAAGAATTGAATTCGGATTTTTACGTAATGGAAGAATCACATTATGTAAAAATAAATGGAATCTGTGGGAAAGTGCAGTAGTGCAAGTTGCACTTACTGTAACAGTAGATGTTTGAATTCCTCATTTCTGCAGTATCATTTTGGCTATCTGGCCTAGGATACGCCAGTTTTATAAAGCTGTCTCCCTCCCCCTCCTAAACCTACACTATGACTGTAGACTGGCTAGCGCCTTGCAGGGAAATTAGAAGTCAGAGTGGATAATTTCAGGAGTTTCCTCATCTTGAACTATCAAACGAAACATTAACCAGTAACTTTATATCCCAAAACTAACTATACATAGAAGTCAGGAGATTGAGGGTGAATGCGGCTACTGCAGCTGTGAGGAATTTGAACATCTACTGTTATGTAAGAGCAAAGAATATTTGTGTAAAATCTTGCCATAACCATAGATGTCCTTCTCTTCTATGTTGGAGTATTCATTACATATGTGTTGTATTCCATCTACGACCCAATGTCTGGCCAGTATACAAAAGCTTCAAGCTACTGCCAGCACATGGGACGTCACACGTCTCCTCTGACAACGTTAGCTGAAGAAGGACATTCGCACATGCCATCCTCAGAACTAGAATGCCCCACGAGCAACAGGAGTCCTAAGGAAAACAGTAAGTCATCCAGGGAAGAGACAAGATACAGGAGGAAGGCGGGAGGGACAGAATACTGCAACACAGGAGAGGAGGACATCTATGGTTATGGTAAGATTTTACACAACTATTTTATGTCCTTCATTCAACATTGCAGTATTCTTTACATATGGCAGAGTGCCGTAGCTTAAATGGAACCTAGAAAGGAGAAAGGAACAAAAGAAGGTTGCAAATAAGATGGCTCCAGAAAGCCATGAAGAATAGCCCTTGCAAACCTTGTTCTGGACCTAGAAATAGAGCCCCGCTAGTAATGTTTAGTAAAAATGTGCACAGAAAACCAAGCAGCAGCCTCCAAAATGGAGTTGGTATCCAGACCCTTAAAGAAAGCCCCTGAGGAAACCACAGATCTAGCTGAATGTGCTCTGATAGAAGTAGCCAAAGCCTTACCATGGAAATCATTATAAAAGGCAATACATACACATACATACATACAAATATTTCAAGCATCGGCATTAATGCCCTTCTAGCTTGCCAATATACCAAAAAAAGAAGCTATGTACTTATCATAATGGTCCATGTTTGCAGTCCATCCTGCTTATATTCTTGCTGGATGGTTTTGGAGCCGATATTCGGCTACGACTCGGCCTATACTAAAATTTGAGAGCTTTTTACTGGCTCGAGGCTAGCCCCTACCCCATGGTGCCTCATGGCAATTCCCCAGATATAGTTTGCAAGAAAGTAATAAATACCTATCAGGTAATAACAATAAGAAAGAAGCTGTAAAACACAGGAAGGGATTAGAAACATAATCCATTCCAGGTGGACAATAAAGAGCAAAGTCAGGCAGCCCCCCAAAAAAGTCCACTAGATCCCCCAGAAACGGGAAAGGGGGTTGGAGGGAGGGACGCATGAATATAGGCGAGATGGACTACAAACATGGAATGTTATGGTAAGTACATAACTTCTTTATGTTATGTAGTCCTATCTCGCCGTAATTCTTGCTGGATGGGACAGCGTCCCTAGCACCTTTATCCCGGGTAGCTCAAGCAAAAAGCCTCTTCAGCACAGTGGACCCAAAGGATGACCTGTGCCGGGAGGCCAAATCCAATATGTAATGAGTGACAAATGTATGTGGTCTTGCCCAAGTAGCTGCTGCACAAATAGTATAAATTGGGAGCCTAGATCTAAAGGCGCATGAAGTAGCTACAGCCCTAGTAGAGTGACCGTTAGCTTTTAACGGTAATTGTCTACCAGCTTTGTTGATAAGCAAAGGATATGCAATCCGAAAGCCATTTTGAAAGAGTAATTTTTGAAACAGGTAAGCCTTTTCTTTTGTCAGAAAAGGAAACAAAAAGTTGATCAGATTTCCTGAATTCTTTGGTCCTGTGTATACAGAATATGAGTATCCTGTGGACATCTAGCTGGTGAAGTCTATACTCTGATTTATTAGAGTGGTTTGGAAAAAATTCAGGTAGCTCAATGGTAGTATTCAGGTTGTGTTCTGAGCATACCTTAGGGAGAAAGGAAGGGTTTGTCCTAAGAGAGACTCTTATCTTTGTGAAAGATAATGTAAGGAGTTTGAATAGTTAGGGCTTGAAGTTCCGAGACTCTCCTAGCCGATGTTATAGCTACCAAGAACAGGGTTTTCCATGATAACAATTTTAAGTCTGACGACGACGATGGTTCAAAGGGTGCAGACATCAAAGATGAGAGGACTAAATTTAAGTCCCAGGGTTCTAAAGGTTGTTTTATTGGGGGCCTAAGAAGAAGAGCTCCTTTTAAGAAGGTTTTACAAAGGGAGTGTTGCATGATTGGATTTCCCATAAAACCAAAATGGAAATTGGAAATGGCAGCTAATGGAACTCTAACTGCAGCGGCTGCCACTCCTTCATGAAAAATTGTTTTTAGAAGGATAAAATGGATTCTAAAGGAGCTGTATATGGATCTAAGCCCCGGTTTGTAGCCCAAAGGGAAAACGTTTTACATTTGCTAGAATATAGTTTCTGAGTGGAAGGTTTATGGGATGAAATTAGTATGTGTTTGACCAATGGAGATAAGGAATGCACCTGGCTATACGTGGAATTGGAGCAGCCATGCTGTCAATTTGAGGGTGTGGATGGAGGGGTGGAACTGTCCCGATTGATGAATCAGGAGATCTGGAGATGGATCCAGAATCCATGGCTCCTCCAAAAGGTAGGGCCACAGGAAAGGAAACCAAACTTGTCGAGGCCAGTAATGAGCAATGAGGATCAAGGAACTCCTCAACTGTCTTGCTTTCTCTATTACGTCGGGTATGAGTGGAAAGGGAGGAAAGGCATAGAGAAGTCCCAGGGGCCATTTGTGAACTACAGCATCCCTGGGTGACATCCCCAGATGGGGAATGAGAGCACAGTAGCTGCTACATTTGGTGTTCAGGTGAGTGGCAAATAGATTGCAGCAAGGCTGGCCCTATTTGTGAAAGATCTCTTTCGCAACCATTGGAATCAGGGACCACTCGTGAGGCATCAGAACTTCTTGGCTGAGTTTGTCCGCTATTACGTTGGATTTCCACGAGATATGTGTTGCTATCAGGAAGTGTTGAGTATCCATCGCCCATTTCCAAACTGTTTTAAGGCCTCTCTGCAAAGCGGGTAAGACTTGGTTCTCCCTTGTTTGTTTATGTACCACACAAAAGACATGTTGTCTGACTGAATCGCAATTGCTCCAGTGGGAAAAGAGCTGTGAAGTGTTTGCAACGCGTATAGCACCGCTCTCATCTCCAGAACACTGATGTGTAAGTGGTTCTCATGGTTTTGCCAAGTACTTTGGACTGTCTTTCCCAGATAATGCCCCCCCACCCTATCTGGGAAGCGTCAGTGGTCAAAACTGCTTTTTCTTGGGGAGGAACAAGTGGACGACCTATGACAAGTTGTTCCGTGTGTAACCACCATGTCAGATCACTTCTGCATGCGTTTGTTATTAATATATGGTGAGATACTGGAAGGTCTTGCATTGACCATTGTGCAAACAGCATCCATTGGAGAATCCTCATATGTAGACGAGCAAGAGGAACTAATAAGATGGCAGAAGCCATAGTCCCTAGGACTTGAAGTACTACTCTGGCCTGGACTCTGTTTATTTAATAAGGATCTGATCTGACTGCATAGAGACTCCACTCTTTCCTGTGTTAGCTTTACTGACATGGTGGTTGTGTCTATTTCTGAGCCTAGATATACAATATGCTGCGAGGGAGATAAGACTGACTTTTGCAAGTTGACAGTGATGCCTAGGCTAGTGCACAAGGATGGAGTCTCGTCCCTGGTCCTTATGAGTTGATGCTTGTTGGTAGCAGTAAGGAGCCAGTCGTCTAGGTACGGAAATACCTGGAATCGTTGACGTCTCAGGTGAGCCATTACCACTGCCATCCATTTGGTAAAAACTCAGGGGGCTGTAGTGAGGCCAAAGGGCAGTGTTCTGAACTGAAAATGACTGGCTCCCAGACTGAAGCCCAAGTGTCTCCTGGAGCGCCTGTCCATTTTGATGTGGTAGTATGCATCCTGGAGATCGATTGAGCACATCCAGCTGACTTTCCCGATAAAGGGAAATATCGACTGCAGAGTGACCATTCGGAACTTTGATTTTCTTACATGCTTGTTGAGCCTACTGAGATCTAGAATGGATCTCCAGTCCCCTGTCTTTTTTGGAACTAAAAAGAATAGAGAGTAAGTTCTGGATCCTACTTGCTCTGCGGGGACTTCTTGCATGACTCTCTTTTGTAGCAACAAGATGACCTCTGATGTTGCACGGTCTAGTTGGATGGGTGGTACATCTGGAAGAGACCGGTTTGTTGGGGGTTCAGAAATAAAGGGAATCAGGTAACCTCTGGATATTACTGTGTGTACCCAACGATCTGGAGTGATAGCCAGGCGCTTGGGTACAGCGATATATGACCCCCGACTGTCTCCAGAGACGGACAGTCGGGCAACCCCTCAGGGTCGATGGAAGGGATGATCAGAGAAAGCTTCTCTGTCTCCCTGATGTTGCGGACCTCCTCTGCTGCAAGGGCGGCGTCTTCCATTATATCCCCCCCCCCTCTGCCCCTAGGGGAGGGGTTGACCTTGTGCCTGAGGAGAAACTTTTTGGGATTTGCGGAACCACATTTTCCCTCCTGTATTACCCTTGGGATAAGGTCTGGACGGGAGAGAGAAATGGGTTCCAACGGCAGATAAGGTTTTTCCATCCTGCTAGCACCTAGTCAAAAGTCTCTTTCACTTGGAGTCCAAAAAGCGATAAACCATCAAAGGGAACGTCAGTGAAGGAAGACTTGAAGGATTCCGTAAAATTACAAAGCTGCATCCATGAATGTCTCCTGAGGGCTATTCCTGCTTCGGCTGCCTTGCTCGCTCCATCTGCCATACATGAGATCAGCCTCATGGAGGAGTTAGCTATGGAAGTAAGGGTGGAGAGCTGCGGTGGAAACCTTGTCCATGGAACCCGGAGCTACTGCACTTTGGAGGGTATCTCCTAACTCTTTCAGGAGATCCCTCTGCAGATGAGTGAAGTGAGTCAGGTAATTCAGCGATCTTAGCGTAAATGCTGCTGAAGAAAATGTACGCTTTCCGTACCTATCCATCGTCATGGATTCCTTGTTAGGAGGATGGATATTAGAAGACATCTCAGATAATTCCTTCTTGGTGGCTGCTGCTACCACCATAGCATCAAATGGAACTCCCTTGCTAAGGAAAGACTTGTCCTCAGGTGCTGTCATATATTTGTTTGGCCCCCTTGGGATGGCTTCCACTGAACCAGGAGAGGTCCATGCTGTCTGCGAAATGACCCCCAAACGTTGGTCATAAGGTGGTGCCACCCAAGAGATGGAAGGTCGGGAGCCACAAGGAGACATCCTCAGAGGGAGATCTAGGGGACCCTTCTGATTCCTCTAAATCAGTGTCTGATGTAACAGACTCAGGGGAGTCGACATGTTTCCTCTTACATAACCTCTTCTGAGGGAGCTCTCCAGCGGGATAAACTGGGGAGGTCTTGGAAGAGGGGGCGCCTCGATTGGGGGTCTACTTGGGCCTGTGGTTCCCTATGCTGTGATGGTGGTGTGGGGAAGAGGTTGCTGCCTGCTGATGGTGGGACACAGGTTCCAAAGGAATGGCTTTGACAGAGGATAAAGCCTTCTCTATAGCTTCAAAAGCCTCCCCCCCTCGCTCCGAAGAAGACCTCCATTCCGAGGGGGCAGATGGCTGACTCCTAGCAAGAGGGAACGGCTCCGAAGCAGAAGTGGGAGCCGCGCTGAGTCGAGCTGAGGCTCCGAGAGGGAGGGTCGGCTCCGAAGAGAACCCAGGGTGACTGTCTCCCTCGGAGGCGACGCGAGAGCGTCGGCTCCCAGAACCCTCGGCTCCAGACTGAGCCATCAAGGATAGAGTAAACTGGCTCCGAGGAAACAGGCTGAATCCCCGGAGCCGAAGGGTCGAAGACAGAGGAACCTGACGTAATAGGCTCCGAGAGAGAAGTAGTTGTAGGAGGAACAGTGATTGGTATGGGGGTCGGCTCCGAGACCTTTGGGTCTGGAGGGATCAATTTTCTAGCCAGAGCAGGATCTGAAAGCAACCTCTTCACCACCCTCTCAATGTCCTCATCTGATAGGGTCCTGGAGGATCTGGTGGAGACTGAAGGAGACGACCTTCTCTCCAAAATAGGAGATGTCAAAATAGGAGATACAATCTCGATGTCAGGCAAAACCTTCGGTACCGAAGACTGTTTCAGAACTGATGGAATAGACTGCACCGAAGATTAAGCAGTCTCGGAACCAGAACTCCTTGGTTACAACGCTTTAGACTTTTTGTTCGGCTCCAAAGTCAGGGCTGATGATTTTCTCTTTGAAGATTTTGGAGCTGCCTGATCAAGTTCCAGCTGTTCCTGAAAGGAACTGGTCATGAGACCCCTTGTCAATAAGCTTTCTCTTCCTTTCGTTTGACACTCTTGTACTAAAAGCGTGACAGAAGTTGCAAGGTTCCTGTAAATGGGCTTCGCCCAGACAATATACGCAACTGGTGTGGCTGTCTGTAAGAGACATTTTCTGAAGCCTGATGGGAGATGATCCTTATCTTTTTATCTTTAGACATAGTTAAAGACTAAAAATTAAAGTGTAAGGAAGAAGAATTTTTTTTTTTTTTTTTATAACAGTCACACACACACAGGGAGGAAAGGCCCTCTAACTTAAACGGGCACTACGGCCCTCTAATTTAAACGGGCCATATAGTCTCTTAAGGGGGGAATATGGGTTGAAAACTTTTAAAAAACAGAAGCACAATACAGAAGAAACTATTAATATATGACAGAAAAAGGTGGTAGAAAAGGACTAAATAAGTAAAAAAATTGTTCTCCTTAGCCAACGAGCCAGTAAGACACAACCTCGAAGCTTTTGGGGCAAACAAGATCTAGTAAATTGTCGTGAGGCACCATGGGATAGGGGCTAGCCTTGAGCCAGTAAAAAGCTCTTGAGCTTTTGTATAGGCCGAGTCGGAGCATCCAGCAAGAATTACGGTGAGATAGGACTACATAACATCACTTGTTCCCATAATAAGTATCCAGGCTGTTTTTAAAAATATCTGAACTAGTACTTGCTTTAATGTAATTTGGTAGTCTGTTCCATGCATCAGCTACTCTGTCAGAGGACCAATTAGTACACTTCTCATTCCTATAGAATCTCCTACTATCCATGTGCAACTAACAGTGGGTAAAACTGCCTTCCAGTTTATAGCCTGCTACAGACCACCCTCCCAAACCCAGGAACCCCACTCGGCCTTCTTGAGAACACTGGAAAATATGAAGATCTCTCCAAACACCATTATATTGGGTGACTTCAACTACCCAACCATAGACTGGGAGCATTACTCTAGCTCCAACACCCTAGCCCAAAGGTTCCTAGAATTTATAAACTCAAATGCTATGGAACAACTTGTTACCACTCCCACAAGAGGGAAAAACATACTGGACCTGATGTATCCCTCACTGGTAAGATCAGACCATAAACTAATCTCACTGGATATTCACATCCCGACCCCACCCCATGCCCAGAAAACCACAGTGAAAAACTTCTCTAAAGCAAATTTCACACTCCTCAAAACCGAGGTGGAATCCTTCAAAGCCCCTGGGCCTGTGGATATCGCCCAGACCACAAAATCCTTTATAAACGCATTCTATGAACACCTTCAGGAATGCATGGATCATGCAATCCCAAATAAAACCAAGACCTAATCCTCCAAAGGCAGACGTCCTGTCTGGTGGACCCCAGCCATAAACAAACTATACAATAGAAGGAGGAAGCTACTACATGACAGAGCAAAATCCCAAAAGGGAAGGCATCGCTGATCAGTGTTAACAAAAAACTACGGGCACTCATAAAATCGTCTAAGGCCAGCTTCGAGAAAAATTGCACAGGACACTAAGGATAATCACAAGGCTTTCTTTAGTTATGTTAGGAACCTGGGTGGGAATTCCCAGATATGCTCAGAATTAGTCCAAAATGACAAAAAAATACACCGAACCCACAGACATTGCCAACATCCTAGCTGACAGATTCAGCGCAAACTTATCCCCCCCACCAAAAGGGCTAATATCTATCCCAGCAGCGTGCTGCCCCCCTGACATCTCAGATGCTCAGGTAAGAGCTGCCCTCTCCAAAGCAAGAAACACAGCATCAATGGGACCAGACGGTGTCCCGGGCTGCGTCCTACATGAACTCCAAGAGCTAAACCCAAACCTAAAACTACTGTTCAATCTCAGCCTTACTACAGGATATGTACCCAAAGATTGGCGTACAGCAACAGTGGTCCCTCTCCACAAAGGTGGTGCCTCAACGGATCCTGGAAACTATCGCCCCATAAGTCTCACTAGCCTGGTCTGCAAAGCTATGGAAAGGATCATCACGGACCTTATAAATAAAGATATTGGGGACCTACAGACACTGGATCCTACCCAGTTCGGCTTTGTTAAGGGCAGATCCTGCCTCTTAAACCTGGTCGATTTCTTTGAAACAGTCACCAAGGCCATTGACAAGGGGAAGGTGGTCCACACAGCCTACCTGGACCTCGCAAAAGCCTTCGATACAATACCCCACTCGGGCATTATAGATAAGCTCACCAGCTTAAATATAAACCCCTATGTCACTAGATGGGTGGCAAACTGGCTCAAGGACAGAACCCACATGGTTAGAATAGCTGGAGCCATGTCAGACTCCAAACCAGTTACAAGTGGCGTCCCACAAGGCTCAGTCTTGGGACCTCTCTTGTTCGATATGTATTTCTCGGAGGTACAGGCCAACATGGAAGGACTGTGGCTGACCAAGTTCGCAGATGACTGCAAAATAGAAGTTATGTTCTTACCATAACGTTCCATGTTAGTTGTCTTCTTCTCGCCTTCTTCTTGCTGGATGGGTTCGGAGCCGACCTCGGCTCCGACTCGGCCACTCTAAAAGCTCGAGAGTTGGTTCCACCGGCTCGAGGCTCCCCTTATATCCCACAATGCTAGGCGAGAGTTACCTCAGATCTCGTTTGTAAGCTAACCCCAGCTTATAACAGTAACAGTATAACTGTAAAACAGAATCCACCTCTAACAACAGGAAGCAAAAGGGTGACCTACATCCTGAACCAAGAAATATGCATAATAGCATATGACTAAGAAAGAGGTGGTAGAAAGAGAGGTCACGATCACAACTCCTCTAGGTCTGTCCAGGCCAGGGGGAAGGAGGGTGGGGCGCAAGAAGAAGGCAAGAAGAAGACAACTAACATGGAACGTTATGGTAAGAACATAACTTCTATATGTTAAGTTGTCTATCTCGCCTTCATTCTTGCTGGATGGGACCAAGGTCCCTAGCACCTTGTCCCGGGTGGCCTAACGGAACAGACTCCTGAGAAGAGTGGAACCAAAATTAGCTCTATGCCTAGAAGCTAAATCCAACTTATAATGAGAAATAAAAGTGTGAGGAGTAGCCCAAGTAGCCGCTGCACAAATGGTGTCAATAGGCAGTCTGTCTTGGAAGGCTAAAGAAGTAGCCAAAGCTCTGGTGGAATGGGCTTTAGGTTTATTAGGCAATTTTTGTTGTCTAATTTCATATACCAGGGAAATCAAAGATGTTAGCCATCTGGATAATGATACTTTGAAACTGAAAGTCCCTTTCTGCTTTCCGCATAGGAGACAAACAGCTGATCAGATTTTCTGAATTGTTTCGCCCTATCCAAGTAGTACCTTAATTGACGATGAACATCCAGGCAGTGTAATTTTTGTTCAGACCTATTTGAATACTCTGAGAAAAAGACAGGGAGATCAATGGTTTGATTTAGATTTGATGTTGAAACCACCTTAGGCAAAAAGGATGGGTTAGTTCGTAAGGAAACTCTGTCCTTATGAAACAAAAGATAAGGAGGACGACAACTGAGTGCTTGAAGCTCTGAAACTCTTCTAGCTGATGTAATAGCTACCAGAAAGAGAGTTTTCCATGATAACAATTTCAAGGAACAGGAAGCTGCAGGTTCGAAAGGGGAAAGAATCAAAGAAGCAAGAACTAAATTTAGGTCCCAAGGAGAAGGAGGATTTCTTATAGGAGGTCTGAGAAGAAAAACTCCTTTCAAAAAGGCTTTGCAAAGTTTGTGGGACATTAGGGCAGATTCAGAAATACCCACATGGAAATTAGAAATAGCTGCCAATTGAACCTTAAGAGTAGATGGAGATGAACCTGCATGGAAGAGTTCAGCTAGAAAATCAAGGACTAGTTGGATGGAAGCGGTGAAAGGATCTATGTCCTTTCCTTGTGCCCAATATGAGAAGCGTTTCCACTTACTCAAATAAATCTTTCGAGTGGAAGATTTATGGGAAGCTATCAATATATCTCTAACAGAGTGAGATAATTGAGGAAGCCTGGCTATGGTTGGAACTGGAGGAACCAAGCAGTGAGGTTCAGAGAGGGAGGGAGCGATGAAACTGACCCGACTGGTGGATCAAAAGATCTGGAACTAGGTCCAGATTCCACGGTCGCTCAAAAGAAATCGATGTAGAAAGGGGAACCACACTTGTCGAGGCCAGTAAGGAGCAATGAGGATCAATGAGGCCTTCTGAGCGATAGCTTTCTGTATTACTTGAGAGATCAGTGGGAAAGGAGGAAATGCATACAGAAGTCCCGGGGCCAAACTTGGACTAGAGCGTCCCTGCTGGGTTGGCCTGGTAAAGGGAATAGAGTGAAATATTCTCTGCACTTGCTGTTTTGGGGAGTAGCAAAAAGATCGCAGCAAGGCTGACCCCACTTGAGAAAGATTTCTCTCACTACAGAGTCTTTCAGAGACCACTCGTGAGGCATGAGTATAGCTCTGCTCAACTTGTCCGCAATGTGATTGGACTTCCCGGGGATGTGCGTTGCTATCAGAAAATGCTGAGAAGAAATCGCCCATTGCCACAGTCTGAGTGCTTCTCGACACAGGGGGTATGATCTGGTTCCGCCTTGTTTGTTGATGTACCACACTACAGACATATTGTCTGTCTGGATTGCAATCGTTCCCAAGGGGAGAGAGTCTTGAAGGGCTTGCAACACTAAAAGCACTGCTCTCATCTCCAGAACATTTATGTGCAAGTGGCATTCGTTTGGTTGCCATGTGCCCTGGACTGTCCTGCCCTGATAATGCCCCCCCCCACCCGATCAGGGAGGCATCCGTTGTCAGAGTAGCAACCGGAGGAGGTGGAACAAATGGTCTTCCCGACAGGAGCTGGGGGGAAGACATCCACCACATGAGATGCTTTTTGCACGCTTGCGTGATCATAATGGTGTGAGACATTGGAAGTTCCTGGTATGACCATTGGGTAAAAAGCATCCACTGAAGGATCCGCATGTGGTATCTGGCCAATGGAAGGAGGGGTATGGCCGCTGCCATGATTCCCAACACCTTTAGAACTAACCTGGCTTTGACTCTGTTGTTGTTGAGAAGAAGTGACACCAATTTGTGAATGTCTGATATCCTTTGGTTCGTTAGCCTTGCAGACATGTTTATGGTATCTAAATTTGCGCCTATGTAGGTAATAGTACGACAAGGCGACAAAACAGACTTTTCGCAATTTATTGAAATACCCAGTTTTTGACAAACGCGAAAAGTATAATCTCTGGCCATCAGAAGGAGATGCTTGGTGGGAGCTGTGAGAAGCCAGTCGTCCAAATATGGAAACACCTGGAATCCTTGTCGTCTCAGGTGAGAAGCTACTACTGCCATGCATTTGGTAAACACCCGGGGGGCAGTGGTGAGACCAAAGGGCAGGGCCCTGAACTGAAAATGACTGGTTCCCAGCCTGAAGCGGAGGAATCTTCTGGAGCGTCTGTTCATTTTTATGTGATAGTACGCATCCCGAAGGTCTATAGAGCACATCCAGTTTCCTTTGCCCAAAAGGGGAAGAATGGATTGCAGCGTGACCATCCGAAATCTTGTTTTCTTGACTGATTTGTTCAAGACACTGAGATCCAAAATCGGCCTCCAGTCCCCTGTTTTCTTTGGAACTAAAAAGAACCTTGAGTAGATTCCGGATCCTTGTTGGTCTGCTGGCACTGACTGAATTGCTCTTTTTGCAAGCAGTTTTGAAATTTCCAAAGCTGCTATATCCCTTTGAGCGCGTGGAACATCTGGAAGGGATTTTTGACTGATTTGGAAAACGAAGAAAGGGGATAGAATAGCCTTCGGAAATGATGGACTGTACCCATTTGTCTTGTGTCAGGGATAGCCAGGCTTCTGGGTACAGTGACAATCTTCCCCCGACTGCCTCCGAAGATGGGCAGTCGGGCAACACCTCAGGGATGCTGAAAGGGCTTGTCAGGAAAGGCTTCCCGATTGCCCTGGTTCTGCGGACCCCCTGCCCCTAGGGCGGCGCCTACCATTGTTATTCCCACCTCTGCCTCTGGTAGGAAAACGACTCTGTCGCCAGGCGAAGTCCCTTGAGATTGTTTACGGAACCACATCTTCCCACCCTTCTGGCCTTTGGGGTAAGGCCTAGAAGGAGTCGAAAACGGACTCCGACGGCAGAAAGGGTCTTGCCATCAGTCTCGCACCTAGTCAGGGTTTCTTTCACTTGAGGACCAAAGAGATGATCCATCAAAGGGGAGTTCGTGAAAGACGCCTTGAAAGGGTCCGCAAAATTGCATAGCCGCATCCAGGCGTGCCTCACGAAGGCTACACCTGTCCCTGCTCTGCTCGCTCCATCGGCCGCATAAGAGAGGAGGCGCATGGAGGAGTTAGATATGGAATTAAGGGTAGCCAGCTGCGTGTTCATTTTATCTTGAAACCCGCAGCTGTAGGATTCTTTAACATTTCACTCGCTTCCTTGATCAAATCCCTTTGAAGACGAGTGAAATGGCACAGGTAATTCAGCTTAACGCATGGTAAATGTCGCTGAGGAGAACATCCGCTTCCGCACCTATCCATGGACCTAGATTCCTTGTTAGGTGGATGGACAGGCACTGAAGGATCAGCCAGTTCCTTCTTTGTGGCAGCAGCTACCACCATAGCATCCACAGAAACTCCTTTTGATAAAAATTGCTTGTCTGATGGAGCTGTGATGAATTTAGAGGGTCTCCTGGGAGTAGGGTCCACTGAATCAGGAGCCGTCCATGCCTTCTTAGCAACCACCTGCATGAGGGGGTCGAAGTGGGGGGACACCCAGGAGGTGGAAGGACGAGAGCCAAACGCCTCAAGATACACAGATTCGTCCTCCGAAGGGTTGAGGGCTGGCCAATTTCCCCTCTGTTTCAGGATCTCCAGAATGTCTGCAAATGAGACATCTTCAGAAGGGGAACGGGGGGAACCCTCAGAATCATCCAGATCTGTGTCTGACGTGATAGACTCAGGTGAGTCAATGTGCTTCCTCTTGCACTTCCTCTTCCGAGGGGGCTCTTCTGCCAAATCAGGAGAGGCCTCGAAGAGGAAGAAATCCTCACAGGGGGCTCCTGAGGAGCTGGCTCTCTGCGGTCCGGGATGAGAGAGTGAGTCGACTTACCCTGAGGCAGCATAGAGGGAGGGGCGGACGGAGCCGACTGTGGAGTAGAGCCAGGCTCTAACACACTCCGCATGACCTCGAATGCACCCCTGTCAGGCAGAGCCAGAGGTCCCCGCCCGAGGAGCTAAGAACCCCCTCGGCACCGACAGTGATGGCTCCGAGGTCGATGTCGGAGCCGAACTCACCAGCGCCAAGCACCGAGAGGAGAGGGGGTCGGACAAGGGTCCGATGCCACTCACCCCTCGGAGCCGACGAGGGAAGTCCGCGCCGAGATTCCTCCAAAGAAGAAAACGGAGCCAAGACGGAGCCGAAGACAATTGTCTCGGCTCCGGTGATCACAGTCTCGGTTCCGACACGACCCGCCCGAGCTCAAGAGAGTCGAAGGAGGAAAGAGTTGATGGACCGGGGCAGGCACCGACTGATGAGTCGGGCTCTGAAGCATCTGGGCTAGTGCCTCGGACTTAAGTAGTCGACTCACCACTCTCTGCAGGTCATGATCGGACAGCCTCGATGACCTAGAGGAATGAGACCTTTGGCTCCGTTCAGACAGCAGGGGAGATCCTGGAGCCGAATGAACGGAGCCAAGAGAAGGAGACTTAGATCTCTTTCTAGTTGTCGGCTCCGAAGGTCTGGTCGGAGCCGCCACGGGTACCTCAATAACCTCGGCTCCGCCGAGCCGAGGAAGCCACAGAAACTGTGGACTGAGACTTATCGGCTCCAGCCGGAGCCGATAAAAGCAAAGGTTGAACAACCTGAGGTCTCGGCTCAGAAGCCGGAGCCGAAGACCTCGATGCCTTAGAGGGCTTCCCTGTTGAAACTGACAGGGAATCCTCTGGCTTCAATAATCCTCTCAGAATCAACTTGTTTTTTCTTTCCTGCAGGACCCTGGGACTGAAGCCATGGCACACAGCACAGGAGTCCTGCAGGTGCAAAGGCCCCAGACAATAGACACAAGAAGTGTGAGCGTCTGTCAGAGACATTTTCTGACCGCACGCATCACACTTCTTGAATCCGGAGACCTTTGCTTCTTTAGACATTTCCCTAACTGACAGGTGTACACAAACACACACCCAAACACACAAGTTATACCCTGTCAGCAAAAAATAATAATAATTTTAGTAGTAATACTAGAATTAAGTACAATAAAATTAAAGTAAACTACACAAACACTCCACTAGGGAAGGGAAGGCCTAAGGCCCAAAGGAAGAACCAAAGGTTCTTTTAGTAAAGAACGGGAAATATTAGGGTCGGGGATAACGTTTTATAATCTACACTAATCTAGGAAGAATTTAACTTAAAAAGGGAGAAAAAGATTAACTTTTAGAAGAAAAAGCTAACACTCACCAGGAACCGGTAGAAGCAACCAACCTCGAAGCTGTAGCGGCAAACGAGATCTGGGGTAACTCTCGCCTAGCATTGTGGGATATAAGGGGAGCCTCGAGCCGGTGGAACCAACTCTCGAGCTTTTAGAGTGGCCGAGTCGGAGCCGAGGTCGGCTCCGAACCCATCCAGCAAGAATGAAGGCGAGATAGACAACTTAACATCTGGACACTATAATAGACTCTCCAGCTGACACAAGCATCCCCCAAAAGGGCCTCATAGAAACAGACAACTGGTGCCAGAGCCATGGCCTCAAGCTAAACGCCAAAAAGTGTATAGTCATCCCCTTTGGCAAAAACAAAGTGCCCACAAATGACCACATAAGTGGTAATCCATTAAGTACAGAAGAAGTAATTAGGGACCTGGGGACCCAAGTTGATAGCAATCTCTCATTTGACAACCACGTGGCCAAAGTGGTTAGAAAAACATTTTATATAGCCCACCTAATCATGAAGGGATTCACATCTAGATCAGGGGAGGTCATCGTGCCTATTTACTCATCCCTCATCAGGCCCATAATTGAGTACAATGCCCCTTTTGGGATGTACCTTACCAGACACCTGCAGCAACTGGAAAGACCCCAAAAGTGCCTCACCAAAAGGATCAAGGGACTCAAACAGATGCCGTATGCTGCCCGGTTAAAGAAACTCCAGCTCTACTCAGTGGCATACCGCCTGCTCAGAGGCGATCTGTGCCTGATGTATAAAGCCATGTCCAACCCGGAATTAATGGACATGCTGCACCTCAAAAAATCCAAATCCCATCGAACTACGTGCTCGAGGGACTTGAACCTCAGCACTGAAATAAATAGGACATGCTGGAGGGACAGATTCATAACCCAGAGGCTCCCTTCACTCTGGAATAAAATCCCAGTCCAGGTTAGGCAGAGTCCCTCATTGACTCTCTTCAAGAGGAATCTTGATGAGTGGATGGGAGATCATAGGTTTACCCCGGGTATCACTTCTGTGTCACTGTTAGACAGAGGCACAGTATACTAACATTGAAAAAGGGCATAGCAAAATTAATTTAAAATGGGTGGCGAAAGCCATACACACTCTGGCTATGGCTAGGCTTATAAATGCCCTAGGGCAGATAGCCTAGTATGAACCTATGAACATAGGTTGTCTGATGATTCTCTAGTACATTTTGTTAACCCCAAACATTCCCAGAGGTAGCTGTCACTAAATGCCCTATATACCTGAAAAAGATATCCTCTTAGTTATCTTTAAGAGACACTGTACAAGTTCAGATATTTTAGTCTTTCATAATAACTTAAATTTTCACATCCATGGATACCCTTGGTATATTTCTGTTGTACTCTTTCCAGTTTACTCATGCTTGTTTTCTTATGGGGTTCCCATACAGTTATTCCATGCAAGTTTGGGTCTAATGTAGCTAACAAACAATGACTTCATTATTTTTGATTTCCTAGACTTTATAAATCTTTTTATACAACCTGATAGTTCTATAACTATCATTAACCAATTGGTTGTTATGACTAGAAAAACTCATGGCTGAATCTACCCATATACCCAAGTCCTTAAACGAGTCTACAGTTTCAATCACTGTCCTGTATTAAATATTCACCTTTCAATTTATGCCTACCAAATCTCATATGTTTAGTTTTTGATGTATTTATCAGCATATTATTCTCCTGAGCCCAAATGGTCAATATAGTCAAGTTATTTTTCAGACTTATCTGTAACACACGTAATCAGTTTACCCAATTCCAGGTCGTCTGCATACAGACTGTAGAACTCCTCAGATGAAAAAGTTAGGTCTGAAAGATACAACCTAAACCAAGTAAGGGCCTAGGACAGATCCCTGTGGGTCACCCTGACTGTAACCAATGATTTCCCCTGTCCAGTTGCTGTATGATACTTGCCATGTCCTATTTGTAAGCCATGCAGCTATCCATCTTATCAAGAGTACAGCAATAGCTAGTTGTACTAATTTATTGATCAGTGTTATGTGTATGACCCTGTCAAATGCTGAAGTTAAAGCTATATAAATTACATCACAGCACAATTTTTCATTCATAGCTGCTGTTATATTGTTACAGAACATGTTACAGATGGTAATAGATCTGTTTTCAACATATGCATGCTGATATATAGCTTTAAGTCTCAACCTATCCAGTTCTGACAATAACTTATCAAATATTACCTTCTCCATTATTTTTCCACAACATGAAAGTAGACTTAAGGGTCTATATGACTCGGTTTGTCCTACTCCCCTTTCCCTTAAACACAAGTTTAATAAGCACATCTCCTATCTTGAGGAATCTCCCCATATTTATATGACCTAGTGAATAAGAGATAAAATGGTACTCTAAGCTCTTGCTGAAGTGCTCTCAGGTCAATGTTACTAATTCCATCTCCTCTCTGTGCTTTGTTTGGATACAGTATGGGCATTTTTTTTCAATATAATCTAAATTGATTCCAGTATCTGGGATTGCCTGGATGTCACTAGGACAACTTACCACCCCTTTTGTGGAGCCAAACGGTTATGCATAAGATTTTGTAAGTATATCTATAATCATTTGTGTCTGAGAATACATTTTAGAATCTGCACACAATCAAATTGTGTCTTTACTCTTTCCACACCTTTTCTATCTATAAAAAGGTTTCCTATTATGCTCAATATCTTTACATAAATGTTCTTCAAAATTTTCTTGATCTTGTCTCACACTATGCTTAATCTGTTTGTCCAACCTGTTTATTTCAGTTTTCAAAGATGTAGCTCGACCCCTCTTCCATTTTTATATTTTTTGTCTCCCACCTTAATCAGATATTTTGTTCTTATGGAAATATATCTGCCTGATGTTAAACATTTTTTTGATTTTTTGCACTCAATTTCTCTCTCAAAACTTTCCACATTCCATCTTCAGTTTTTCCACTGAACACCTCACACTCCAGTTAGTTTTACATAGTGACTGTTTTGCTTCCATATAATCTGTAATTAACCTTCTGTGCACTGGCTTAGATTTCAGTTTGACAGAATTATCTAGCAACAAATTAAACTTTATAACCCCATGATCATTGCACATCAATGGTGGTAAAACCTGACTTGAAGTTACAGTAATTTCTTTGGGAATAATAACCAGAAAACAGTGGATTCCTGGAGGATTAAATGACTAGTAAACTCCGAAGTTCCAGTAACACAAAGCACCAGTAATAATTGCTGTTGTGCTTATTGTTTTGTGGAATAAAAACATTTAATTTGATAACAATGTCTAGTATGTTCCATCCCCAGCAGGTTTGTTTACAATCTAAAGCAATTGTTGTTCCTGAATATACAGTGTGAATAATTTCCTTTCTAATGTTGTAGAATCATTATTATTCCAGTCTGTTTCTGGTAAATTTAACTCCCCAGCTAATATCTTTCTCCCCTCCTGTGTTTCATGCAAGAAATGTATGAATTCCTCTAGGTAATCTGCACTTGACTTTGGTGATCTATACACTCCAACAACTGTTATATGTTCCATTGCTGTCTTTGCTGTCATAGTTACACAGTCTATAGTGTTGGTGTTATCATTGAACATGTAATAATCACAGGTCTCTCATAGCTATCTTTACTCCTTATAACACCTCCACCTAATTTTTTATTAGAATGTCTGTTGCAGTAAAACATTTATGCCCTGACAGAAATGCTTTCCAGTCATTGTTCTTTAACCATGTTTCATAAACAGTAACATTAATCTTGTGGGAACGTAGCAAATTTTCCAATAAAAAAAGTTATTATTCATTAATTAAGGTAATGGCTTTAGAAATCCAAGAAGAAATAGTCTATTTAGAAACACATAAACCCAGAGCCCTAGGATGAAAAGACACAAAATGCTGATCTGTCTTCCTAAGTTTCTTGTGTACATCTAACGTATGCAAAATTCTTTCACTGGAGGACTGAGGGGAAGAAGGTAAGCAGTTGGACAGACTGATTAAGAGACACGTCATTTGCAGCTTTAGGCATAACGGGGATTAGTTTGCATGGAAACTCTATCCTTGTGGAAAACCAAAAAGGGTGGAGAGGTCATCAAAGCCTGTAACTCAGAGACTCTCCTAGCAGAAGTCAAGGCAACCAGGAGCACAGTTTTCCAGGTGCAAAGCTTCAGTGAAGCAGAACCTGCAGGCTGAAAGGGGGGGGGGGCACAGTCAACTTTTCCAGAACATAATTAGGGTTCCAAGATGGGGGGAATGGCTTTCTTGGGGGCTTAGTATGAAGGACGCCTTTAAGAAAAAGCTTGACTTCCAATCTGGTAGCTAAAGGAGGTGACAATGGCAGGCAAGCAGAAATAGCAGAACAGAGGACTTTCACAGAAGAATATGATAAGCCACTTTTTAGAAGCTCACACATGTTGGAAAGCACAACAGGAATGTCCAGGGTAAATGGGCCATGATTTCTTTTAATACACCAGATATAAAATCTTCTCCATTTGGAAATATAAGATTTTCTTGTACTGGGTTTCCTGGCCTCCTGGAAAACCCCAGGAATGTCCTGAGAATAAAGGTGCCAGAAAGAGATCTGAAGCTGATCACACACTGGGTCAGTTGTAATGTTGACAGATGTAGATGAAGTAAGGATCCCTTGTCTTGTGTGACGAGATCCATCCGGTGAGGCAACCTTTTGTGATGGCCCTTGGATAACTGTAGCACAAGGGGGAACCAATTCTGCCTTGGCTGAAAGGGAGTCACCATCAAGATTTTTGGTTTGTCCCGCTGAATCTTAAACATGACTTTCTGTATGAGAGGGAAGGGGCAGAATGCATAAGGAAACATCCTCACATGAGAAAGAAACAGCGTCCACCTTCCAAGCCAGAGGATGCGGGGTCCTGGCACAAAAGAGAGGAAGTTGTCTGTTTTGAGGGGAGGCAAATACATCCAGATGTGGAATAAACACTGATGAATCAGGTCCAATACTACATCCCTGTGAAGCATCAATTTGCGGGATTGTGTCTCAATCCTGATTAATGTGTCTGCCACAACATTTTGAGCAGATGGAAGATAAATAGCATGAATAGTGACCTTGCACTGAATGGCTAGCTCCCATGCCTTCGTTACCAGCCTGCACTGTAGGCAAGATCTGGTTTGCCCCTGTATATGTACCATAGGACAGTGATGTTGTCTGGAAGGATTTTCAGAGGACCTGGTTGAAAATGAGGGTGGAAAATTTGCAAAGCTATGAGCAGACCCCTCATTTCGCTGATGTTGGTGTGCTCTCTCCTCTGAGAGAGAGACCACAGACCCTGAACTTTCCTGGATGCAAAGGTTGCTCCCCAGCCCATTTCTAAAGCATCTGTGAAGAGCTCTTGAGAAGGCTGGGGAAGACCTGGATTCAAAGAAAACTGATGAATTCACCAAAGGAGCTCTGATTTCAAACAAGGAAGAAGTGTATTCATGGCATCTAGCGGATGAGCATGCTGAGAAACAAGCAGTCTTTAGAAACCACTGAAACTTTCTAATGCAGAGTTTTGGAAAGGGCAGCATGAGAATTGTGGAGGCCATGAAACCTAGGAGTCTCGGGAACTCCCTGGCTGAGATGGCTGGAAGAGTCAGGAGGGTCTCCTAAGAAGTTAATGAGAAACTGAGCCTTGTCTGTTGGCAGAAAGACCATCATTAGGTCTATCGTAAACCTGCACCCAAAGAAAATGTGATCCTGAGAAGGAATCAAAGTGGATTTTTTGAAAGTGATGGTGAAGCCTAGGTTTTGTAGGAGATGAACACACCACTTTGTTTCAACATAAGAGATAGGAGTCAAATGCAAGGAAAAAAAGGTCGTTTAGACAGGAATAAACCTGTATACCCTGGACCCTCAGGAAGGCAATGGCCAGAGCCAGGCACTTTGTGAACACCCTTGGGGCAGTGGAAAGACCAAAACGCAAGGCAGAAAATTGAAACTGCAAAGAACCCATGAAACAACATACAAATTTCCTGTAAACAGAATGGATGGGCATACGCAAGTAGGCACCTTTGAGATCCAGGGAAGCCATGAAAGCCTGAGGTGAAATGAAAGGGAAAAGTGCCTGCAGGGACAGCATTTGAAAAAAAGGAACCCACAGGAAGGTGTTCAAGTGGGATAGATCTAGAATTTGTCTCCAAGAACCATCTTTTCTTGGAACCAGAAACATTCTTGAGTAAAACCCCTTGCCTCTCTGACCCCAAGGAACAGGCTGTATGGTGCCCTGAGACCTCAGCTGAGAAAGGAGGTCTGGAAAAAAGCTGTATCGGACGGGGGGATGTGGAATACCCATGAAAAGAGGAAGATTCTTCCAAGTCATGAAGTAACCTTTTTGGATAATGGGCAAAACCCAGGCGCCCTGAGTGATCCTTGTCCAGGCTGGAAGAGAAAGAGGGATATGACTTGGAAGAAACTCTCAGATACAGAGAACTGGGTCTGGGCTGAAAGGATTCTGAGAAGAGGGAATTGAAGAAGATGATTTTGACTGAGGGGGTCTTCTAGAAGACTTCTTAGGCCTAGAAGCACAAGAAGAAGCTGAACGCTAAAAAGGATGTTTTGACAGTAAAATTCCTATAAAATGAATGAACTGAAGAAACAAAGAGGTGTTTAAGGTCTTGGAGTTGCTTTCCTTTCTTTTGAAGAGCCTTAAATAGTTCTGCAGCTGCTGAACCAAAAAGAGCAGTCTTGTCTAAAGGAGCACCTAGTAACTTGGCCTTAATGTTGTCAGGTAATGACTGAAGTCTCAGTCATGAATGCCTCCTAAGCACAAAGGCAGAAGCGACAGCTCTAGATTATGCCTCAATAGCATCAGAGCTGCACTTAATGGTATGTCTAACCACCTGAGAAGAAGCTGCCAAAAGAGACATGACCCGTGTTTTAATCTCAGAATCTGGCAAGGAAGATAAGGCCTGAGGCTTGAGAAAGCAAAGCTAAGGAGAATCTGGACATTTGTGTCTTGTAATTAATAGCTTTGATTGCTAAAGTGGAAGTATACACCTTTTTACCCATTCTCTAGAATCTTGCTCTTTTATCAAATGGAAGAAGCCTGGCAGAAGGGGATAACCAGGAAGACTTATCTGAAGCAATAGAGATCACTGCTGGATCTGCACAGGGGCACTTGTAGAGAAACTTACAATCATCAGCAACCTTATAAAACCTGTCAGGCCTCTTAGAAGCTGGAGCCTGAGATTCAGGGGTTTTAGGAGGCGGAAATGTGTCTAAGAAAGCTGGGAGGACTAGAGGGACTGCAGAGGGTGAAGGAGGTCATAGAATCTCTTCTGTTCTGCAGAAATCTGGGAAAAATTCCATTTGAAGTACTCCCTCATCTTAGTAATTGTTTGTCCAAAGGAAATTTCCTCCTGAGGGGAATCTCCTCCATTAGATTCCTTCTCAGGAGATGCATGTTCAAAAGGTGAAGCAAACTGGGTGGAATATATATGTCAAAGAGTCATCGTCAGAAGAGGAATCCTCAGAAGCAGAATCAGGTACCTGAGATACAGCTACCCGAACTGCGGAGGAAGAAAAAGAAGGCAGAGGAGAAGTAGGTTTCAAGGCCATCAAGGCCTTAACAAGACCCAGAGAAAAAGCTTCCCAATCTGACTGAGGAGAGGAAGAATGAACGAACGATAGGGTACTTAGTTTTCTGCTGCTTCTTAACATGCCTTTCTGGAAGAGGAGACAAAATGGAGGAACCTGACATAAGCCTAATGGCAGATGAAGATAGATCCCTAGCCGCATCAATGGCATAAATGTCACTGGAGTCATCCAACCCAATGAGCCGTGGTTCCCCCATATCACCCAAACAGGACATCTGCAAAGCCTAGCAGGTTCCGAGGAGGTAACTGCCAAAGAAGCAGATCCGACCTCCGAGCGTACCACTGGGTCTTCACCGACCTCAACGGGGACATCTGAGGCATAAGGCACAGCAGAAGAGGATTCATGCTTCAGCTTCCTCGCCCTTCCTCTTCAAAGTCAGCTCAGCTGAAGGAACTCTGGCATCCTCCATAATGTCTTTAGCCAGACGTTGAAGCTTCTGATTCCCCAGATACAGATTCAGAACCACAAGTCTATAAAAAGCAGTTGCCACCTGTATGAAGTAGTATTTATTCGGCTCTGGTACAAAACAGCAAGTACAAAAATAAAAGCAGTAAATAAAATCCAAGAACAGTAAGTGCTTTTGGGTTGTCACCCTTCTTCAGACAATGCATTACAGATACAGGAAATCAATGTGGATAAACTCAATATCTCAATAGCCTGGCAAAAGTCTGACTCACCTTCTCCTCTCCATAGCCCCTTTCTATGAAGTTATACTTTAGTTGTTCTATTTTTATTTCAAAACCATCATTCTCAGTACATAGTCTAGAAACCCTACCCAACTGCCCTTTGACTATGTTGTTAAAGGTATACTGGGGATGCATGCTGTCCCATGCCAGCAGGCTATTTTTCCAACGTCCTTTTCTATAAAGTGTGGTCAGACTTTTGCTAGGCAAAAGAAATTTAGACAGGGTAAATTGAACCCATGGTTTAAATCAAGGGGAATCAGATGAATTCACAAATATAAACAGGAAGTCACAGAACAAAGGTCCAAGGCTTATGCCGACTTGTAGTAACAATGTACATGGGGTTTGTGATATAATTAGAAATAATTGGAAGATACTAGCCTCTAATGAGAAAATGAGTGCAATTGCTGGTACTACACCATCTTTTGGCTTTAGGAGAAACAAAAATCTAAGAGACTTGTTAAGCAATGAAGGTCGAGATGTCCATAGACATATAGTGACAAGGAAGGGGACTAGACCGTGTGGTTCCTGTAAGGCTTGTTGCTATATTAATTCAGATACTGAGTTTATCCACCCCAGCACTGGAAAAAACTATCATTTTGCTGTGAGTGCTAACTGTAGATCTATGAATGTCATATATTTAGCCACATGTCAATCCTGCAACTGTTATTACATAGAAAAGACCAATTGCATGTTAAAAAATAGAATCTTGACTCGCCTATCAGCCATTAGGCTGAAAAATTAGCATAATGCTCTTTTGGCATGCATCAGCATTTGCAGGCCACAATTTTAAATTTATGGTCATCAGGTTGATATCCAAAGGGAACAAAGGAGGTGATATTGTGAACAGGACTGAGTGTGAAGAAACTAGGTGGATTATAGAATTAACAGTACACAGATTTCCTGGCCTCAATGAGGTCATTCCTATTAAGCCCACTCTGAAGAAAAAGCGGACTCAATATTGAACATTGATTGGCTGTGAAGGGTTTTAGATGATTTCCTGTATCTGTAATGCATTGTCCAAAGAAGGGTAACCACCCAAAAGCACTTACTGTTCTTAGATTTTATTTACTGCTTTTATTTTTGTACTTGCTGTTTTGTACCAGTGACGAATAAATACTACTTCATACTGGTGGCAACTGCTTTTTATGGACTTGTGTTGCTGTTTTTTGTGAGCGGTTGCCTTTGGTGAGGTTTTCCTGTTTGGAATTTATCTACAGATTCAGAACCGAAAGATGACTATGCAATGTTTCAGGCACAAAGGCCTGAAAGAACAGGAATGATGGTCATGACTAGGCCCTAAACAAAAAAGACAGAGCTCGTGGCTATCTTTATGTGGAATCTGCGTTCCACACCTATACTTGCCCTTCCTAGATGACACGAACAAAATAAAATGCATTAACAAGAAATAAAATCCCCAACGGGGCACTTATCTGAGCTGGTGGTGACACACCAACGAAATCCGACTGCAGCCCAAATGTAGGAGTCAACCTTCTGAATGGCAGCAGAAAAGTTCTGAGGTATGTGTGGCTGTCCTTTTATGGCTGACGTTGTCAAAACAGACGTGCAACATACCATATACTGGCAGCAGCTTGAAGCTTTTGTATACTGGCCAGAAAAAGAAGTTATGTCCTTACCATAACGTTCCATGTGGAGTGTTCATCTCGCCTTGGTTATTACACATGGGTTCGGAGCCGATCCTCGGCTCCGTGCCGGCCGACTGCAAGCTCTGCATCGAGAAGAAGCTCGAGGACATCTAATACCCACAATCCCCCTCTGCCTTTACCTCAGATCTAGTTTGCAAGCAAACCAGACAAAAAGCACGCACACATGCCAAACTATAAACATAAGTACATATATACAAGCATACCAAGGGTATGGTAGTAACACTAATACTGCAACAGCAGAAGGAGAATACTCCAGACCAGGCACCAAATCGAACGTTCTTCCTAAGGGTGGGAAGGGTGGGAGTGTAATAACCAAGGCGAGATGAACACTCCACATGGAACATTATGGTAAGGACATAACTTCTTTATGTGAGAGTGTTCAATCTCGCCTTTGTTCTTACACATGGGTAGCGTCCCTAGCTCCATGATCCTGAGGAACTCAAGGGAGAACGTTCTTGAGCACAGTGAAACCAAAGGTTGCCCTATCCCTAGAAACCCTGTCCACTTTGTAATGAGAGATAAATGTATGTGGTTTAGCCCAAGTAGCAGCCGCACAAATAGTGTCTAAAGGTAAACGAGCTGCGTGAGCCAAAGAAGTAGACACTGATCTGGTAGAATGTCCTCTGGGTTTTGCTGATAATGTTTGGTCAGAGGTTTCATAAACATATGTGATACAGTCAGTTAGCCACTTAGAAAGAGTTTGTTTCGTAACTGCAAGACCCTTTCTGCTGTCAGCAAAAGCTACAAATAGTTGATCAGATTTCCTGTGATCTTTTGTTCTATCCAAATAAAATCTGAGTTGTCTATGGACGTCCAGTTTGTGCAACATATACTCCAATTTATTAGAGTGGTTCTTAAAGAAAGTGGGTAATTCAATGGACTGATTAATATTACTAGAAGAACAAACTTTGGGAAGAAAGGATGGATTAGTGCGTAGGGATACTCTGTCAGAATGAAATATTAAATAAGGATGTTTGACCGAAAGGGCCTGAAGCTCAGACACTTGTCTAGCAGATGTAATGGCCACTAGAAATAATGTTTTCCATGACAAAAACTTCAATGTGCAACTTGAAGCTGGTTCAAAGGGTGGCAACATCAATTTAGAGAGTAACAGGTTTAAATTCCACGGTGATGTCGGACTTCTGACTGGTGGTCTGATATGAAAAGAACCTTTTAAAAAGGCTTTACAAAGTCTGTGAGCCATAATAGGCGCACCACATTCTTCTACATGATAGTTAGAAATAGCAGCTAACTGTACTCTTAAAGTAGCCGGGGAAGCTCCTTCATGAAATAATTCAGTCAAGAACTCTAAAACCTTGTTTAACGGAGCTGTAACAGGGTCCAAATGATGTGATTCCGCCCAGAAAACAAAACGTTTCCACTTACTGGTGTAAGTCTTTGTAGTGGAAACTTTATGAGAAGCTACTAAAATATCTTGAACCGCCGATGTAAGGGGAATCGACCTGGCTAAAAAGGGAAGCGGAGCAGCCAAGCTGCTAGGTGGAGAGATTCTAGAGATGGGTGAGGAATTCCTGACGAGTGAGTCAGTAGATCTGGCTCTGGGTCCAGCATCCAAGGTCCCCGAATGCGGTGATGCAATAGAAAGGGGAACCAAATTTGACGAGGCCAGAACGGGGCAATGAAAATAATAGTCCTCTGAAGGTTGTTGGCTTTCTGTAGAAACTTTGCAATCAGGGGAAATGGAGGAAAAGCATATAGGAGACCCGGGGGCCAATCGTGCACCAGCGTCCCTGGGGACTTCCCTGGAGGGTAATAGGGCAAAGTAGCTCCTGCATTTGGCGTTCATTGGAGACGCAAACAGATCGCAGGTAGGCTGGCCCCATTTGCGAAAAATCCTTCTCGCAACTGACTGTTTGAGGGACCACTCGTGAGGCAATAGTATTGCCCTGCTCAGCCTGTCGGCTATGACGTTGGATGACCCCGGGATGTGCGTTGCGATCAGAAAGCGACCTGTGGACTCTGCCCATTGCCAAATTCTCATGGCCTCTCTGCATAGTTGGTAAGACCTGGTTCCCCCTTGCTTGTTTATGTACCAGACTACGGACATGTTGTCTGTCTGAACTGCAATGGTCCCTGGAGGAAGAAGGGGAGCAAAGTGTTGCAACGCCAAAAACACTGCCCTCAACTCCAGAACATTGATGTGCAGATTGTACTCCAGATTGGTCCATTCGCCTTGGACTCTGTCTGTCCCTGAAAGATGCCCCCCCACCCTATCAGGGAAGCGTCCGTGGTTATCGTCGCTGACGGTGCGGGTAGCACAAATGGTCTTCCGCTGGATAGGTTGCAAGTCTGTAACCACCACATTAGGTGTGATTTGCATGTTTTCGTTATCAATATTTCGTGAGTCAGTGGAAGTTGTTGGAATGACCATTGTGCAAACAGAAGCCATTGTAGCACTCTCATGTGCAGTCTTCCCAATGGTATCGCAATGAGGGAAGCTGCCATGAGACCCAAAACTTTCAGAACAATTTTTGCTGGGGACTTTTTGGACGACAGTAGAAGGGAAATGTTGAATTGAAGTGCTACTATTCTTTCTGTAGGAAGTTTTAGAACTAACTGACGCGTATCCAATTCCGCTCCTATGAATAAGATATGCTGTGATGGCTGTAGCAACGATTTTTCGAAATTTACTGAGATGCCAAGGTGTGTACAAAGTTGTAGGGTGTAATCCCTGGCTTGTATCAGTTGACGCCTGGTGGTGGCAGACAGGAGCCAGTCGTCCAGATACGGAAACACCTGGAATCCTAGGCGCCTCAGATGAGACGCTACCACTGCCATGCATTTGGTGAAGACCCTGGGGGCTGTAGTCAGACCAAAGGGCAGGGCTCGAAACTGATAGTGACTGGCTCCCAGCCGGAAGCGCAAATGATCCCTGGACGCCCTGGCCATTTTGATGTGGTAGTATGCGTCCTTCAGATCTATCAAGCACATCCAGTCGTCCTTCCGTAAGAATGGAAGGATCGATTGAAGCGTGACCATTCGGAACTTTTCCTTCTTGACAAAGGTGTTGAGATGGCTTAGGTCCAGAATCGGCCTCCAGTCCCCTGTTTTCTTTGGAACTAAAAAGAACCTTGAGTAAGTTCTGAATCCTATTTGGTCCGCTGGGACTGGTTGGATGACTCTTTTTTCTAGCAGCTTTGAAATTTCTGTAGCTGCTTGGTCTCGCAGATGGGGTGGTACATCTGGGAGATTTCTCTTTGGAATGGGTGTGGATAGAAATGGGATTTTGTAACCTCTGGTAACAATGCTTTTTACCCAATTGTCTGAAGAAAGATTTTGCCAGGCCTGAGGGTATAAAGCTAAGCGACCCCCGACTGCCTCCAGAGCAGGACAGTCGGGCCTCCTCTCAGGAGTGCTGAAAAGGTTTGCCACGGAGATTATCCCTGTCACCTTGGTTTTGGACCCCTCTGCCGCCAGGGCGGCGTCTTCCACCTCTGCCCCCTCTGCCTCTAGAGGGGCATCACCCTGTGTGTTTGGGAAAGATCCTTGGGGTTTTTGAAACCACATTTTCCCACCACGTTGCCCTTTGGGGTACGGTCTGGAAGGGGTGGAAAAACGGACTCCGACAGCAGACAGAGTCTTTCCCTCCTGTTCACACCGGGTAAGGGTCTCCTTTACTTTAGGGCCAAAAAGTGTGGCTCCGTCAAATGGGGCGTTAGTAAAGGAAGACTTGAAGGCTTCCATAACGAACATAAGCGCATCCAGGATTGCCTACGAAGAGCAATCGCTGAAGCCGCTGCCCTACTCGATCCTTCGGCTGCATAGGATATCAGCCTCATGGACGAGTTTACAATGGACGTAAGGGTGTTGAGATGCGCTGTAACTTTCTCTGAGACAGCGGCATCTGTAGTACCCTGGAGGGTATCTCCCAACTCTTTGACTAGATCCCTCTGTAAACGTGTAAAATGAGTCAAATAGTTCAGGGAATGCATAGAGAAAGCCGCTGAACTGAAAATGCGCTTCCCGTATCTGTCCATGGTCCTAGAGTCTTTGTTAGGCGGATGGACAGATGAGGAAGACTCCGACATCTCCTTTTCGTGGCGCTGCCACCACCATGGCGTCTACTGGAACTCCTTTGGTGAGGTAAGCTTTGTCCTGTGGTGCCGTAATGTACTTATTTGGCTTCCTAGGGACTGGTTCCACCGTGTCAGGAGTCTCCCACGCCCTTCGAGCAATTAATTCCATTAACTCATCAAAGGGCGGAGTGACCCAGGAGGAGGAAGGGCGGGCACCAAATGCCTTCAGCAAAACTGACTCATCCTCAGAAGGGGGGAGGGCTTGCCAGTCACCTCTCTGTTTTAAGATCTCCAAGATGTCAGAAAAGAGACATCCTCTGAAGGTGACTTAGGGGACCCTTCTGACTCATCTAAGTCAGTATCAGATGTCAAGGATTCTTGTGGAGAATCCAAGTGTCTCCTCTTACACAGTCTTTTCCTAGGGACTTCTTCGTGGGGAGCATCCGTAGAAGCCTCCGAGGAAGAGGGGGCACCCTCCAGGGGTGGCTGAGACACTGGTGCCCGACGCTTGGACGTGGCCGTGGGTGCAGAGGAGGATAACGGTCCTTTGTGGGGAGGAGAAGCTGTACCTGCTGATGTGGTTGTCTGGGTAGACAACACCTTCCTCATGAGGTCGAAGGCCCCCGGATCCCGAGTCGAGGTGTCTCCCGGTTCCGAAGAAATGGGAAGAATCCCCGAAACAGGAGCCGAAGGCACCGACCCCGAGGACGGAACCGAGTCGATCCGTGCCGAGGCCCCGAGAGGAAGCGTCGGAACCGAAACATCGGTCCGACTCTCGGTCCCGGAACCAAGGACGGATCTTCGGCCCCGAGACTCCAGTACCGGATCGGATGGAGTCGAGGTGAACGGTGCCGACCGAGAAAAAGACGGTTCTGGCACCGAGGGCTCCACAATCATCAGGTCAGCTTCTTCCGGCTCCGAAGACTGGACAGGTCTCGGAGGAGGAACAGATGGAGATAGTGGCAGGCCTTCAAGTCTCGACATCAACTGAGAGGAGACCGAGATAAGCTTGGATAGGGCCGTATGCTCCATCAGTTTCTGCACCACACGGTCCACATCGGTGTCGGAAAGGGGCCTAGAAGAACGAGTCGAAGGGATCGAAGACGGAGCCGACCTCAGCAGAGTCGGTGGAGGGAGCTCCGTCACCGGTTCCAAGACTCGAGGCTCGGAAACTGACAACAGTTGAACACTCGGCCCCAAGTCTGTGGAACCGGTGATCTAACTAGCCCCGAAGAGCTCGGAGCCGATGACTTTGGCTCCGACGCCTTCGACCCCTTCGAAGACTTGGATGCCTGGTCTGAAGCATCCAGAGCCTCCTGGAAAGAGGGTTTCAACAATCCTCTATCCATCAGTTTCCTGCGCCTATCTGTCATGACCCTCCCACTAAAAGAGTGACAAATAGAGCAGTCCTCTTGTAAGTGGAGAGGGCCAAGACAGTAGACACAGGAACTGTGGTTGTCTGTGACCGACATCTTTTGGCCACACTGACAACGTTTGAAGCCAGATTTTATTTTCTCAGACATAATAAAGAGAAAGAAACAGTCCAGTCCAGTAAGTCAATCCAGTAACAATGTCAAATCCGGTATTGAAAGTCCGATGTCACTTGCTTAAGAAAGCAAGGCTACAACAATCTTAGTCAAAAAGTGATCCAAGTAGGGGTGGTAGGCCCCGAAAAACTCTACACCAGTTAGTTAACTAAGTTAAACTAATCTAAGGTATCGAGAATTCTAATCCACTCACACACCGTACTCTAACTTTAAATGACTAGATATTAAAGAAGTTTTTTTGAAAACTTTAACCAGAAAGATAAAATCTTATCTGTAAAAAGCCTCGAGCTAGCCTCCAGCGATGCGTATGCAGCAGCGGCAAACTAGATCTGAGGTAAAGGCAGAGGGGGATTGTGGGTATTAGATGTCCTCGAGCTTCTTCTCGATGCAGAGCTTGCAGTCGGCCGGCACGGAGCCGAGGATCGGCTCCGAACCCATGTGTAAGAACAAAGGCGAGATTGAACACTCTCACATGTTGGGTTGTAAGGTGGAATACAACCCATATGTACAGAATACTGCAACACTGAATAGAAAGGCATCTTACATAACTGTACTATGTTTACATTTCTCAATGCTGCAGTAGCCATTAGCTACATGGGTTGATTACCAAAGCATATACAACCTGGGAGGAGGAAGGATAAGGGTCTAGGAGCCCCTGAAGAATGGTCCTAGCAGAGCCAGTCCAGGACCTGGAAAAGAAATCCAGTTGGTTATGCTTGTATAAGTATGTAAAAGAGAACCACATAGCTACTTCTAGATTGCTTCTAGAGTCCACTCTTTCATAATATGCAATTGTAGACACCAACATTCTAGTAGGATGTGCCTTGATACCTCCTGGAATAGACAAGTCATGGTGAGAACAGCAAAAGCCACCTTGGCACTATCTGTTTTTGACATGTGTTTCCTTTCTTTGTCTCATCATAAGATATTAAGATAGCACCTGAAGCTGCCTCTGACTGTCCACAGTATATAGAATCCTATCTCTCTGATTCTGTAGATCTGGATAGAACACTAGGAGACTGATGGCATGATTCAAAGTAAATCCTAAAACAACTTTGGGCATAAATGAGGGATTTGTTCTTAATGTGACCCAATCTCTGTAAAAGACCACACCGGGTTCATCCACTGTGAGAGCCTGCAATTCAAGATACTCTTCATGTTAATGTCAGAGTAATAAGGAGTACAGTTTTTCATGTGATGAACCACAAATCTGACAGATGACCTGGTTCAAAGGGAGACATAGTTATTTTTTCCACCACAAAGTTAAGATCTCAAGTTAAGATCCCAAGAAGAACCCACCAGTTTTCTAGGTGGCCTAAGATACAATACTTCCTTCAGAAATGGGTTTCCTAAAAATAAAGACTTAGGTGCACCCGGCACCAACATGAGGCAACAGAACATGAAGAAAACACCACAGAGGAAAGCATCCACCAACCAGAACCACAAGACCCCAACAGGGAGGCACACAATGGAGCAGCCCTTCACTCCAACTCAGAGGACTCCACAGGAGCACCAACAACAGAGGAACAGGTCCTGGAAAGCAAAGAGGGAGCTGAGGAATTTGGAGAGTCTGACACCAAAGAAGGGACCCACCAGAACCAGTAACAAAAAAGGACCAAGATCTGGAACCACTGGACAAAACCATTACTCACCTAGAGTAAGAAATCTTATGTAAGGCTCTGACTTTTATACCTTTTAACACAAGTAACTTGATGGAAACTAATAGATATTAAATTGTATATGAGGAAAGTGAATCTCAAAGTATTTTTCAATGACAAAGAAAAGGATGGAAGCAGCACTGATAGAAAGGACAATGGTATAAAATGGAAAAAGCCCAGTGACTTTTGCCCCCCTGTGCAACCCACTCGGAGTACGTATGAAAGCAAATGTGAGGCTGATATCTGCAAGGCCTTCGGTAAACTACCTAGGAAGATGTAATACAACATTAGCAAATAGAAATTGGCTGCTCTAAAACGTCTGAGCAGAGAAGACTCGCAAGATCATGAAGGCGGATAAGGGTGAAGACATCTTACACACAGATACAGCTGCAAGACTGAGGCCATGCTTGACAATAAAAAGAAGTTATGTACCTACCATAACGTTCCATGTTAGTTGTCTTCATCTCGCCTTCTTTCTTGCTTGTTGGGATTGGAGCCGATCCTCGGCTCCGACTCGACCATCTTCTATAGCTCGAGAACTGTTTACTGGCTCGAGGCTACCCCTTATATCCCATGATACCTAGCACTAGTTACCAGATCTCATTTGAAATAGCTAACCCCAGGTATAGCTATCGAATGAAACCCCTCCAAACAGGGGGTTAAAACTACCTGTTATAATATCTAAGTCAGTAGAGAAAAACAAACCAGAGAACACTCAGCCAGTGAAACTTAAACTCCTCTCGGTCCAATAGGACAGGGGGATGGAAGGGGGGGACGCAAGAAAGAAGGCGAGATGAAGACAACTAACATGGAACGTTATGGTAGGTACATAACTTCTTTACGTTAAGTTGTCTATCTCGCCTTTGTTTCTTGCTTGTTGGGACAGGGTCCCTAGCACCTACAATCCTGGGCGGCTCATTGGAACAGACTCTTCAGAACAGTGGAACCAAAGTTAGCTCTATTCCTGGAGACCACATCTAACTTGTAATGAGTAATAAAGTTATGAGGATTTGCCCACATGGCAGCGGCACAGATAGAGTCCATGGGCAACCTAGACTGGAAGGCTACAGAGGTGGCCAAAGCCCTAGTAGAATGACCTTTCGGTTTGGCAGACAACTCTTTGTTTCGTAGTTGATAGATGAAGGTAATGATGTGAGACAACCACCTGGACAGAGTGACTTTGGAAACTGGAAG
Source organism: Protopterus annectens (assembly GCF_019279795.1). Taxonomy (NCBI): domain Eukaryota; kingdom Metazoa; phylum Chordata; order Ceratodontiformes; family Protopteridae; genus Protopterus; species Protopterus annectens. The sequence goes on along the minus strand of NC_056739.1, from coordinate 744,337,605 downwards.
ACCCTGCTTACCCCTAGCATAGGAAAGGAAAAGTTGGTCCGACTTTCTTATATCCTTCGTTCTATGCAGGTATAAGCGCAATTGTCTATGAACATCCAAAAGGTGTAATTTGTATTCTGCCTTGTTGGTGTGGTTAGGGAAAAACACAGGAAGGTCTATAGATTGGTTCAAATTATTTTCTGAACAGACTTTTGGAAGGAAGGAGGGATTAGTTCTCAGAGCAACCCTGTCCTTATGAAAAACTAAGTACGGAGGACGAACACTTAGTGCCTGAAGTTCCAAAACATGTCTGGCTGAGGTAATAGCTACCAGGAAGAGAGTTTTCCAAGATAGAAACTTAATGGAGCAGGATGCTGCTGGTTCGAAAGGGGGCATAATCAAGGAGGTTAGTACTAAATTAAGGTCCCAAGGAGGAGGGGGATCTCTCACTGGGGGCCTAAGGAGAGTCGTCCCTCTGAGGAAGGCCTTACACAGCTTATGAGACATAATGTTTAGATTAGAAAACCCAACATGAAAGTTAGAGATGGCTGCTAATTGAACCCTGATTGTGGCTGAAGCGGACCCAGAATGAAAAAGCTCTGTTAGGAACTCCCAAGATTTCGTGAACTGAGGCTGAAAAGGGATCTATGTTCCTAGCCTCTGCCCAACAAGAGAAACGCTTCCATTTGCTAGCATAAGTCTTACTAGTAGCGGATTTGTGAGAGGAGACAATAATCTCATGCATAGCCAGGGAGATGCTGGGAAGCCTGGCTAGGGTTGGAATTGGATCAACCAAGCTGTGAGCTGGAGTGTATGGAGGGATCGATGCAGCTCTCCTGATTGATGAATCAGCAGATCTGGAATAGGATCCAGGGTCCAGGGCTGTTCGAGGAGGTAATGGTTCAGGAACGGAAACCATATCTGTCGAGGCCAGTAAGGGGCAATGAGGATCATTTTGCAACCCAACGATATAGCTTTCTGTATGAGTTTGGGCATAAGAGAGAATGGCGGGAATGCATAAAGAAGTCCCGGAGGCCAATCGTGGACTAGAGCGTCTCTGGGAGGGTGATCGGGAAGCAGTAAACGGGTGAAGTAGTTGCTGCATTTGCTGTTGAAAGGGGTGGCAAACAGATCGCAGCAAGGCTGTCCCCATTTGCGGAAGATCATATCCGCAACTACCTGATTCAGAGGCCACTCGTGAGGCATGAGAATAGCTCTGCTGAGCCTGTCTGCTATGAAGGACTTCCCAGTGATGTGTGTCGCAATCAGAAATCGTTGGGAGGAAATCACCCACAGCCAGAGTCTGAGTGCTTCTGGGGATAGTACCTGGTTCCGTCCTGCTTGTTGATGTACCACACTACTGACATGTTGTCCGTTTGGATTGCAATGGTCCCAGAAGGGAGGGAGTCCTGAAGTGCTTGCAACGCTAGGAGCACGGCTCTCATCTCCAAGACATTTATGAGCAGATGGTACTCATGAGGCTGCCAAGTGCATTGGACTGTCCTGCCCTGATAATGCCCCCCCTTCCACCCTATCAGTGAGGCATCCGTGGTCACTGTGGCAACTGGGGGAGGCTGGATGAATTGTCTGCCCTGAGACACTAGTGGGTAGACCATCCACCAGGAAAGGTGCTTTTTGCATGTTTCTGTAATTATGATCATGTGAGACATGGGGAGATGTTGAAAGGATCACTGTGTGAAGAGAAGCCACTGAAGGATTCTCATGTGAAAACGGGCCAGAGGTATCAGAAGAACTGCCGCTGCTATAGAACCCAGAGTCTGAAGGACCAACCTGACTTGTACCCTTTTGCATTGCATGAGGATGTGAACTTGCTGCCGAATTGTGGCCACCCTGTCTGGCGGTAGCCTTGCGGACATACGTCTTGTATCTAAATCTGCTCCTATATAGGTATTGACACGGAAATAAGGCAGATTTTTTGAAATTTATAATAATGCCTAGCTGGGCACAAATTGCGATTGTATAGCCCCTGGCTTGAAGGAGCTGATGCCTGGTAGTAGCAGTAAGGAGCCAGTCGTCTAGATATGGAAAGACCTGGAATCCTTGACGGCTCAGGTGAGCCGTGACTACTGCCATGCATTTGGTGAACACCCTGGGGGCTGTGGTGAGACCAAAGAGCAGAGCTCTGAACTGGTAATGACTGGCTCCCAGCCGGAAGCGAAGGAATCTCCTGGAGCGCCTGTCCATTTTGATGTGATAGTACGCATCCTGAAGATCTACTGAGCACATCCAAATGTCCTGACCCAAAAAGGGTAAAATGGACTGTAGCGTGACCATCCAAAACCTTGTTCTTTGAACAGACTTGTTTAGTCTGCTGATATCCAATATTGGTCTCCAGTTCCTTGTCTTTTTTGGTACCAAAAAGAACCTTGAGTAAGTTCCGGATCCAAGTTGGTCTGCCGGGACTTCCTGGATGACTTTTTTTTCTAGCAGTCTTGAAACTTCTATGACTGCTTGGGCCCTCAGATTGGGTGGAACATCTGGAAAGGATATGCTTGATAGTAAGGGGGGGTTGAAAGAAGGGAATCATGTAGCCTCCGGATATGACTGAGCGTACCCATTCGTCTTGCGTTAGGTTTTGCCAGGCTTTTGGGTACAGTGAAAGTCTTCCCCCGACTGCCTCCAGAGACGGGCAGCCGGGAAACCCTTCAGGGATGATGGAAGGGCTGGTCAGAGAAGGATTCTCTGATGCCCTGGTTCTGCAGACCCCCTCTGCCCTGAGGGCGGCATCTGTTGTTATTGTTTCCTCCTCGGCCTCTAGAGGAAAAATCACTACTTGTGTCAGGCAAGGCTCCCTGGTATTTCTGAAACCACATTTTACCACTCTTCTGACCTTTGGGATATGGTCTGGAAGGAGTGGAAAAACAGACTCCCACGGCAGAGAGAGTCTTGCCTTCCTGTTCACACCTAGTGAGAGTGTCTTTTACCTGTGGTCCAAAAAGAAATGAACTGTCAAAGGGAGTGTTGGTGAATGACGCCCTAAATGTTCCGCAAAATTACAAAGCCGCATCCATGCGTGTCTCCTGAGGGCCACGCTTGTACCTGCAGATCTACTCGCACCATCGGCTGCATAAGAAATGAGCTTCATGGAGGAGTTAACTACCGAATTAAGGGTCGCCAGCGGAGAGGCCACTTTAGCTTGAGCCCCTTCAGCTGATGGATCCTGGAGGGAATCTCCAAGCTCTTTCAGGAGATCCCTCTGAAGCTTGGTAAAATGGCATAAGTAATTCAGGGACCTCACAGAAAAGTTGCTGAAGCAAACATTCGCTTCCCGTATCTATCCATGGTCCTAGACTCCTTGTTAGGAGGATGGACAGAGGAAGAAGTTTCCGCTAACTCCTTTTTAGTGGCTGCTGCTACCACCATGGCATCTACGGGAACACCCTTAGTAAGAAACTGTTTATCAGGGGGTACAGTGCTAAACTTTCCAGATCTCCTTGAGGTTGGTTCCACTGTATCCAGGGCTGACCAAGCCCTTCGAGCCACCACTGACATTAGTGGATCGAAAGGCGGAGACACCCAGGAGGTGGATGGTCAGGAACCGAACGTATCCAGGAATACAGATTCATCCTCGGTAGGGGCTAGGGCAGTCCAGTTCCCCATCTGCTTAAGTATTTCTTGGATGTCCGAAAAGGAAACCTCTTCAGAGGGGGATCTCGGGGACCCTTCTGATTCATCCAAATCCGTATCCGAAGTGACAGACTCAGGGGAGCTCAATGTGCTTCCTCTTGCACTTCCTCTTTCGAGGGGGCTCCTCTGAATGATCAGGGGAGGCCTTGGAACAAGAGGAAACACCCAATGGGGTGCTCTGGAGCGCCGGTTCACCACGCTTGGGGTCTGGAGGAGGGGCAGAGGTTGACGCAGGCACTACTAGGGATGGAGCCAGTGGGGTGGAAAGTGGAGCTGACACAGAGGCCAGTACACTCCTCATGACATCGAAGGCGTCCCTGCCACGATGCAGAGGGGGATCCGGTTCCGAGGAAACTGGAATCCTCCTCCGCATCGAGGGAGACGGCTCCGAGGCTGATGTAGGAGCAGAGCTCACCTGCGCCGACGCTCTGAGAGAGAGAACGGGGTCGGACAAGGGTCTGATGCCACTCACCCCCTCGGAGCCGGTGAGAGAGTCTTGGCGCCCAGATCCCTCGACAGACGGCACCATCGAAGGGATCAGAGCCGATGACGGAACCAAAGGGGAAATCGTTATCGGTGCCGACGGTTCCATGATTCGAACCCCAACAAACTCCGGCTCCGAACTCAATGGAGTCGGAGGAGAAACATCGATGGAAGCAGACGGAGCAGACACCTGTTGAGGAGGGCTGGAAAACATTTTGGTCAGTACCTGCGACTTCAACAACCTGCTGACCACTCTCTCCACGTTGTGATCAGAGAGCCTAGAGGACCGAGAAGAGTGGGAGGATCTGTGACTGCGGTCACTCTGTAACAGGGGAGACCGAGGAGCCATATGTATAGACCTCGGCCTCTTGTGGGTCCGCGAAGGCTCTAAAGGTACTGGTGGAGTCGACGGGGAGGCAGTCTCCTCGGTTCCAGCCAGAACCGAAGTAGTAGGTAAGGCTTGGGCCAATGACGGCTCCGAGCTGGGAGCCGACAATTTGGTCGGTTTAGGAGATTTCACTGGCTAAGTCTTGGCCGGTGAATCCTGGGGCTTAAGGAGACCCCTCAAAATAAGCTTATTTTTGCGCTCCTGCAGAACCCTTGGGCTGAATGCATGGCATACAGAACAAGAGTCCTGCAGGTGCACTGCGCCTAAGCAATAGACGCAAGAAGTGTGCTCATCTGTCAGAGACATTTTCTGACAGCATGAGTCACACTTCTTGAATCCAGACACCTTGGATTCTTTAAACATATCCAAGTAGGATACTACACTTACATTGAGAAAAAGGCCAAAGGCCAAACAGCAAAACAGTAACGGACACTACCACAAAAAAAAAAACACAGTATACTACAGGTACAGATAGTTTTTTTTTGTAAACAAAAAACTAGAAGACCTCTAACTTAAACGGCTACCTAGAATAGAAAAGGTTTAAACTAAAACGCTACAAGGAATAGAGGGGAATGTAAACGAGTTCTAAGGGAAAACTACAAATACACTAAACAACAACAAACTAGTTGGGGACTATATTTAAAAGAATAAACTACCAGAAAAACACTAATCTGACAGGAAAATTAGTGTAATAAAACTTATACGAGCCTGAGCCAGTAACAACGAACCTCGCAGCTGAAGCGGCAAACGAGATCTGGGTAGCTAGCGCTAGGTATCATGGGAAAAGGGGTAGCCTCGAGCCAGTAAACAGCTCTCGAGCTATAGAAGATGGCCGAGTCGGAGCTGAGGATCGGCTCTGATCCCACCAAGCAAGAAACGAAGGCGAGATAGACAACTTAACATCAGGTTTTACAGTAAGTATGATTTTTAACACTGAATGGTGTTTATAATAAAGAGAACATCTAAGAATACTACATGAGGATGATTTACTAAAAGCCAAGCTTTTTGACTTTTTGTTCTGTAACCTCATTTAATTTAAAAACACCTCTAATTAAACAGATTATCAGTAATAATTGGCTAATTCTTATGGCTAGTAATGAATTGAAAGCTATCTTAGGGAATAGACCATACTTCGCCTATAAGAATATGAGAACCTTGAAGAGTGTCCTATGTTATAAGGACTTTCCTACCAATACCCATGTTCCTGTTTCATCTAGCTATGGTGCATATAAATGTTATAACTGTTCCTGTTGTGAAAACATCATCTGTGAGAATAGTGATTTCTTTGTGCACCCTGTAAATAATAAGAAGTTTAAGTTTTATACATCTGCAACATGCACTACTACGCACTTAGTATATTTAGCTACTTGCATGGCCTGTGATTCCTTTTATGTAGGTAAAACTACACGGAAGTTCAAGGAAAGAATCACAGAACATAAATCAGATATCAGGAGGCGCATAGATAGAAATGCACTATGTAAGCATATTATGGATTGTGGGAACGATCATACATTTAAGTTTAGGGCTATAGATTGCGTCCAACCTTCTGTTAGGGGTGGAGATATAAACAACGCCCTTGAAACTAAAGAATATGGATGGATTTTGAGATTGGCCAGTGACTCTCCGCCTGGTCTCAATAGTATGGTTAGTATTAAACCTATACTGATTAAGCTTAGTAGAACTAAGTTGTGACATAGTCCATGTATCTTGCCTTACACCTATGTATTGTTTTTAGTTGTTTATACTATGTTTAATACCCACTTGTCCTGGGTAAATAACTGCCAATTTTGAGCAAGAAGTGCTAGTTTTCCCCCCAACGGGGCTGCCAAAAGATAAGTGCTTGGAGATGATGGAGGGAAGTCATTGAGACTGCTTACTGTAGGGTTGTGCTTTGTTTCCTCCAGATCTGGAGGTGGAGGCACCCCACTGCTTTGACCTGTAAGAACCCTGTGATTGATATCTGGAGCCTTTTGAGTGTCTGGGTTTGCCCTGACTGGCTCTGTTGGACACAGGAAAGGACCAATTTTTAGTAGGCCAGTGCCTACTGAACCTGGGTGGCTGCACTTGCAAGAAATCTTTTACAGTTTGCATAAATTTAGCTTTGTCTTCAATTTTCTTTAAAACCTCTTCTGCCTTATTATCAAAACAGAGTATCATGCTGCAAAGGGGCATCCAACAATTTAGCTTTAACATGATCAGGCAGATTTTGCTCCTTGAACCAGGCATGCCTTCTAATCACAGATCCAGTAATGGCGGCCCTACAAGGAATCAAAACCACATTGCAAAGTATGCTTTCCAACCTGTTCTGCTGAATGCAATAAATCCTGTAACTCTTTATTTTCCACACAATCAGAAATCAACATAATTTTCTGTTCCAGTAAGCCCATGACATACTGTTGATATTTAAGCATATGTCTCTTTTTCCTTGCGTTTTTTGTGACCTCCGGTAGTCTGATTGCTAACCGACGACATTTCAGGGTAGTTAAATCTTGAACCAACATATTTAGAAGCAAAAATATACCGACACTTAATAGTGCATTGGTTAAATTTAGCACAAAACCGACAGCAAGGCACGTTGTGATCAGGGCCTAGGCAAGGAATACAGTTGTTGTGTCTTTCGGCTTTTCCCGGTTACGGGTCGCCACAGTGGAACTCCGGTCTGCTAATGATTGGCAGTAGATTTTTACGTGCCGAGTTGCCAGCCCTGACGCACAACCTTCAATGAAGGTACGCCCATTCACGCACATCTCCACACAGAAGACGCTCTAGCTGAGAATTGAACAGGACAACGTCTTACTGTGAGGCGACAATGCTACCGCAGCACCACCACCGTGGATAGGCAAGGAATACAGTACAAATGAAAATCCTTATGAGGTATTTGCTTCCCACAATTCTCACGCAATTATTAACTTTTACTGACATTAGTAAGGAGCAAGAAAAAGTTTCCCCAACGGGGTACTTAGCTTTAGTTTGAAGACTTCGGTTCTGAAACTCGAATATGAAAATTTCAGGAGTCGGCCGACCGGCACTTGCAAACTGCTTCTGCTTCGGGCACCGCGCGGCAAGAAAGACTAATTAAAACGGCGTCGGCTGCATGTTTTATACCCCTGATGACCTGACGTCATGGAAGAGGAGACAGCAACCGACGCAGGACCCAAGACTTTGTTATTCAGGCCGACTGAGGGTCCCCTGCCAGCAGATTACCCAAATGTAATGACTGCAACAGTGAAACACAAAGAACATCCTACATTTGTCTGTTTCTCCCAAATGTTAAATGGACTTTGTAAACCAGCGTGCATGTAGTCCTCCACTACCTTGTGATGCCAATTTTAACCTTTCATTTCTTGGTTTGAATCCGGCTCTCCTTAACCATTCCTGTATTCGTTCCTGATCATGAGGTTCTTCCAGAAGTTTTCTATATTTGCAGCTATATGCTTTTTTCACATTTCTTGCCTTCTCATCTGGTCCTTCCTGTTATATTCTTTCTTTTGTTCTTTGGCACATTCATTTGCTGCCTGACTTTTTTCTGGTTTGCTTTCCATTCCTGCTTGATGCCGATATGTTTCTGCTAAATTAAGCAGAGAAGTCATCTTAGATTTATTCTCCTCATGTTTCAAAACTTTCACTACATTTGGTGGGTCTTGTGAGTTCAGCAAATATGTGTGGAGTCCCACAATTGCAGATCTATACATGTAATCAATTTCAAGAAGGCCCATCCCTCCTTCAGAACGGGGAATATATAATCTTTGTATACACTGATTTTTATAAATCATTTAGTGAGCATGAAGCATCCTTCTTGTTTTCCTATCTAATCTATCAAACACGTTTTGGGGCTAGTCAATCACTCCAAAAAATGAAGATATGTACTCACCATAACGTTCCATCTGAGTAGTTCAACTTAATTTGTCTTCAACCTGTGGGCTCTCGGATCCATATTGGATCTGACACAGCCACATTTTCCAGCTATGGCTCCGTGCTCCTCCCTCCTACCCATAATGCACCCAGTCTCCCTTCAGATCGAGCTTGCTGCCCAACATATAACCATTACCCGACTACACAAAGACTTATCCTCCAAGAGAAAATTACCACAAGACCCCTTAAGTCCTGGCATAAGCAAGGATCCCAACAGAAAAGGACCAGAACAAGGGAGATATAGTATCCTGAAGGATAAGGTCGGGGGAAGGAGGGGGCGGGACGGTTGAAGACAAATGAAGTAAAACTACTCATATGGAACATTATGGTGAATACATAACTTCTTTAACTGAAGTAGTTTACTTCATTTCATCTTCAACCTGTGGGACAGAGTCCCCAGCTACCTAATCCTTGGGAGGCCCTCATGGAAGGATATTCCGGAGCACCGAACAGCCAAAGGATGCTTTACTTCTAGAAACTAAATCCAGCTTATTGTGAGACATACAGGTGTGAGATGAGGCCCAACTGGCAGCTGAAAAAATATCAACCAAGGAGACCCTAGACCAAAAGGAAAAACTGAGGATAATGCTACTCAATGCTAGAAGTCTAAATCTCAAAATGCACTCACTCGAGGCACTCCTTAAAATGGAGAACATCAATATCTGTGCAGAGACTCGAGACCTGGTTCAAGGCTCCAGAGAGCACCCCTGCACTACCAGGCTATAACTCATACCACACTTTTCGGCCATGTAACCTGGACTGAAACACCAAAGGCAGAGGTGTGTCCATATTCATTAAGGATATCCACACCTCCAGGCTAATTGCTCAGCATAATGCATCCAAGGTTATCCAAGTGCAACTAACTCTGGGCAAAACTGCAATCCAAATTGTAGCTTGATACAGATCCTCCACCATGCCCCAGGATTCCCACTCCTCTTTTCTTGATATACTGGAAAATATTAGGGTTCAAACAAACACCCTAATAATGGGCAACTTCAACTACCCTACCATTATCTGGGAAAACTATTCGTGTACCAACTCCTTAGCTCAACACTTTCAGGAATTCATAAACTCCAATGCCCTGGATCAACTTATCCACACCTCCACCAGGGGCAACAATATCCTAGACCTAGTCATTACCAACATGAGTGACCGGTGTTCCACACCTGAAGTCAACACCTTGTTGGTCCGATTCGACCATAAGCTAATCACCCTTGATATCCACATCCTGCCCCCACCCCCCATTAAGGAAACCACAGTAAAAAAATTCTCCAAAGCCAACTTCATGCTTAAGACAGAAGTGGTGAACTTTATGACACCCATGCAGATGGACAATACAGTTACAACTGCTGAATCCTACACAAATGCATTCTATAAGCACTTACACGAGTGCATGGATCGTGCTATCCCAAACAGAACCAAGACGCTATCCTCTAAAACAAGGAAGCCAAATCTGGTGTCCCCTGCCATAACAAACTGTACAACAGAAGGAAGAAACTGTTGCAAAAGAGAGTAAAATCCCATGAGTGGAGGAGCTCCCTAGACAGCCTCAGTAAGAAGTTGAGATCCCTTATAAGATCCTCCAAAGCGAGCTACGAAAACAAAATCACCACTAATTCTAAGGACAACCAAAAAGCATTCTATAGCTATGCCAAGAATCTTGATGGCAACACCCAGATCTGCTCTGAGTTACAGCAGAACGGTACGATAATTACAGAACCAACTGATATTGCCAACATCCTGGCAGATAGGTTCAGTGCTAACTTTACCCCCACCCCCAACTTTACCCCCACCCCCTAAAGGGCCCATATCTATACAGGAAGAATGCAGAGTCCCTGTAATCACAACTACGCAGGTAAAAGCTGCTCTCTTTAAAACCAAAAAACAGCATCCATGGGACCAGACAACATCCCAGGCTGCGTTTTACACAAACTTCAGAACGAACGGGCTCCCCAATTAAACACCATGTTCAATAATAGCCTCGCATCAGGCTTTGTGACCACTGAATGGCGCACAGCAACAGTTATCCCACTCCACAAAGGGGGAGCCACCACTGATCCTCGGAACTATCGACCTATTAGCCTGACGAACCTGGTCTGCAAGGCCATGGAATGTATCATCATGGAACTCAAACAAAGACATTGGTAACCTCCAAACTCTGGATCCCACCCAGTTCGGATTTGTGAAAGGCAGATCATACCTCCTGAACCCGATTGACTTCTTTGAGGCAGTCACCAAAGCCGTAAACGAGGGTAAGATGGTTCACACAGCCTATTTTGACCTCACCAAGGCTTTCGACACCATCCTCCATTCTGGAATTAGAGCTAAACTCACTAAACTATGTATAAATCCTTACGTCACAAGATGGGTTGCCAACTGGCTCACTGACAGAACCCACACTGTAAAAGTTGCAGACTCCAAATCTGGCCTCAAAGCAGTGATAAGTGGAGTACCACAGGGTTCCGTCCTGGGACCTCTCCTGTTTGGTATCTACTTCTCTAAAGTACAGGCTAACACAGAAGGCCTCTGGCTAGCTAAGTTCGCATGACTGCAAACTAGGAGCCATAGTCAAGTCCCCAAATGATGTGGACATCCTACAGAAGGGCCTTGTTGAGATAGATGCCAGGTGTCAGAGCCATGGCCTCAAGCTCAATGCCAAAAAGTGCAGTGTCATCCCCTTTGGTAAAAACTCTACACCCATGAACTACCACATAGGTAGCAATCTACTTAACACCGAATGTGTGATAAGAGACCTTGGGACCCAGGTGGACAATAGTCTCTCCTTTGATAGTCACATCACCACAGTAGTCAGGAAGTCCTTCTACATGGCACACCTCATCATAAAATGGTTCTCATCCAGGAAAAAAGAGGTCTTTGTTCCCCTCTATTCGACACTCATTAGACCCATTATAGAGTAAAACGCCCCTTTTGGAATGTACCTCACAAGACATCTGCAGCAGCTGGAAAGGCCACATAAGTATCTCACAAAGAGGATTACTGGCCTCAAACAAATGCCCTACACTGACCACCTCAAAAAACTCCAGCTTTACTCCGTAGCATATCGCCTACTCCGAGGTGATCTCTGCCTAACATATAAAGCTATGTCAGACCCAGAGCTGTTGGACATGCTACACCTAAAGAAATCCCAATCCCTCCAACCTACATGCTCTAGGGACCTAAACCTTGTCACCACAATAAACAGGACATGCTGGAGGGATAGATTCCTGCCCCAGAGACTTCCCATACTCTGGAACAGGCTACCCATCCATGCCAAACAAAGTTCATTAGCATTCCAAGAAAAATCTTGATGAGTGGATGTTAAATAGGAAATACGCCCTGGGGATCACTTCTGTGTGTCTGCTCGACAGTGCCACAGGAAAATAACTTTCTTGGGTGGCATAAACCAGAGAACCTTGTTGGCTAGGCTTAGGTAGGCCCTTAGGCCGATAGCCTAGTACCTACTTATGAACCTACCTATGAAGCTAAAAGGCCGCAGATGTAGCCATGGATCGGGTCGAATGAGCCTTCACTTTCCCTGAAAGGGACAAACCTCTATCCGAATAAACCTGAGCAATGCATAGAGAAATCCAGCGAGCAATAGTCACTTTTGAAACAGATTTGCCTAAAAAGGGCTTGGGATAGGACACAAAAAGCTGATCAGACTTGAGTAAGGAATTAGTCCTGTGTAAATAAAATCTCAACTACCTGTGAGCATCCAAAGAATGTAATTTCTGTTCCCCCTTTCTTCTGATAGTTCGGGAAAATACTGGCATATTAATAGTCTGATTGATATTAGCCTCCGAGGGTACCTTAGGGAGAAAGGACAGATTATTACGTAGCGATACTCTATCCTTGTGGAAGATCATATAACGGACTTTGATAGAAAGAGCTGGGAGTTCTGACACCCTTCTAGTGGATGCAATGGCAACAAGAAAAACAGTTTTCCAGGTCAAAAATTGCAGATCCACAGATGCTGCAGGTTCAAAGGGAGGGGAGACCAATGCCTGCAACAACAAAGTGAGGTCCCACGGAGGAATGTGATCCTTGTCCCGAGGTCTGAGGAGAAAGACACCTTTGAGAAAGGTTTTACACATTTTTGAAGAAACTAATGAAGACATATCCTCCCCAGCATGAAAATTAGAAATTGCGGCTAGTTGGACTTTCACCGTAGAAGAACTAGTGCCTTGATGAAAAATGCTAGCTAAAAATTCTAGAACCACTGGATGTAGTACAGTGAAAGGATCCAAAAATCTCTGAACAGCCCAGATCAAAAAACGTTTCCATTTACTGAGATAAATTTTCCTACTGGATGACTTGTGAGCAGCCCCCAGAATGGATTTAACCGGAGATGACAAATCGGGAGTCCTAAGAATCATGGGAACCGGAGCAGCCAAGCAGTGAGCTTCATACTGTCCGGGTCTGGATGAGGGATCCCCGAGGGATGTGACAGCAGATCCTGGAATGGATCCAAGGTCCATGGTGGGACAACTAGATGAGACCCGAGTAAGGGGAAACCAAACCTGTCGAGGCCAAAATGGAGCGATGAGGATCACAGTGCTCCCCAGCCTTCGAGCTTTCTGCAGAAATTTCCACATGAGGGGAAGAGGAAGATATGCATAAAGGAACCGGGTAGGCCAAGCGTGAATCTGAGCATCTCTGGGGACTTTCCCCAGGAGGGGGGGTTCAGAGCGAAAAACTTGCTGCATTTCGTGTTGGAAGGAGATGTAAAGAGATCGCAGCAAGGCTGACCCCATTTTAGGAAGATCTGATCCGCTACTGAAGGTTTCAGAGACCACTCGTAAGGCATCAGGATGTATCTGCTGAGCCTGTCCGCTAAGATGCTGGACCGTCCCAGGATGTGCGTTGCCACCAGAAAACGGCCGGTGAAGATCGCCTATTCCCACACTCTCATGGCCTCTCGGCATAATGGGTAACATCTGGTTCCCCCCTGCTTATTGATATACCAGACTACTGACATGTTGTCTGTCTGAATAGCAATAGTTCCCAGAGGAAGATGAGCATGTAGGGCTTGCAAATGCGAGAATAACCGCTCTCATCTCTAGGGCGTTGATGTGCAAATAGGTCTCAGGAGGGGAGCACGTGCCTTGGACCGTCCTTGCCGAGCAATGCCCACTCACCCACCCAAGCAGGGAGACGTTTGTGGTCACCGTGGTTTGGGGTAGAGAAGGTTGAAAGGTATATCCCTTGAGGAGATCTGGAGACTGAATCCACGACCAAAGAAAGCTTTTGCACGCCTTTGAGATCCTCACTGGAAAGGACAATTGCAGGTCTAACAGTGACCACTGTACCACTAAAGTCCACTGTAGAACCCTCATGTGAAGGCGTACCATGGGGAGAAGATTTATGATGGCTGCCATAGAACCTAAAGCTAAGACTGTTTCGGCTGGGTCTGTAGAATATGTAACACATGTATCCTCAAGGTGCATATCCTCTCTGAGGTGAGGAACACCATCGATTGTACTGTGTCCAGCCGTGCCTCAATGAACTCTAAAACCTGAACCGGATGAAGAGCTGACTTGTTCAGATTGATAGTAACGCCCAACTTGTCAGCTAACAGAAGGGAGGAGTCCCCTGGCTTGACATAGTAGATGCTCTGAAGGGGCGGTAAAGAGCCAATCTTCCAGGTACAGAAAGACCTGAATACCCTGAAGCCTCAGGTGAGCTGCTACCACTGCCATTACCTTGGTGAACACCCAGGGAGCTGTGGTTAGACAGAAGGGGAGAGCTCGAAATTGGTAATGACTGGCTCCCAGCCGAAAGCGAAGGAATCTCCGCAAGTGCCTGTGCATTTTGATGTGATAGTAAGCATCCTGGAGATCTATCAAGCACATCCAGTCTTTTTTCTGCAAAAAGGACTGGATCGTGAACATCCGGGATTTTGTCTTGGTTACTGACAGGTTCAACTGGGACAGAGCCAAAATTGGTCTGCGATCCCCTGTCTTTTATGGCACTAAAAAGAACCAGTAGTACACCCCGGATCCAGATTGGTCATGGGGGGACCGGTTGGATGACTCGTTTTGTTAGCAGTGATTGTATCTGTATTGCTGCTTCCTCCCGCTGCGTGGGTGGAACGTCCGGGTTTTGTTGGGAGGGGGTAAGTCCTTGAAAGGGACAAAATAACCTCTGGATATGACTCGCAACACCCACTGATCTGTTGTGATGGACTCCCATGCTAGTGGGTGGAGTGACAGACTGCCCCCACTGCCTCCAGACATGGACAGCTGGGCAACCCATCAGGGTTGCTGTCCAGGTTTGTCTGAGAAAGGTTCTCGGGACCCGGAATTCCTAGGACCCCTCAACCTCTAGGGTGGCATCTATCGTAATACCCTCTGCCTCTGGGGGAAGGCGAGTCCTGAGTGTCCCAGGAAAATGCCTGAGATTTGCGGAACCACATCTTCTTCTGACCATGCTGGTTCCTGGAAAAGGACCCCTGAGGTGGAGAGAAGCGGACTCCAATGGCAGACAGTGTCTTCCCGTCCTTCTCGCTCTGGACTAGAGTCTCTCTGTCTTCCCAACGATGGAAGAACCATAAGGGGCATTGGTGAAAGACACCTTGAAGTGCTCCATGAATTGACATAAGCGGAGCCATGCGTGGCACGGAATGGCAATGCCTGACCCCGCCTCCCATGCGGCTCCCTCCATGGCATGGGAGAGTGAATGCATGGACATGTTGGCTACAGATCTGAGGGTGGCCATTCATGCAAACTTCTTCCTGTCCTCTGCCATTGACCCCAGGGTCGACTCCATGACTTCCTTGAACAGGTCTCTCTGAAGCCGAATAACGTGCATCATATAGTTCAGCGCCCTCACGCAGATGGTCGCTGAAGCATAGACTCACTTCCCAAAACGGTCCAGTGTCCTTGACTCTCGGTCAGGTGGATGGACCGTGGAACTCTCCAGGGCGAGTTTCTTCTTGGTGGTAGCTGTCACTATCATTGCATCTACAGGGAATCGTTTATTCCAATGAAGTCTATCTGTAGGGGGGGGCTCAAGACCTTATCCAGGCGTTTGGGTTATGGCTCTATGGTGTCCGGCTCCTTCCATTCTAGATGTTATTACATCCAAGGCTGAATCAGGAGGGGACACCCAAGAGATAGATGGGACCAAGTCAAATGCCTCCAGGAACACGTACTCATCGGAGGTAGGTTTTGGGACAGACCACTCCCCCTTTGGCGGAGGATCTCCATGATATCTCTGAAGGAGACATCCTCGGGGGGGGGGGTGATCTTGGGGAACCTTCCCCTTCATCCAAGTCCGTGTCCTCTGTAAGGGACTCTGGAGGAGAGTCTAAGTGCCAGGGAGACCTCGCAAGCAGGTTGTTCCAAGACCAGAACGTCCTGGGGCAATATGGCAAAAGGCTGTCCATGAGAGGACAAGATGGATTTACCTGCACTCAAGGCCAGGGGGGTCAGGGCGGAGTCCAAAGACAAGATAGTCAGAGGCCTTGACCCTGTAAGAACCCTCTCCACCATGTTGAATGCAAAGGGAGAACAGACCTCCTGGGCTGAACTGGTGGAGACCGTTTTCCTCTGATTCAACTGGAGAGTTAGGAGCCGAGGGGAATGCTCCTCTCAGACAAGCCTGGAGCAGATAGCACCCCCTCGGATCCAACCCCGAGGCTACAGCTCCGAGTACTCGGGTCCGACCCAGTCAGATCCGACACACTCAGGGCACTGGCTGACGTCACGGTACAGGGTACCATCAGTGCTGACCCCTCAACTCCAACTGTCCTCGGATCCAACAGCTCCGAAACTGCAGGTCGGATCGGAGGAGGAGTAATACGTCTGAAAACTGGTTGGAAGGTACCTGCTCCGGTGGGAGAAAGCCCTGGCAAGACCCCCATCTGGATTTGAGTGCGGATAAATCTCCACATCATCTTGTTCATCTCCTCTTTGGAAAGGCTCCAGGTGGAGCGGGAGGATGCCGCCAAAGTGGGCCAGGATAGCCAGTGAGGGGAAGGCCTACGGGGCGACCGGCTGATCGGGACCTCAGGCTCGGGGGGGGGGGGGGACCTCTGTGATCTCAGCCGAGTGGAAGCAGGCTTGGTCTTCGGCGGAGGGCCCGCCTCAGACAAGCGGTCAGGGGAGTGTTGACTAGGCCGGTCTTTCTTGACCTTATTCCCTTCCCCAGACCTCTTGGTGGGAGGGTGAGTCTCCGAGGCCGAGGTAGGTGAAGAAGCAGCAGCAGTCGCTGCTTTTTGGCAGGAGAAGGTCCCAGATGTGGAGGGCAATAGGCCCTTCACAATTAGTTTGTCCCACCTGTCCTTAACAGCTCTGGGGTTAAACCCTAGGGCTAATAGGACAGGGGGACTGGAGGTGAGCCATCCCCCAAACCACACAAAGAGTGTGGCCATCTGCCGGGGAAAGCTTATGGCCACACTGTGCATCTTTTAAACCCAGGTTTTGGGGCGAATGCCACGTCAAAACACAGGATCTAAGCCAACACACACACACACACACACACACACACACACACACACACACACACACACACACACACACACACACACACACACACTCTCTCTCTCTCTCTAAGGAAAGAGGGAGGAAAGAAAAGCCTAAGAGAGGAGTGACTAGCTACGGAGAAACCTGGGAAGTACAGGAAAGGTTCGGAAAGGAGAAAGGTCAAAAGTTTTTAAGCAATTTACCCAAATACAAACTCTGGAGCTTGGACCACGTTGCTATCACTATGGCGGCAAACAAGATCTGAAAGGAGAAGGGAGACTGGGGGCATTATGGGTAGGGGAGAGGAGAATGGAGAATGGAGCTTGGAACCATAGCTGGAAAATGCAGCCGTGTAGGATCCGATATGGATCAGAGGACCCACAGGTTGAAGATCAAATGAAGTAAACTACTTCAGATCTGTAAGTTAGGAAAGGAAGAGCAAATTGGTTTATAGCCTGGATTTTGTTCCTATATGTCAATGCTGTTTTCAGAATTAAAGTATTCTAAATTATTCCTTACTAAGTTTTATTCACATTTGTTCATGTTTTATTGTTGATACTTCATCACTTCTCAAATATTTAAACACTCCCTCTTGCTAAAGTTCTTTTATATCACATTCTTGTCCCAAACTGATGTTTTCCTGCTTTAAAGTTTGCTTATGCATACTTATCAAGACCAAATGCCATTCTTAGATCATCTGAAAAAGTTTTGACAACCTGCAGTTGTGCTTTCAGTTCCTCATCTGATGAGCTATACAGTTTTAAATCATCGACAAAGAGAAGATGAGAAGTTTTTATACTTTTGTTTTTTAGGAGCCAAACTGTAGCCATGGCCTAAGTTGTTAAGTAAATAGCTTAATGGGTTAATGATAAGGCAGAATAGCAACTGTGACAGAGTCTCACCCTGGAATATCCCCCTTTGAATTTTTATCCCTGGGATAATAATCTGTCTTTTATCACGGCTTAATTGCAAAGTGGTCTACCACTGTTTCATGGTCATTGTAATGTAGTCAATCAGTGTATGGTGCATCTTATACATTTTTAAGCACTCTATTATCCATGACTGTGGGATACTATCAAATGCTTTTTTATAGTCAATCCATGCCATACTTAAATTCTTCCCCTTTTTACAGTTCTCCAGTATGTCTTTAACAACAGATGATCATTTGTTCCATATGACTTTCTTTCATTGCCCTTTTGTTCTACTGCCATAATTGCTTTTTCTTTTAAATGACTATAAACTCTGTCGGCATCAATTCCTGTGTATAGTTTATATGTCGTCGGAAGGCAAATTATTGGTTTATAACTTTTAGGGTAGCTTGCAGGTTTTGTCTGTTAGCCAGGTTGGTGTCTATTCGGGATGCACATGTAAAGAGTTCTTATTCATGGCTAAATCCTCACACAAGGATATTAATACTTTTAACCAAAAGTTAAGTACTGCATCTGGGCCTGGGCTTTTCCAGTTAGACGCTTTTCTTAACTTTGTCGCAATCCCTCTGGCTGTTACTTCATCCCATTTCATGTCGCTTCCTAGATAACTCGCCTTCTGTATCACCTTCGGGAGAAGGGGAACCGGAGGGAAGGCGTAAAGTAGACCGGGGGGCCAACTGTGAGCTAGAGCGTCAGGGAATCTGCCCCTGAGAGGGAGTCAGAGTGAAGAACTCCCTGCATTTCGCATTGTGAGGGCTGGCGAACAAGTCGCAACAAGGGAGGCCCCACTTGGAGAAGATGTTTGCAGCCACCCTGTCGTTGAGGGACCACTCGTGGGGCAACAGGAAAGTCCTGCTCAGCCTGTCTGCAATCACATTGGATTTCCCCGGAATGTGCGTTGCCACTAGGAAATGCTGGGTAGCAATCGCCCAATGCCACACTCTCATGGCCTCTCGGCAAAGAGGGTAGGACCTGGTTCCGCCTTGCTTGTTTATGTACCAGACTACCGACATGTTGTCGGATAGAATCGCAATAGTACCCCGGGGAAGAGCATGAAGAAGTGCTTGCAATGCCAGTAGCACCGCTCTCATTTCCAGGATATTGATATGTAACTGCATTTCGTGAACCTGCCACGTGCCTTGGACAGACCTGTCCAGATTATGACCCCCCCACCCTATCTTGGAGGCGTCCGTGGTCACCGTGGCGACAGGAGGCTGAAGGGCAAAGGTCCAGGTTGGACCGAAGCAGCCACCAACGTAGGTCCCGACGGCAAATTTCCGTAATCTGGACCAAATGGTTCAAGGGGAGTTCCTGAAAGGACCATTGAACCGACAGTAGCCATTGCAGCACCCGCATGTGTTTAGTCTTCTTCTGATGAATTCTACATCCTGTGCAGGAGATAACTGAGTTTTCGCCGTTGATCGAAATGCCTAAGAACTCTGCAAGCCTTGGAACGAAGTCCAAGGCAGAAAGCAGCATATGCCTGGTGGGGGCGATAAGGACTCAGTCATCTAAATATGGAAACACACGGAATCCCTTTAGCTTTAAGTGAGCTGCTACCACTGCCAAACATTTGGAGAACACCCTGGGGGCTGTGGTGAGACCAAACGGCAGTGCTCGAAATTGGTAGTGACTGGCTCCTAGCCAGAACCAGAGTATCTCCTGGAGTGTTTGTCCATTTTTATGTGGTAATACACATCCTGAAGCTGTATGGAGCACATCCAATACTCTTTCTCCAGAAATGGGAGGACAGACTGAACTGTGAACATCCGGAATTTTGTCTGTTGAACAAACTTGTTCAGTACCCTGAAATGTAAGATTGGCCTCCAGTCCAATCTTTTTTAGCACTATAAAGAATCTTGAGTAAAATCCTGATCCTATTTGGTCTGGTGCGACTGCCTCGATGACTCTTTTTTGAAGCAGCTTTTGTATTTCCGAGTGCTACTATATCCCTCTGACTGGGTGGGACATCAGGGATTTGTCTTTGCGGTCTGGAACAAAGATTGAAGGGGATATGGTAACATCTGATAATTATTGTCTGCATCCAAGAATCGAATGTGTGCCAGGCCGCATGGTGCAGTGAGAATCTTCCCCTAATGCTTCCAGAGGTAAGCAATCGGGCAGCTGCTCAGGAGTGCTGGTAGGGATCCCTAGACAAAGAATCCCTGGAACCCTGGTTATAGGTTCATAGGTAGGTACAAGGCTATCTGCCTGAAGGCATTTATAAGCCTAGCCAGAATGTGTTGGCTTTCGCCGCCCCCTTAAAATTAGTTCCCTGTGCCTCTGTCCAGCAGAGCCATTGAAGTGATCCCTGGGGTAAACTTTCTGTTTCCCATCCACTCAAGGTTTCTCTTGAAGAAGGTTAGCAAGAAGCTCTGCCTAATGTAGATTGGAATCTTGTTCCAGAGCATGGGAAGCCTCTGGGACATGAATCTATCCCTCTACCACGTCCTATTTATTGTTATGGTGAGGTTTAGATCCCTGGAGCGTGTGGCTCGAGGGGATATGGTTTTCTTTAGGTGGAGCATGTCCATCAATTCTGGGTTGGATATGGCCTTGTATGTCAGGTAGGGATCACCTCTGAGTAGGCGGCATGCAACTGAGTACAGCTGGAATGCGGGCATCCTCTGCCATGGGAGGGGCATCTTTCAGAGGAGTTTCCCTCTCTGCCCTGGGAGGAATACTCACCACATGTGTACTGAAATGGCCCTTGTGACTTTCTGAACCACATCTTTCCACTTCTCTGATTCCTGAAATAAGGTCGTTGAGGAGTGGAAAAATGGACACCCACAGCACAATGGATCTTTCTGTCCTCCTCACACCTGGCTAATGTGTGTCTGACTTTTGGGCCAAATAGCGATGAAGCAGCAATGGGAGCATTGATAAAGGAAGACTTGAAAGGGTCCATAACGTCACACAAGCGCATCCAGGTGTGGCGCCTAATGGCAACACCTATACCTGCTGTCTTGGAAGTCCCTTCGGCTGTATGTGCAATAAGCTGCTTGGACAAGTTGGAGATAGACTCTAGGGTGGCACGCTGAGAGGTAATCTTATCATAGACCTCGTCAGACACTGCTCCTGCTAAGGTTTCTGAAAGCTCGGTTATCAGATCCCATTGGAGTGACAAAAAATTCAAGGACCATATGGCTAAGGTCAATTAAGGAAAGACCCACTTCCCGAATCTGTTCATCATCCGGGACTCTCGGTTTGGAGGATGGACAGTTGCACAATACTTGGAAAGTTACTTCTTTGTGGCAGCCACCACCACCATGGCATCTGCTGCTAGACCAGTGAGGCTAATCTCCGGCACAAAAATAATTTTGTCTGGTCTTTGGGGAATTGTCTCTATAGAATCAGGGGCCTTCCACGCATGCTGCACAATGAGTTTGACCAGTTCATCAGCAGGAAGGGTCACCCAAGAAGAAGGCCGGGCATGGAAATCCTGCAAGAAAACAGATTCCTCAGAGGATGTGTTTGTGGACTTCCAATTACCCCTCTGTTTCAAAATTTCCAGGAGGTCTCCGAAGGAGACACCTTCAGGGGGTGACCGAGGGGACCCTTCCCCTTCATCGAAATCTGTATCCTCAATGACCAATTCTTCTGGCGGATCCAGGTGCTGCTTCTTGCACGTTCTCCTCTTGGGTGGCACCTCAGGGGGAAGATCCAAGGAGGACTCTAAAGACAGGGGACCCTCCAACAGGGTGTCTTGCTGTTCTTGGCCTGCTGCTCAAGTGTAACAGATTGTGACAGCTGCGAACTACAGGATACATAGATGTGACACACTGACAGATATAGTGTCAGCTGTGAGCCTGCTGAGGCCAGGGCTCTCTCCATAACCTAGATGGGAGCCTGGAACCAAGAAAGACAACCTCGGAACTGGGGTCACACCCCACTCTGACGAGCCCATCCCCAGGGTAGAAGCTGCGAGGACTCAAAATGGCAGGGCACCAGAAACCATAGACAGTGCCGTGCATAAAATCGGAGCAGATCCAGGGATCTCGAAGCCGGCAGCCAAGTTACAGTCCCGTGGGTTGGCTCTGATGGAGCCGCAGACCACAGAGTCGGTTATGGAACCAAGGTGAGATCCATCATCGGCACCAAAGAAGTTGGCACTGTGAACATCAAAGTCGAGGGCTCCAAGACCTGTGGAGATGCTGAAGGAGGAAGATAAATGGGAGTTGCTAGGAGGGCAACCTTCGGCTCTTGGTGGGAGAAAGGTCTTAGAGAGGGCAGGAAGGACTCTGGCTGCCAAGAGCTGATCCACTAATCCTACTACATCAAGCTTTGAAAGGCTCCTGGAGGAACAGACAGACATCTCAGAGGGCGATTCTGGTCTTTCAAGAAATTAACTTAATTGCTGACCCAAGAAGGGGTCCGTAGATGGAGAGTACCTAGCCCTGGGTGTAATCTCGACCTTCGGCACCATGCCAGTAGTTTGCTTTGCAGGAGAGGGAGTAACCACAATTGTAGGGGAGACTACTGTTGGTGGGTCATTGGTACTGATGAAATGGTTGGTGCTATAGGGATCCTGGTAATTTCAGAAGTTTTCAGCACCATGGTGGACCTATCAGGTTTCAGTGCCGGAGAAGACACTGGTGCAGATTTTGGTAGCTTAGGCCTCGGTTCCGAGAATAGGGAGTCATCACCTGGGCCTTAGAAGATTTGGCTTCATGAAGTTTTGGTGACATAGGAAATGAGTGACTCCTTTTCTTCGATCCCTTTTTGGGAGACTTAAGATGTCTCCGCCCCAGACAAAACCTCACTAAATGGGCATTTTATCAGCCCTTTGAGGATAAGTTTATTACGTCTCTCTGAAAGGGTTTGAGCACTGAAACCCTTGCAGAATTCACACGGTGGTTGAATTTCCAAATGTGGTACCCCCAAACAGGAAACACATGAAAGATGCCCATCGGAGTTGGGTATCTTTCTACCACATTACTTAAAGCCTGTGGTTCCTTTCCCTTTTTCTACCATCTTCCAAAAAACAAGAAGGGCACGCACACCTCTCACACACGCATGCACACAAGAATTAACAGAAAAAATAAAAAAATTTTTCAAGTCCGTACCAACAATGTTATTTAGAGAAATTACCCCACAAAGGGTAAAGAGAAGAAAGAAGGGAAGTAGGGATACCAGCGACATGGGACCCAACAATATCCTGGATGTGTTCTACATGAACTACAAAGTGAACTGGCACCACATTTGTGTGTCCTGTTCAATCACAGCCTCACCTCAGGCTTTGTCCCTAACGAATGGAGCACTGCTATAGTCATCCCTTCTCCATAAAAGGGGGAGCAACTGCAGACCCTGGGAATTATCGCCCCATTAGCCTGACGAGTCTGATATGTAAGGCAATGGAGCGCATCTTCATGGACCTAATTAACAAGGGTCTATGTTATATATTTGAACTTTCAAAATGTTGAATACCATACGTTCGAGACCATATGGTCGATATTTGAAAGTTCGAATATATAATTAAAAAAGAAAAACATACCTTAACAGTGCGAGCAAAAGCAAGCCCCCCTGCGCCCCCACACCCCCCTACTTAAATATACCAACTCCGAGACGGCACTTCAGTGCAGAAAAGGGAAATTCTCCCATTCTGCACCATACAGCGCCGTTAAAGTCAACCTTTGAACACTTGAAATGTTGATCATGTGGTCTCGACCATATGACAACAGTTCAAACGTTCATTTATTTGACATAGACCCATTAACGGGTTTATGCTATAAGACGATCGACATTTCAAGCATTCGTTTATTTGACATAGACCCATTAACAAGGACATAGGGAATCTCCAAACTCTAGATCTCACACAATTTGGTTTTGTGAAAGGTAGATTATGCCTGCTCAATCTGAATGACTTCTTAGAGACAGTCAACAGATCTGTGGATGAGGGCAAGGCAGTTTATACAGCCTACCTCGATCTGGCCAAAGCCTTAGATACCATTTCCCACTCAGGAATTACTGATAAACTCACCAAACTAGGCACCAACCCCTATATTACTAGGTGGGTTGCAAACTGGCTCACAGATAGAACCCACAATGTTGTGAAAGTAGTGGACTCCAAGTCAGACTGCCGACCAGTCACAAGTGGATTCCCACAGGGATCGGTGCTGTGTCCTCTCCTGTTTGGCATCTACTTCTCAGAAGTCCAGGCCAACACCGAGGGATTCTGGCTGACCAAGTTCGCAAACTACTGCAAGCTGGAAGCCATTATTAACTCCCCAAGTGATTTAGATATCCTACAGAAAGGCCTCACTGAGACCAATGACTGGTGTCGAAACCATGGCCTTAAGCTTAATGCCAAAAATGCGTTGTCATCTCCTTTGGGAAAAACTCAGTTCCCACTAATTACCTCATCGATGGGAGCCCACTGAACACTGAAGGTGTTATAAGAGATCTGGGGACACAGGTTGACAGCAACCTCTCCTTTCCTTCAACCACATTACCACTGTGGTCAGAAAGTCCTATGTGGCACATCTCATTACCAAGGGGGTTTTCTAAAGGCTCCAGGGCCATTAGCCAAGTACACACCTATGAACATAACTTCTTTGTGTGTTGTTGTCAATCGCGCCTTTATTCTCATTGATGGGACTGCATCCCAAGCAACGTAATTCCTGGGTGGCTCATGGAAGAATATTCCTCAGAACCATAGAACCAAACAAAGCTTTACTCCTAGAGGCCAAATCCACTTTGTAATGAGTAATAAAGGTATGCAGCTTACCCCATGTTGCTGCAGCACAGATACTGTCCCAGGAAAGCCTTGCTTCAAAGGCTGCTAAAATTACAACTGATATGGTGGAGTGTGCTTTATCAGGAAAGGGAAGAGGTTTGTTTTTGGAAGAGTAGATGTAAGATATACAAAGGGCGAGCCATCCAGACAATGCAATTTATGAGACCGGTAGACCTTTCCTAGTCAAAGAGTAAAATACGAAAAGCTGATCTGATTTCCTAAATGCTAAAGTTCTGTGCAAGTAGAAATGCAATTGTCTATCTACATCCAGAAGATGTAGGGAGTATTCGCCTTTGTTTCGGTAATTAGGAAAGAAAACAGGTAACTCAACAGTTTAGTTTAGGTTGCTTTCCGATACAACTTTTGGGAGGAATGAAGGATTGGTACATAAAGAAACTCTATCCTTATGAAAAATCAAATATGGATGTTTGGACGACAGAGCCTGTAGTTCTGATACTATTATGGATGAGGTGATAGCTACCAAGAAAAGTGTTTTCCAAGACAAAAATTTTAAATCGCATGCTGCTAAAGGTTCAAAGGTGGAACAAATGATATTTATTAAAATTAAGTTGAGATTCCATGGGGGGGGGTTGGATTTTTGTATGGTCTGTCTAATCACTGTTGTTCCCTTCAAAAAGGCTCTGCAGAGTCTGTGCGACATAATAGAGGAACCGTTCTCTCTTACATGGTAATCTGAAATTGCTGCTAGTTGGACGTTAATGGTAGATCCAAGCTGCACCTTCACGAAAAAGCTTTGTTAGTACAGAATGAATGGGTGCAGAAAAGGGATCTACCTGGTTGTCAGTTGCCCATATTATAAACGTATTCCATTTACCCTTGTATACCTTACGCATAGAGGTTTTATGGGAAGACAGCAGAGTATGTTTCACCGGAGATGACAGATGGGGAAACCTGGCAATCAAGGGAACTGGAGCAGCCATGCTCTCAACTTGAGTTTGTGAAGGTTGGGATATACCATTTGTGACTGATGGATGCGTCAGTAAAAATGGAACCAGGTCCAGAATTCATGGTTTGTCCCAGAGATGAGGCTGTAGGAAGAGAAAAGGAGCAGTCAGGATTATCATGGTCTCCACCAAACTCGCTTTCTGCAATAACTTGGGAATAAGAGGAATGGGATGAAAGCATATAGGAGTACCGGAAGCCAATCGCGAACAAGTGCATCCCTTGGTGACTTTTCCTCTGGAGGGATTAGGGCATATTAGTTGCTGCATTTGGCATTGGTGGACGATGCAAAAGAATCGCAGCAAGACTGGCCCCATTTCGGAAAATTTCTTCTGCTACTACTTGACTGAGACCACTCGTGTGGCCATAATATGGCCCTGCTCAGTTTGTCTGCAATCACGTTGGATTTCTCCAGGATATGCGCTGCTATTAGAAAGTGATTGGAGGATGTTGTCCATTGCCAAATCCTTAGAGCTTCTCGACAAAAGGGATAAGATCTGGTTCCCCCTGTTTATGTACCAGACCACTAACATGGTGTCTGATTGAATTGCTATGGTTCCTAGAGGGAGAGAGTCTTGAAATGCCTGCAGTGTTAATAGCACTGCTCTCATCTCTAAGATGTTTATATGCAAGTGAGCCTCGTGTTCTTGCCAGGTTCTTTGGATAGTCTTTCCAGCTAATGCCCCCCACCCTATATGGGAACCATCCATGGTCACTGTGGCTTGGGGTTGAGGTAAGTTAAAGGGACAGCCCTAAAAGACACCGATGGAGAGTGAATCCACCACTCGAGATCCTTATTGCAAGATCTGGTTATGAGAATCTTGTGAGACACTGGTAGCTCTAGAATCGACGATTGTGTGGAAAGCAACCATTGCAGAATCTTCCTGTGTATGTAGCATATTTATCAATAACTTCCACACCACACACTCTTAAGGCTCAGTAATCCAGTACGCAGATGACTCCTCTACCATGTGCACTGCAAACAACTCCTCAGAACTACACCAAACCACCCAAAACGCCCTCATCTCCACCGAAATTTGTATGTCTAATAATCATCTTGCCCTGAACCCAACAAAACCAAACTAGTAATCTTTGCCCCCAAAAAGTCCACACCCCTACAAAAAGAGAACCTCACCATTCAATCTCTAAATGGTACCACCATCAACATTGGACCTAGCACAAAACTCCTAGGTGTCATCATAGACGAAAACCTCACATTCGACCTGCATATCCAGTCCAATGTCAAAAAGTCACATCAAAAGCTTGGCACTCTACTGACACAAACATCTACTCAGTGCATCAGCCCGACTTTCCCTTGCCTCTTCTTTTCTATTACCCTCTCTTTTATATGGTGCCCCCCTCCTCACCAACATTCAGTCCTCTATAAAGTCCAAATAAGACTCATGCTACAACAAAATTGCTAAGTTGGTAACTAATGCTTCCTACTCATCCCACCACTGCTCATCATTACGCAACCTAAAATAGTTTGAGCTCCCCAACAATCTCACCTTTACTTTATCCAACTACAACTCACAAACTTATTCATAAATCCATCCATGTGCCCTCTTCTATCTTCTATACTTACTTAATAGCATCCTAACAGACGATTCTGATCCAACAACCAACTGCTCGTAAATGTAGAAAAACCCAAACTTTCGGCTGGCCAGATGCCTAACTCCTTTACCATCACAAAATTTTGGAACTCCGTCCTCCCAACACACAGATCTATCCACTCAGTAACCATCTTCAAGTCATCTCTGAAACAACACCTCTCCTCATTTTGGCAGCGCACATGTGCTAACACCACATCTCATATAACGTAACTTCAACCATCACAACTATTCTTACCCACCCCACCCTACTACTCTGGCATCCTCCTTTCACATCCACCTGTCTTTTTACTTACTCCACTTCTCCATCCTGTCCACTTCCCTCTTCTACTAACCCTCATTGTCCTACCATTGATCCCTCCTGTCTACTTCTTTCTCTTCGTAACCCTTTAGACCTATCATTGAACCAAGTTAGACATTCAGGTACTCTCGCAGCTTACCTTAATATCATACTACCACTTATACCTGCAACAATATCCACCTACTTTGCTGATTCCTGCAACAGGACTCAGTCTATCACTCAGCTATTACACCTCCTAAACGTGTGAAAAGTTTAAGTACTTTGTATCTAACTAATTCCTTTATCTGCTTTACACCCACTGCATGAAGTGTCCTATATATAAATTCTGCTAGCTGAAAACTACTCATATGGAATGTTTTCATGTATATACTCTGTATTGCTAGTATAACATCTTTGGTTTGAGAATGATTACTTATGTACTGTTTTTTCACCAATTGTATAAGCTGCCAAAAATATGTACTAAATAACTTTCTTAATGTAAATTCTGTACTGTACGTGAAATGTCTTTATATGTGGAGCTTTTCTCCCTGGGACTGCACTGAAAATGGGCACTTCTAGCCCAGCTGGACCATCCCTGTAAACAAATGCAAATAAATAAATAAATAAAATAATAAATGTGTAGACGTGCTAGCAGAACGAGTACAATAGCTGCTGCCATCTTTCCCAATGTCTGAAGTATCTGTTTGGCCATGGCTCGATTTTTTTCTGATTAATTGCCTGATATGTAGGTGAATGTCGAGTACTCAGTCTTAAGGAAGCCTCAGAATGAGGTTGACTGTATTTATTTCTGCACATTTAAAGGTTAAATTTTGAGATGGCTTTAAAGAGGATTTGTCATAATTTATGGTAATTCCTAGTTTAGAGCAAAGTTGAAGTTATATAGCCTCTGGCTTGTAGCAGTAGCTGCCTGGTCGGGGTCGTTATGAGCCAGTCATCCAAATATGGACACACCTGGAATCCTTGGCGTCTG
This sequence comes from Protopterus annectens, assembly GCF_019279795.1. Lineage (NCBI taxonomy): Eukaryota > Metazoa > Chordata > Ceratodontiformes > Protopteridae > Protopterus > Protopterus annectens. Next base: position 744,309,221 of record NC_056739.1, on the reverse strand, counting down.
AGGTGCGCCTCCACTACTGCCATGTATTTGGTGAACACTCTGCGGGCTGTAGTGAGACCAAAGAGCAGAGCTCGAAACTGGAAATGACTGGCTCCTAGCCAGAAGCACAGGTACCCTTCTGGATAGTCTTTCCATATTGATGTGATAGTACGCATCTTGAAGGTCTCTAGACCACATCCAGTTGTCTTTTCCCAGGAATGGAATGATAGACTGCAGTGTTACCATCTGGAACTTGGTTTTCTTCACCGATTTGTTCAATTCGCTGAGATCCAATACTGGTCTTCAGTACCCTGTTTTCTTTGGAACTGAAAAGAATCTTGAGTAAGTTCCGAATCTTCCCTTATCTGGGGGACTTCTTGGATGACTCTTTAGCTGAGCAACTTTTAAATTTCTAACATTGCTTGTTCCTGCTGACTGGGTGGCACGTCTGGAACTGACTTGTCTGCAGGAGTGAAGAAGGAAAAGGGAATTATATAACCCCTAGATATTATGCCTTGCACCCATCTGTCGTTGGTGATATTTTGCCAGGTTTTGAGGTGTAATGACAATTGACCCCCGACTCCCTCCAAAGACAAGCAGTCGGGCACTCCTTCAGGAGTGCTGAAAGGTTCTACCAGAGAAAGATTCTCTGGAGCCCTGATTCTGCAGACCCCCTCTGCCATGAGGATGGCGCCTTCCATTATTGTTCCTCCATCTGCCTCTGGGGGAACTACCACTCTGTGTATCCTGATAAGACTGCTGCGATTTCCTGAACAACATTTTCCCACTACCCTCTGACCCTTTGGTTATGGTCTAGTGGGTGTGGAAAGATGCACTCCAACAGCAGATAGCGTCTTACCCTCTTTCCTTACACTGAGTTAGTGTTTCTTTGACTTCTGGCCCAAAAACAGATGCGCCATCGAAGGGAACATTAACAAAGGAAGACTTAAAGGGCTCTGAGAAATCTCAAAGGCGCATCCAAGCCTGCCTCCTTATAGAGAATCCTGAACCTGCTGCCCTACTCGGTCCATCTGCTGGATATGAAATGAGTCTCATGGATGAGTTAACAACTGAATTGAGGCTTGCCAGCTGTGCATTGATCTTATCTGCCACAGAATCAGCTACAGCTCCTACGAGGAGGTGAAATTGATTACATGTACAGATCTGCAATAGTGGGACTCCACACATCTGCTGACCTCACAAGACCCAAACGTAGTGAAAGTTTTGAAACATGAGGAGAATAAATCTAAGAGGACTTCTCTGCTTAATCTAGCAGAAGCATATCGGCATCAAGCAGGAATGGAAATCAAATCAGAAGTAAATAAAAATCAGGCAGCAACTGAATGAGCCAAAAAACAAAAAATATAAGGTGAAGGATCAGATGAAAAGGCAAGAAATGTGGAAAATGCATAAATATAGTGGCAACTATAGAAAACATCTGGAAAAACCTCATGATCAGGAACGAACACAGGAATGGTTAAGGAGAGGTGAATTCAAACCAAGAGATGAAAGGTTAATATTGTTAGCACAAGATAGAGAACTACGTACATGCTGGTTTGCAAAGTCCATCGAACATGTGGGAGAAATAGACAAAGTACAGTTTTGTACCTACCATAAATGTAGATGTTCGAAGATCCACATTGCTGCAGTCCTTACACTTGGGTAGTCCGCTGTCCTCGGTCGGCCCGAATATCAAAGTATAAGGCTGACGTCGGTCAAGGCGCATTTGACTGACATCAGGACGTCAGGGTACAAATGCGCATGACCGACGTCATATCCTCAGTCTTTTCTTGCCCCAGATGTCAGAAGACCCTAAAAATAAAGGTCAAAAACCAAAAGACAGCAAACCAACAACCAACCATCCTAGCACTAAAAATATGTACAATATATACAATAGACAATATACACCCAATTGACCACCCAACCCACACAACCGCCTCTAACAACAGACGGGAAAGGAGGGAGGGTAAATTGGACTGCAGCAATGTGGATCTTCGAACATCTACATTTATGGTAGGTACAAAACTGTACTATGTTTTTCATCTCACATTGCTGCAGTCCTTACACTTGGGTAGAATCCCAAAGCAGAGGAAAGGGAGGATGGCCAAATCATAAGGAAGCAGGAGCTGCTAAAATGCCCTGCAAAACAGCAGTGGCAAAACCAGCCCTGGATTTAGAGTAAAGTGGTAGGTGATAATGCCTGGGAAAAGTATGCACTGAACTCCAAGTAGCTGCCTCCAAAATATCCTTAGTTGCCACCCCTCTCAAAAAGGCTGTTGAAGTGGCAGTAGCCCTAGTGGAATGAGGCCTAATCCCAGCTGGAACTTCCTTGCCATGATGGGAATAACAGAAAGCAATGCAAAACCCAATCCACTTAGAAATAGTTTGTTTTGACACAGGCTTGCCCTGAGAACTCAAAGCAAAAGAAACAAATAACTGCTGAGACTGCCTGAACCCTTTAGTTCTGTCCAAATAATAACGCAACTGCCTGTGTACATCTAAAGTGTGCAAAATCTTTTCCCCTTTATTTTGGGGATTTGCATAAAAGGTAGGCAAATGAATAGTTTGGTTTAAAGCCACACTAGAAACCACTTTAGGCATAAAGGAAGGATTAGTACGTAAAGATACCCTATCATTATGGAAAATTAAGAAAGGCTCAACTGCCATAAGGGCCTGCAACTCAGAAACCCTTCTTGCAGAGGTAATAGCCAACAAAAAAGCAGTCTTCCATGATAAAAACTTTAATTCAGCAGTAGCTGCAGGCTCAAAAGGTTGTAGAGTGAGTTTCTCCAACACAAAATTGAGATCCCAAGCAGGAGTAGGAGCTCTTCGTGGGGGTCTTATATTCTTTGCCCCTCTAAGAAATTGCTTGAACAAAGGATGAGAAAACAATGGTGGGTCACAATCGTAGTGAGCCGAAATTGCTGCAGCATGAACTTTAATAGAAGAGAAGGACAAACCTTTGTCCAGTAACTCAGTAAGATATTGAAGAGCCACACTTAAATTAGGCCCAGAAACATCAAAATCCTTTGCTGCACTCCAAAATAAAAATCTCTTCCATTTGTCTGCGTACACTTTCCTTGTACTAGGCCTTCTGGCTTCCAAAATAACATTCAAAACTTGTTGTGGAAGTGGAGGCCCACAATGGTTCAAAACAGAATATGCCAGGCTGTTAGGTGCAGAGAGTGAAGCTTGACGTTGAGCAAATGACTGTCCTCCTGAGACAACAGGTGTGGAATCGAAGGCAAAGGCCATGGAGGCTTCCGTACCAGGCTCCTCAGTAATGGGTACCAATGCTGTCGAGGCCAATCTGGAGCTATCAAAATCATCCTTGGCTTGTCTTGTCTGGCCTTTAGTAGTACCTTTGGGAGGAGAGGCAGAGGCGGAAAGGCATACACATGAAGATTGCTCCAATTGAAAGAAAGAGCATCCACTTTCCAAGCTGTGGGATGAAACCTTTTTGTGCAAAACTTTGGCAGCTGGTGGTTTAGAGGGGAAGCGAACAGATCTATGTCTGGAGTTCCCCATGACACTGTCAATTTCCGAAATACATGAGGATCCAATTTCCACTCGTGGGGATCCATAATTTGTCTGCTCAACACATCTGCTAAGGAGTTCTGTGCTCCGGCAGAAACCTTGCCTGAAGATTTAGCTGTAAACTGAGAGCAGTCTCCCACAAAATCATTGCTTGCCTGCATAGAGGATAAGAATGTGTTCCGCCTTGCTTGTTGATGTACCACATGACAGTTGTGTTGTCTGTTAGAATCAACACCTGCCCTGGAAGAAGTAAATCCTTGAAGGCTATTAATGCAAACTGGACTGCTAACATCTCTTTCAAGTTGATATGTAGATGTTGTAGTCTGGCAGGCCACTTGTCTTGTATCCACTTTCCATTCAGATGAGCTCCCCAAGCTTTGTCTGAGGCATCTGTCGTTAGAATCTGACTCGCCTCTGGCCGGGTCACAGAGAGTCCCTTGTTTAGGTGACATTCCTGAGCCCACCACAAAAATTCCTTTTGAATGCAAGGTATTATTTGAATGACAGTGTCCAAATCCTGGCAGTGCTGTGTCCATACATTTTTGAGATACCATTGTAGCTTCCTCATATGCAGTTTGGCATTGGGAAGCACCAGAATACAAGATGCCATGAACCCTAAGGCTTGAAGGACTGTCCTTGCATTCAGCCCGGACTGATGAGACAACTGATGAAAGTAAAGGGAAAGATTCTTTTGTTTGTCCGGGGTCAAAAAGGCCATCTGGGATGCTGTATTCAGTCTCACACCCAGAAAGCACATGTCTTGAGAGGGTACTAGACTGGACTTTATTTCGTTCACAGAATACCCTAGGCATCTTAGCACTGCTATCACATAACCCAAATAATGAAGAAGCTCGTCCCTTTCTTGAGCCAGAATCAGGCAATCGTCCAAATATGGATAAATCTGTATTCCTTTTAACCTGAGGAAAGCTATCACTGGAGCCAGAACCTTCGTGAACACTCTGGGCAGTAGATAAGCCAAAGGGCAATGCAGAGAACTGATAATGAGAAGTCCCAGCTCGAAAACGCAGATACTTCCTGCAACTGAGTCTGATAGGAACATGAAGATAAGCCTCCTTGAGATCTAAAGTTACCATCCAATGATCTTTGCCCAGCAGAGGTAAAAGCTGCTGTAACGTCAACATTTTGAACTTGGGAATGTCCAGATAAGTGTTGAGGATAGATAAGTCCAAAACTGGTCTCCACGTGTTCCCTTTCTTTGGTACTAGGAACAGGCGAGAATAAAATCCTAGGCCCACTTCTGGCATAGGGACCGGCTGAATGGCCCCTATTTGGAGTAACAGAGAAATTTGCTTGTGAGCCTCTATTCTTTGTGGAGGAGGAACGTCTGGCATGCCTTTGAAAGGAGGCAAGGTATGGAAATAAAACCGGTAACCGTGGTGCATGATATCCAATACCCATCTGTCTTGGGTAATTAAACTCCAATTTTCTTTGAAAAGTGCCAACCTTCCTCCCAAAGGTGCTGCCAGACGAGAAGGCTCTGGCAGCTGAAAAGGTAGGTCATTGGGTCTGTTTACGAAAGGACTGACCCCTGCCCTCACCTGAAGACTGTGCAGGAGAACTCCTGTTCTAGGCCTGAAAGAGCCCTGAGCTCTGCCCCTGCCACGTCTAGATCTACCCCTAGACTGGGAATCATAAGAAGGATACATCCACCCCTTAGTAGGCCAATTTCTACTAAACTTTGGAGGCTGAACCTGCAAAAATCTTTAACAGTCTGCATAGACTTAGCCTTGTCTTCCATTTTCTTTAAGACTGTCTCAACAGGAGAACCAAACAACACATCAGATTGTAAAGGAGCATCTAAAATCCGTGATTTAACATGGTCAGATAAATTCTGATCCCTCAGCCAGGCGTGCCTGCGAAGAACTGACCCAGTGGCAGCCACCCTAGACGAGGCCTGTACAGCATCAAAACCACATTGCAAAGAATGCTTACCCACCTGTTCAGAAACATGTACTAAATCCTGCAACTCTTTACAATCAATACCTTCCGCCAGAGCATCAACCTTAGACTTCAACTGTGAAAGGAGATAGTTTTGGTATTTTAACATGTGAAACTGGCAATTCAAAGCCCTCATAGCTAGAGTGGAAGAACTATAAACTTTCTTTCCCCATCTATCCAAAGCCTTGGCCTCTTTGTCTGAGGGAACCGGATTCTTGACAACAGAAGCCTTAACAACTTTAGGCCCCTGACTAACAGTTTCTGGGTCTGCCCTAGGACTCTTAAAAAGATACTTATGAGCTTCAGGCACCCTGTAATATCTATCCGGTTTAACAGGAGCAGGAGGCAAAGAATCAGGATTAAGAGAAGCCTCTGCAAAAACATCTTCCACCACATCTAAAACAGGAGGTATAGCCAAAGGCCTATGCTGGGGTAAAAACAAAAATTCTCTAAGCCTTTTCCTGGAATCAGAGAAGTCCTGACCTTCCCACTTAAAATGCTCCCTCATAGAATGAAGAGTTTCTGAGAAAGAAAAATCCTCAGGAGGAGAAGCAGAAGGAGTAGAATCATCCACATCAGAATCAGAATAAGGAGAATACTCCTGCAAGTCTTCAGCCGAAGACTCTGAAACATCCGAAGCCTGCTCAAAACTCCCAGGCTCAGGCTCCACCCTAGGTCTCTTATCAGGAGGGGGCAAAGAACCCCTAATCAAAGAAATCAAATCTTCTGCCATTTTAAGCATATGCTTCTTGGGCACAGTTCCAGAAGAACTAGGGGTGACACCAACTGAAGCTGAACCTGGCCTGCCTCTGGGAGAAGCCTTGGAAACAGAAGGAGAGGGCCTAGCCACCCTAGGAAGGGAGGAGAGTATAGTAACCTGAGAAGCCCCTTCAGCCTGACCTGCCTCCTGAGAGGCCACATCTTGCAATAATAAAGTCTCTCCCTGAGAACCCAAAGAAACCTCCGGTGGAGCCACCGGCTCCACCGACACCTCTAAAGAACCGGCATCCGGTGCAGACGGTTCTTCTAGCCTAGGCTTAACTGCTTTGTCCTTGCGCTTCTTCGAAGAAGCGGGCGTCGGAGCATCTGACGGCATTTTATAATTGCACCGCTTCCCAAAGACTAACCTGGCACAATCCAACCTTCTCTTTATAGTGCGTTTATTGAATCTAGCACAAGAGCGACAGCCAACAACGTCGTGCTCAGGCCCTAAGCAAGGAATACACAAAGTATGATAATCTCTATGCGGTATCTGTTTCCCACAAGAAATGCAATTATTGACTTTTTCTGACATCCGGTAAATCACTGAGGCAAGAAAAACTAAAATATTCCCAACGGGTACTTAGCCAACTTTGAACTCGGTCTGAAACTTCGAAATCGAAAAATCTCAGAACGCCAACCGGCACTTGCAATGCTGCTTCTGCATCGGACCATGCGGCAAAAAAGACTGAGGATATGACGTCGGTCATGCGCATTTGTACCCTGACGTCCTGATGTCAGTCAAATGCGCCTTGACCGACGTCAGCCTTATACTTTGATATTCGGGCCGACCGAGGACAGCGGACTACCCAAGTGTAAGGACTGCAGCAATGTGAGATGAAGAACATATGTAGGTTTTGCAAAACAAAACTGGAAACAGTTGCACACCTCGTTGCCAGTTGCAACATACTAGTGGCAGAAGGACTGTATACTGAAAGGTATAATGATGTGGCGAGACTGTTGCACTGGGGATTGTGCAAACATTATGGTACTGAAGTGGCTGAAAAACACTGGAAACATAAGCCACAAAGCATCATAGAAAATGATGAAGTCTACATCACATGGGATCATCCATTATCAACAGTTCAAAAGACAGATGGTAGAAAACCGGATATAGTGGTCCAGGAAAAAAAGTAGCACTTATGACTGAAATTGCCACACCCAGTGACTACAGTGTCCTGCATACAGAGAGACACACAGTCATAAAATATCAGGATTTGCATGCAGAAACGAGAGCCATGTGGAAGAAAGATACCTAGATAGTTCCAATAGTAGTAGGAGCAATGGATCTTATTATACTTACATATGCTACCAATACATGTAACACCATGTGAATTACAGGAGTCATTACTGGACACATTGCAGGTGCTGCAAAGAACACTTTTGGCTGACATCAAGAAGTGACACAATACTAATTTCAGGAACTTTAATCTTACTATGATTTGGGAATGGGGTCCATTCCTGTCATGGTATTAGAAACCCAAAAGATTTGGGGAAATTAAAACAGAGTCTGATAACTCTTTCAACAGGTCTTTCTATATTCTGGTGAAATGAATAAGACAATTCAGCAATCTCAATGTGAAAGCTGCTCTTCCCATATCTATCCATAGTCCTAGAATCCTTATGAGGAGGATGGATAGAAGAACTGGTTAAAGTTCCATCTTTGTGGTAACCGTCATGACCATGGCATTAACTGCTACACACTTTGTGAAGAAAACTTGATCCTGGAGGTCTGTAATGTACTTATATTTTGCCTCCTGGGAGTAGGCTCTATGGAGGCTGGGGTCTCCCATGCCTTCCGAGAGATTAACTGGATAAGCTCATCAGAAGGTGGTGTCACCCAGGATGTTGAAGGGAGGGATCTGAAGGCCTTCTATACCAACTCCTCCGTAGAAGGGGATAAGAACTGCCAGTCGTATCTCTGTTTCAGGATTTCCAGGATGTCTCCAAAGGAGGCATCCTCAGGAGGCGATCGTGGGGACCCTTCTGGTTCGACGTCGTTATCTGAAGTGACCGACTCCTGCAGTGAGTTGAGATGCTTCTTCTTGCATATTTTCTTCTGAGGGATTTCTTCAGTGGGATAGTATGGAGAAGTTTCTGAAGAGGGGGGAGTCCCCTGGGGGACATCCTGAAGCCTTGAATCCCTGCGATCCTGTAGACAGAGGGAAGAGGAAAAGACACCTGTGGTGTATAGGGAGGAAGCCCCAAAGGAGGCTGTGCCCTGGACAGAGGGGCAGTCATTACCTTCCTTATAGCCTTGAAAGCAGACAGCTCCTGCTCTGAGGAACTCCCTGGATCGGACAACAAGGATGTTGGGCCCCGAGAGAGTCCTCGGCACAAGAGACGGAAGCTCCAAGGAAGAGGTAGGAGCTGATATCAGAGTCTTCCTGCTCTGAGACTGAGGGACGGCTCAGAGGAGGAGTAGGCGCCACAGGGGTAATGTGAGTTTGATCTGACTCCTTTAGGTTTGGATCCAAAAGAAGCTTAGCTAAAGCAGGTATCTTAAGAAGCATCTGCACCACTCTATCCACATCTTCATCTGAGAGGCTCCAGGTAGACCTTGTAGACAGCATTGGGGATCTGGATCTAGCAAGAAAGGGAGATGGAAGCAGAGCAGTGATCAGCTCCAAGGATGGAGATTGGCTCTGATAACGAGACTCTGTTGTCAACGGGGACTTCTGAGCTGACTCCGTGCAAGTCTTTCGATCCAAAAGTTTAGACCGATCCAAGGAATTCTTGGCTCTGTAGCAGCTGTCTGCTCCATAGGTACTGTCACAGCAGACATTTTTGGTTGCTTGGTCTTCGGCTCTGATGAGGTTTTTGGAGCGGGAGATGACTGTGTCTCTGACCACTCAGACCTGTCAGATTTAGGAGAGGAGGGACATGAAGAAATAGCCTCAGAGAAAGGAGTTTTAATTAACCTTTTCAGAAACAACTTATTCTTACATTCCAATAATGCCCTTGAATTAAAGGCATGACAAATGGAACATAATTCTTGCAAATGAAGAGGCCCCAAACAGTAAACGCACAAGGTGTGACAATCACTGAGGGGCATCTTCTTGCTGCATTTCTTAAAGCCCAATGGCTTACCTTCTTTTTGGGACATGTTCGAAGGCAGCCTAAAGAACAGTACTAAACTACACAATGGTAACTAATCTAATGAAAACTCTATTAAACTATATTAACAACAACAACCACAACGACAACAGTAAAGATAGTAAAAGAAATGAAATCTTCTGATTTAAACGGACTTCAACGGGCAAGAAGGGAAAAAGGGGTGGGGTGGGGATTCCTGTAACTCAAATGGACTTTGGAAAATAAAGGGGAAGTTCTCTAACTTAAACAGACTTTGAAAACAAAGGGAAAGCCTTCTAACTTAAATGGACTTTGGAAGAAAAATAGAAGTTATGTTCTTACCATAACGTTCCATGTTAGTTGTCTTCTTCTCACCTTCTTCTTGCTGGATGGGTGCGGAGCCGACCTCGGCTCCGACTCGGCCACTCTAAAAGCTCGAGAGTTGGTTCCACCGGCTCGAGGCTCCCCTTATATCCCACAATGCTAGGCGAGAGTTACCTCAGATCTCGTTTGTAAGCTAACCCCAGCTTATAATAGTTACAGAATAACTCTAAACAGAGTCCACCTCTAACAACAGGGAGAAAGAAGGGTGACCTACATCCTGATTCAGGAGATATGCAAGCAGCATATGTCTAAGAAAGAGGTGGTAGAAAGAGAGGTCACAATCACAACTCCTCTAGGTCTGTCCAGGCCAGGGGGAAGGAGGGTGGGGCCTTAAGAAGAAGCGAGAAGAAGCCAACTAACATGGCCCGTTATGGTAAGAACATAACTTCTATATGTTAAGTTGTCTATCTCGCCTTCATTCTTGCTGGATGGGACCGCGTCCCTAGCACCTTGTCCCAGGTGGCCTAACGGAACAGACTCTTGAGAACAGTGGAACCAAAATTAGCTCTATGCCTAGAAGCTAAATCCAACTTATAATGAGAAATGAAAGTGTGAGGAGTAGCCCAAGTAGCCGCTGCACAAATGGTGTCAATAGGCAGTCTGTCTTGGAAGGCTAAGGAAGTAGCCAAAGCTCTTGTAGAATGGGCCTTAGGTTTATTAGGCAGCTTTTGGTGTCTAATCTCATAAACAAGGGTAATCAGAGATGTAAGCCATCTAGATAATGATACCTTTGAAACTGAAAGTCCCTTTCTGCCTTCTGCATAGGAGACAAACAGTTGATCAGATTTTCTGAAATGTTTTGTTCTATCCAAATAGTACCTCAACTGACGATGAACATCTAGCCAGTGTAATTTTGTTCAGACCTATTGGAAAATTCTGGAAAAAGACAGGAGGTCATTGCTTTGATTTAGGTTTGACGTCGAGACTACCTTAGGCAAAAAGGACGGGTTGGTTCGTAAGGATACCCTGTCCTTATGGAACAATAGATAAGGAGGTTGACAGCTGAGTGCATGAAGTTCTGAGACTCTTCTAGCTGAAGTAATAGCTACCAGAAAGAGAGTCTTCCATGATAGCAATTTTAAAGAACAGGATGCTGCAGGTTCGAAAGGGGGTAGAATCAAAGAAGTAAGAACTAAATTTAGGTCCCAAGGAGAGGGAGGATTTCTTATAGGAGGTCTGAGAAGAAAAACTCCTTTCAAAAAGGCTTTGCAAAGCTTGTGGGACATTAAGGCAGACTCAGAAATACCCACATGAAAGTTAGAGATAGCTGCCAATTGAACTTTAAGAGTAGAAGGGGATGAACCTGCATGGAAGAGTTCAGCTAGTAAATCAAGGACTATTTGGATGGAAGCAGTGAAAGGATCTATGTCCCTTCCTTGAGCCCAAAATGTGAAACGTTTCCACTTACTCAAGTAAATCTTCCTAGTGGAAGATTTATGGGAAGCTATCAAAATATCTCGAACAGAGTGAGATAATTGAGGAAGCCTGGCTAAAGTTGGAACTGGAGGAACCAAGCAGTGAGGTTCAGAGAGGGGAGGGAGCGATGTAACTGACCCAATTGATGGATCAAAAGGTCTGGAACTAGGTGCAGATGCCAAGGTCGCTCCAGTAGAAATTGATGAAGGAAGGGGAACCACACCTGTCGAGGCCAGTAAGGAGCAATGAGGATCAACGAGGCCTTCTGAGCGATAGCTTTCTGTATCACTTGAGAGATTAGTGGGAAGGGAGGAAATGCATACAGAAGTCCCCGGGGCCAAACTTGGACTAGAGCGTCTCTGCTGGGTTGGCCTGGTAAAGGGAATAGGGTGAAATAATGTCTGCACTTGCTGTTTTGGGGAGTAGCAAAAAGATCGCAGCAAGGCTGACCCCACTTGAGAAAAATCTCTCTCACAACAGAGTCTTTCAGAGACCACTCGTGAGGCATGAGGATAGCTCTGCTCAATTTGTCCGCTATTTGATTGGACTTCCGGGGATGTGCGTTGCTATCAGAAACCGCTGAGAAGAAATCGCCCATTGCCACAATCTGAGTGCTTCTCGACAGGGGGTAGGACCTGGTTCCGCCTTGTTTGTTGATGTACCACACTACAGACATATTGTCTGTCTGGATTGCAATCGTTCCCAAGGGGAGAGAGTCTTGAAGGGCTTGCAACGCTAAAAGCACTGCTCTCATCTCCAGGACATTTATGTGCAAGTGGCATTCGTCTGGTTGCCATGTGCCCTGGACCGTCCTGCCCTGATAATGCCCCCCCCACCCGATCAGGGAGGCGTCTGTTGTCAGAGTAGCAACCGGAGGGGGAGGAACAAAGGGTCTTCCCAACCAGAGCTGAGGGGAAGACATCCACCACATGAGATGATTTCTGCACGCCTGCGTGATCATAATGGTGTGGGACATTGGAAGTTGCTGGTATGACCATTGTGTAAAGAGCATCCATTGAAGGATTCGCATGTGGAATCTGGCTAATGGAAGCAGAGGTATGGCAGCCGCCATAATTCCCAACACTTTCAGAACTAACCTGGCTTTGATTCTGTTGTTGTTGAAAAGGAGTGAGACCAGTCTGTGTATGTCTGTTATTCTCTGATCTGTTAGCCTCGCAGACATGTCTACTGTGTCTAGATTTGCGCCTATGTAGGTAATAGTACGACAAGGCGACAAAACAGACTTTTCGCAATTTATTGAAATGCCTAACTTTTGACAAATGCGAAAAGTGTAATCCCTGGCCATCAGAAGGAGATGCTTGGTGGGAGCTGTGAGGAGCCAGTCGTCCAAATATGGAAACACCTGGAATCCTTGTCGTCTCAGGTGAGAAGCTACCACTGCCATGCATTTGGTAAACACCCGGGGGGGCAGTGGTGAGACCAAAGGGCAGGGCCCTGAATTGAAAATGACTGGTTCCCAGCCTGAAGCGGAGGAATCTTCTGGAGCGTCTGTTCATTTTATGTGATAGTACGCGTCCTGAAGGTCTATAGAGCACATCCAGTTTCCTTTTCCCAATAGGGGAAGGATGGACTGCAGCGTGACCATCCGAAAACTTGTTTTCTTGACTGATCTGTTCAAGATACTGAGATCCAATATTGGTCTCCAGTCCCCTGTTTTCTTTGGAACTAAAAAGAACCTTGAGTAGATTCCGGATCCTTGCTGGTCTGCTGGAACTGGCTGAATTGCTCTTTTTGCAAGCAGTTTTGAAATTTCCAAAACCGCTAGATCCCTTTGTGCGGGTGGAACATCTGGAAGGGATTTTTTTGATTGTTTCGGAATGCGAAGAAAGGGGATAGAATACCCTTCGGAAATGACGGACTGTACCCATTTGTCTTGAGTCAGGGATAGCCAGGCTTTTGGGTACAGTGACAACCTTCCCCCGACTGCCTCCGAAGGTGGGCAGCCAGGCAACACCTCAGGGATGCTGAAAGGGCTTATCAGAGAAGGCTTCTCGATTGCCCTGGTTCTGCGGAGCCCCCCCTGCCTCGAGGGCGACGTCTACCATTGTTATTCCCGCCTCTGCCTCTGGCGGGGTAACGACTTTGTGCGTCAGGCGAAGTCCCTTGATTTTGTTTACGGAACCACATTTTCCCATTTTTCTGGCCTTTGGGGTAAGGCCTAGAAGGAGTAGAAAAACAGACTCCGACGGCAGAAAGAGTCTTGCCATCAGTCTCGCACCTAGTCAAGGTTTCTTTCACTTGAGGACCAAAGAGATGATCCATCAAACGGGGAGTTAGTGAAAGACGTCTTGAAGGGGTCCGCAAAATTGCATAGCCGCATCCAGGCATGCCTACGTAAGGCCACACCTGTCCCTGTGGACCTACTCGCTCCATCAGCCGCATAAGAAAGGAGGCGCATGGAGGAGTTGGCTATGGAGTTAAGGGTAGCCAGCTGAGTGTTCATTTTGTCTTGAAACCCCGCAGCTGTAGGATCCTTCAACATGTCACTCGCTTCTTTAATCAAGTCCCTTTGAAGACGAGTGAAATGGCACAGGTAGTTCAGCGAACGCATAGTAAAAGTCGCTGACGAAAACATCCGCTTCCCGTACCTGTCCATGGACCTAGATTCCTTGTTAGGTGGATGGACAGGTACTGAAGGATCAGCTAGTTCCTTCTTAGTGGCAGCAGCTACCACCATAGCATCCACAGAAACTCCTTTTGTTAAGAACTGCTTGTCTGCTGGTGCCGTTATGAATTTGGAGGGTCTCCTGGGAGTGGGGTCCACTGAATCAGGAGCCGTCCATGCCTTTTTAGCAACCACCTGCATGAGGGGGGTCAAAGGGGGGGACACCCAGGAGGTGGAAGGGCGAGAGCCAAACGCCTCAAGATATACAGATTCATCCTCCGAAGGGTTAAGGGCTGGCCAATTTCCCCTCTGCTTCAGGATCTCTAGAATGTCTGCAAAAGAGACATCTTCAGAAGGGGAACGGGGGGAACCCTCGGAATCATCTAAATCTGTATCAGATGTGATTGACTCAGGTGAGTCAATGTGTTTCCTCTTACACTTCCTCTTCCGAGGGGGCTCTTCTGCCAAGTCAGGAGAGGCCTCGGAAGAGGATGAGATCCCCACAGGGGGTTCCTGAGGAGCTGGCTCCCTGCGGTCCGGGATGAGGGAGTGAGTCGACTTGACCTGAGGCACCGTAGAGGGAGGGAGGGGCAGACGGCGCCGACTGTGGGGTAGAGCCAGGCTCTAACACACTCCGCATGACCTCGAAAGCACCCCTGTCAGGCAAAGCCAGAGGTCCCCGCTCCGAGAAGCTGAGAACCCCCCTCGGCACCGACAGTGATGGCTCCGAGGCCGATGTCGGAGCCGAACTCACCAGCGCCGAAGCTCCGAGAGGAAGAGCGGGGTCGGACAAGGGTCGATGCCACTCACCCCTCGGAGCCGGCGAAGTCCGGCACGAGATTCTTCCAAGGAAGAAATCGGAGCAGGCGCGGAGCTGAAGACAATTGTATCGGCTCGGCTATCACAGTCTCGGTTCCGACACAACCCGGCTCCGAGCTCAAGAGAGTCGAAGGAGGAATATATTGATGGACAGGGGCAGGCATCGACTGATGAGTCGGGCTCTGAAGCATCTGGGCCAGTGCCTTGGAGTTAAGAAGTCGACTCACTACCCTCTGAAGGTCATGATCCGACAGCCTCGATGACCTAGAGGTGAGATCTTTGGCTCCGTTCAGACAGCAGGGGAGATCCTGGAGCGAATGAACGGAGCCAAGGGATGGTGACCTGGACCTCTTCTAGTTGTCGGCTCCGAAGGTCTGGTCGGAGCCGACACGGGAATTTCTAGTACCTCGGCTCCAGCCGGAGCCGAGGAACCACAGAAACTGTGGACTGAGACTCATCGGCTCCAGCGGAGCCGATGTAGGCAGATTTAGAAGCCTTAGGTCTCGGCTCAGTTGTGAGCCGAAGACCTAGATGCCTTGGAGGGCTTCCCTGAAGATACAGTAAGGGAATCCTCTGGCTTGAGAAGGCCTCTTAAAATTAACTTATTTTTTCTTTCCTGCAGGACCCTGGGGCTGAAGCCATGGCAAACAGCACAGGAGTCCTGCAGGTGCAAAGGTCCCAGACAGTAGACACAAGAAGTGTGAGCGTCTGTCAGAGACATTTTCTGACAGCACGCATCACACTTCTTGAATCCGGAGACCTTTGCTTCTTTAGACATGTCAAAGGTGTAATCACACACACAGTCACAAACACACTGATTACACTCTGTCTAATTTAATTTAAAATAAAACAACTAGGTTTTTAAATTAAGAAAAAATAACACACACACACTCCACTAGGGAAAGAAAAAGGGCCTGTAGGCCCAGGGAAGAACTTAAAGTTCTTGTGGGGAAAAAACAGGAATTTTTAAGAAAGGGGATAAGAATTCCTCTAAACTAAGGGAAATAAGTAAAAATATTAAAAATAAAGGGGTTTTAAGGAACTAACTTTACAAGAAAGTCACTTAAAGTCACTTACCAAGAACCGGTAGAAAACCAACACCTCGATCGCTGTAGCGGCAAACGAGATCTGAGGTAACTCTCGCCTAGCATTGTGGGATATAAGGGGAGCCTCGAGCCGGTGGAACCAACTCTCGAGCTTTTAGAGTGGCCGAGTCGGAGCCGAGGTCGGCTCCGAACCCATCCAGCAAGAATGAAGGCGAGATAGACAACT
This sequence comes from Protopterus annectens, assembly GCF_019279795.1. Taxonomy (NCBI): domain Eukaryota; kingdom Metazoa; phylum Chordata; order Ceratodontiformes; family Protopteridae; genus Protopterus; species Protopterus annectens. Next base: position 744,293,395 of record NC_056739.1, on the reverse strand, counting down.
TAACATCATTGGTTAACCATTCTCTAATTAAAACAAACGGTAACTGATAAAGAAAGAATTCAGTACAACTATAACAATCCCAGAAGAAGAGGGGAGGAAGGAAGGAGGGGGGGGGCACACCCTTTAAAACAGGTATGTATTGATGCAGCTAAAGCTAAGAAAGGGAACTGATAGAAGTAAAGGGGAAGAAAAAAGAAGTTATGTACTCACCATAACGTTCCATGTTTGTAGTCCATCTCGCCCTTCATTCTTGCATATGGGTTCAGAGCCGATTACAAAGCTTGAAGTCTCTCAGTTGGCTCGTGGTAAGGTAGGTATCCCATAGTGCACTAGTAAGAATCCCAGATCTTATTTGCTACTGTCTAAAAAGTAATAGAAGGTATTTCCACAAGGAAAAACAAAGATGAAAAGTCTCCAACCCTAAGGAAGATAGATATAATTTTGTCTCCAGATCCTCCAAGGATACATGGACGGGGGGTGGGAGGGTAGGTTCATAAGAATGAAGAGCGAGATGGACTACAAACATGGAACGTTATGGTGAGTACATAACTTCTTTATGTTCTGTAGTCCTATCTCGCCTTCATTCTTACATATGGGACAGCATCCTTAGCACCTTTTTTCTCAGGTGGCTCACGGGAATATACTCCTAAGAACCGTGGAACCAAAGAAGGCTCTGCCCCTGGAGCCAAATCCAATTTGTAATGAGTAATGAAAGTATGAGGGGTAGCCCAAGTTGCTGTTGCACATATACTGTCCACTGGAATTCTGGCTTGAAAGGCAGCAGATGAGGATACAGATGTTAGAATGAGCTTTAATTTTAAATGGGAGTTCTTTGCCATTAGAAGAGTAAATAAAAGATATACAATTTGAAATCCAGTTTGATAACGTTATCTTGGAGACTGGCGTACCTTTTCGCATCTCCAAAAAAGATACAAACAATTGGTCTGATCTCCTAAATTCCTTGGTTGTATGTAGATAGAACCTTAACTGTTTGTGAACATCAAGTTGATGGAACTTATATTCTGCTTTGACTGATTAGGAAAAAAGACTGGCAATTCAATAGTTTGATTCACATTAGATTGCGAACAAACCTTGGGGATGAAGGACAAATTTGTACAAAGGGAAACTCTGTCTCTATGAAAAATCAAGTAAGGAGGTTTGACTGAAAGTGATTGCAACTCTGACACTCTTCTGGCAGATGTAATGGCTACTAGAAAAATGATCTTCCATGAAAGGAACTTTAAATCACAAGTATGTGTGGGTTCAAAAGGTGGGGAGGTAAGTTTAGAAAGAACAAAATTTAGATCCCAGGGAGATATAGGTCCTTGAAAGGGAGGTCTTCCCAAGGTAGTGCCTTTTAAAAATGATTTACACAATCTGTGAGCCATTAGAAGAATAAATAAAAGTAAGATTAGGTTTGTGTTGTCCCATAAGAAAATTGGAGATAGCTGCTAATTGAACTTTGATTGTAGCAGCAGCTGATCCCTGATGAAAATGTTCGGCTAGGAATTCTAACACTAAGGGAATGGAGGCTGTGTATGGATCTATGTTTTTAGCTTGTGCCCAGAGAGAAAATCTTTTCCATTTGCTAGCGTACAATTTTCTCGTAGAAGGCTTGTGAGAGGACGTCACGATATGTGTAACTGCAGAGGAGAAATCATGAAGCCTGACTAGGGATGGAAGTAGAGTAGCCATGCTGTCAAGTTGAGGGTGTGAAGACAGGGATGGAAAGTGCCTGACATATGTGTCGGAAGGTCTGGTACTGGGTCCAGAGTCCATGGATCGTCCAGAAGGTTAGGCCGGAGAAAGGGGAACCAAATCTGACGAGGCCAATAAGGAGTGATAAGAATAATTCTGCTTCCCAAGGTCTTTGCTTTCTGGATCACTTTTGATATTAGTGGAAAGGGAGGAAAGGCATAAAGACGTCCCGAGGGTCAGTTGTGAACAAGTGTGTCTCTCGGTGTCCCCCCTGGGTGGGGGGATAAGGGAGAAGTAGCTGCTGCATTTGGCGATCATTGGTCTGGTAAAAAGATCACAGTAAGGCTGTCCCCATTTGCGGAAAATCTGTTCCACGACTTCTTGATTCAGTGACCACCCATGAAGCATCAAGATTGTCCTGCTGAGCTTGCGGCTATCACATTGGTTGTCCCTGGGATATGCGCTGCAATTAGAAAGCGTTGGGAAGATATCACCCACTGCCAAACATGAAGAGCCTCTCGACACAGGGGGAAGGATCTGGCTCCCCCTCGTTTGTTTATATACCATACCACTGACATATTGTCTTGATTGGATTGCTATTGTCCCTAGAGGAAGAAAGTCGTGAAGTGCTTGCAGCGCTAGTAGCACTGCTCATCTCTAGGACACTGATATGCAAGTAAGCCTCGTGTTCTTGCCATGTGCCTTGGCCTGTTCTTTGTAGATAATGCCCCCCCCCCACCCTATCTGGGATGCATCCGTGGTCACAGTAGCAACGGGTTGGCGAGGAATGAATGGTGTCCCTATCGTTAGGTGATTGGACTGGATCCACCAATGAAGGTCCTTTTTGCAAGATTCTGTTATTAAAATGGGATGAGACAGAGGCAGTTGAAGAGACCACTGGGAAAAGAGTAGCCATTGTAGAATTCTCATACGTAGTCTGGCTAGTGGAACTAGAGTTATAGTAAAGGCCACGGTTCCTAAAGGTTTGAGCACTGTCTTCACTTTGACTTTGTGTTGGGGAGGAAGGCTGTATATCTGTTGTCTTAGATTTTGTATTCTGTCTGCAGGAAGGCGAGCCACCATTGCGACTGTGTCTATTTCTGCGCCTATAAAAGTCACATATTGAGAGGGCAACAAGGCAGACTTTTCCCAATTTATAGTAATCCCTAGCTGAGTGCAGACTCGGATGGTTGAATCCCTGGCTTGTAGAAGTAGGTGCCTGGTGGTGGCAGTCAGGAGCCAGTCGTCCAGTACAGAAACACTTGGAATCCAAGATGTCTAAAAGTGAGCCGTTACTACCGCCATGTATTTGGTGAACACCCTGGGGGCTATGGTGAGACCAAAAGGCAGAGCACAAAATTGGTAATGACTGGCTCTCAGCCGGAAGCGCAAATGACTCCTTGATGCTCTGTCCATTTTTATGTGGTAGTACACATCTTGGAGGTCTATGGAGCACATCCAATTGTCTTTCCCTAATAGAGGGAGTATAGACTGCAGTGTTACATTTTGGAACTTGGACTTCTTCACTGATTTGTTTTACTTGCTGAGATCCAAAAAGGGCCTCCAGTCCCCTGTTCATTTTCGCACTAAAAAGAATCTGGAGTAAATTCCGAATCCTATCTGTTCTGCGGGGACAGTTTGGATGATTCTCTTTTGAAGCAACTTTTGGACTTCTATAGTTGCTTGATCCCTGTGATTGGGTGGAGCATCTGGGATTTTCTTGGTGGGATGAGGTGGAAAAGAGAAGGGTATGGAGTATCCTCTGGAAATTATTCTTTGAGTACAAAGATAAGCGACCCCCAACTGGCTCCAGAGAAGTGCAGTCGGGCCCCACTTCAGGGAAGCTGATAGGGACGTCCACAAAAAGAATCGTGGCCACCCTGGTTTTGTGGACCCTCCTGCCTCAAGGGCAACATCTACCATTACTTCCTCCTCCTCTCCCTCTGGAGAAGAAATCACCTTGTGCATCCGGGAAAAATCTCTAAGATTTCTTAAACCACATTTTCCCGCCTCTCTGACTCTTAGGGTATGGCCTAGAAGGGACGAAAAACGTACTCCCATGGTAGACAGAGTTTTCCCTTCCTGCTCACATCTGGTGAGTGTATCTTTTACCTTTGTCCAAACAGAGAGGAACCACCAAAGGGAGATTTGGTAAATGTAGATTTGAAGGGCTCCACAAAATTACATAAGCGCATTCAGGAATGTCTCCTAAGGAACACTCCTGAACCCTTTGCCCTGCTCGTTCCATCTGCTGCATAAGATATCAGCCTCATAGAGGAATTAACAATTTAGTTTAAGGTAGACAACTGAGCAGTAACCTTCTCAGGGACTCCTTCAACTAAAGTACCTTGGACAGCATCTCCTAGCTCCTTTAGGAGATCTCTTTAAAGCAGAGTGAACTGGGTAAGGTAATTCAGCGATCTGAGTGTAAAAGCCGCTGAAGAGAAGATACGCTTCCCGTATCTGTCCATCATTCAAGACTCCTTGTTAGGTGGGTGGACAGATGAGGAAGTTTCCACTAGTTCCTTCTTTGTGGCTGCTGCCAAAACCATGGCATCCACAGGCACACCTTTAGTCAAAAACTCTTTCTGTTTGGGGGCTGAAAGAAATTTGTTGGGCCCCCTGGGGACTGATTCCATGGCATCAGGAGTTTCTCACACCTTTCGACTGAATAAATCTAACAGCTCATCAAAAGATGGTGACACCCAAGAGGCTGAAGGTTGAGATCCAAAAGCCTTCAGGTGCACTGACTCCTCATCAGAAGGGGTGATAGTGGGCCAAACACGTCTCTGTTTCAGGCTCTCTAAGATATCTACAAAGGAGATATCAGAGAACGACCTAGGGGACCCTTCTAACTCCTCGAGGTCAGTGTCAGAGGTGATGGACTCATCAGGAGAGTCTACATGCTTCTTCTTGCAAGTTCTCTTCCAAGGAGGCTCCTCAGAAGTTCTGGGGAGGTCTCGGAAGACTGGGGGCCACCCATTGGGGGCTCCTGAGGCTGCGAGTCTCTGCTGTCAAGAGAGAGAGAGAGAGATGGTGCTGAGACAGAGGTTGGAGCTTGAGGGGGAAGAGAATCGATACCCTTGGGTGGAGCTGAAGACCTAGACAGCATGCACATCATCTCAAAGGCAGATCTCTCTGGCTCCGAGGAAGCAGAAGTAGTCTTCGGCTCGGAGATAGATGTAGGATCCGAGCTCAACCGAGCCAATGCACTGAGAGGTAGGCTCAGAACCGAAAAAGTTTGGGTCCAAGTGTCCCTGTCGGGGCTGACTGGTGAGCTTCAGATCCTAGACACCAAGGACGGCACCGAAGGTGTTGGAGCAGAACTCTGCTCCGAGACAGACAATAAAGATGCTGGAACCGACGGTTCCACAAGTGGAACTGAGAGCTCTGGCTGCGAAGGACCGACATGGCTCGGAGGAGGAACAAAAGCTGGTAATATGGCCTTAGACAGCTCCGGGACCAAGTGGGTTAGAGCCGGCAACAAATTAGCTAGCGCCGATGACTTCAAAAATCCAAGCACTACTCTCTCTACATCCTCTTCAGAAAGACTCTTGGAGGATCTGAAAGACAAGGTAGGTGATCTAGATCTCTGTAAAATTGTAGATCTGAGTGTTAGGGAAACTGGTAATAATTCTCTAGACTGGGCCCGAGGTAAGTGTTCAGTAGTCGGCTCCAAAAAACTTGGGGCCGAGACTGGAGTGTCGATGTCAATAACCTCGACCAGCTCCAAAGACAGTGGAGCCGAAGAGGTAAAAGGTTTGTTCAATTTTGTAATTTTTTATGGAGGCCCAGATAAAACAGTCTGTGTGGGAGACTGTCTCTTGCCCGACTTCACCTTCTTTTTTTTAGAAGAGGGAGACCTGGAATGCAATGATGAAGAGCTGGCTAAATCCTCCTCAAAGGAAGGTTTAAGGAGACCTTTCAGAATCAATTTGTTCTTCCTTTCCTGGAGAACCAGAGAACTAAAGGAGTGGCAAAAGGAACATGTCTCCTGAAGATGTATGGCTCCCAGGCAGTACACACAAATACTGTCAGTCAGTCAGGGACATTTTTTGAGAACATTTATTTATTTATTTTACATTTGTTGACCGGGCTGGTCCAGCTGGATATATTTCCTTTTTCAGTAGAGGCCCAAAGAGAAAAGCTCCACATATAAACATTTGAGACACTTTTTAAAACCCGAAGGTTTATGATCTTTTGATTCCTTAGACATATTATCACAAAAAGCAATCACAAGAGGGAAAAACAGGAAGAGAGGACAGGTCCTCTAACTTAAACGGGCCTAGCCCTGCTCAACAAACAACATACAAGGACGAGCAAAAGCAGAGGACTAGGTCCTCTAACTTAAGCGGGCCTAGCCCTGCTGAGGAAACAACACACTAAAGATTAATTTTAAACTACTTATTCTAATGAAACAAAAGGCTAGAATAGGTCCTAACCAAAGCACACACCTACGCCTAAGAGAGAAAAATTTAGCAAAAAAGCTAGTACACAGAAGAAGGGATACCACTCAGAAAGAAAAGGGCCTGCGGAAGCAACGGCCAACAAGTTTTCAACATTTTGCAAAAACTCAAAAAACACGCTAACTAATTTACTACTAGAATAACAGTTAAGCTATTTATACTAAACTACTACTATTATCAAAAAACGATCACTAAAGAAACTGAATAATGAAGAAATTCCAACTTAGCCACGGCCAAGGAAGAGAGCACGTCTGAACTCGCAGACGCAGCAAACAAGATCTGGGGATTCTTACTAGTGCACTATGGGACACCTACCTTGCCACGAGCCAACTGAGAGACTTCGAGATTTGTAATCGGCAGAGTCAGAGCCGAGGATCGGCTCTGAACCTGTGTGTAAGAATGAAGGCGAGATAGGACTACAGAACATCTAGCGATAAAATTACAATTAACTGGTAATTATAGAAAATAAGAGAAAAATATATATAAACTTAGCCCTGAGCTTGCTTGAAGAACCTCCTCGCAGCACGGCAAACAAGATCTGAGAAGTACAGAACTGCATTCTGGGTAGAGAAAAGGCCCACAGCCTCGGCAGATTACAAAGATCGAAGTCTCTCAGTTGGCTCATGGCAAGGTAGGTGTTGAAGACTTCGAGATATTGGAAAGGCTGAGACGGATCAGACACATCAGATCTAACCCATTAGTGAGAATAAAGCCGAGACTGTAAACAAAGCATCAAACTGATTAACAGATAGAGCTTACACACATGCATGCTTACATCTCAACAGCTAACTACAAAATGTCACTCTGTCCCTGCACGTGCTCAGTAATTAATACATTAGTACAGGCCCACAGGAGGTTTCTTAAAGAGATATATACACTGATCTAAAACACTGATCACAGCGAACATCTCTTTTGACAAGTTATGTGCTTTGGTCTGTATGAAGAGTTCCACAGCCCTTGCACGTTTATCCTCATAAACTGCTGCCCAAGCAAAATCTGAGACATCTGTAGCTACAGACTGACCTGAGACAGGAGAATGAAAGGGAAGTCTAGGATTTTGAGCCATTTGCTGCCTCCACCAGCACAGTTCCTTTTTGACAAAGCCCAATACTGGAATCTGAAATTCCAGAGGATGAGACTTTTGGATCAACTTGTTTTTTAAAACCAGTAAATTTTTCTCACGCGTAACCTGGTAAGATGAATTGTGAGAATGATAGTAGCCATATACCATAATAAGGTATTCTCTTGCCAATAGCTGAGACTGACTGAAGCAGCTCAGAAAAGTTTCCAGATAAAAATCCCATTTTCTTGAGTATAAAAAAAAACCTTTTGCTTAGAAGTGCCCAGAAGGCAGCCTAGAAATGCAATACTGTGTCATGGTGTCAAGGAGGATTTTTGAACATTAATCTGGAACCCCAGATTGGCAAGGAAAGAAGAAAACATAACTTTTTACTCACCATAATGATAGAGCCATGTTGTCTTTCATCTGGTTCAACCTGCAGGTTATCACACTCAATTCTGATTAGAGGGTCGCCATTTCTCAAAGACTTGTGCTTGCCAGCCTCTGCCTCCCCTAACCACAACCACTCACTCCCCTATGAATACACCAGAACAAGTTTTTCCCCTCTGTCTAAACATATGTAAGGAACCAGCCTAAAAGAGGAGAAACCAAGGACCCTAACAAAAAAGGGAAAATAACCTCACCTACTCGATCAACCTATGGCAAAAGGCTTGCCATACAGGTGGGGGCAAGAAGGAGGGAAGGTTGAACCAGATGGAGAAAAACAACATGGATCTATTGTTATGGTGAGTACATAACTTTTGTATCCAAAGTTGTGTTTTTCATCTGGGTTCAATCTGTGGTACACAAACGTTAACAACCCTAGGGGGTTCTAAGGAAGGATACTGAACAGATGAAGCCACAGACCTAGACTGAACACTCAGCTTGTAGTCGGACACAAATGTGTGAGGACTTACAGAAGTAGCAGCTGCACACACATCTAAAGACATTCTGGAAAAAAAAGCTGTGGAAATTGCCATAGCTCAGGTCATATTACCTTTTAGTTTGCAATGCAAGAACTTAACTCACAAACTACATGTGAAAGAAATATAGTCTAACAGCCACCTGGCTAGAGTAACTTTAGAAACAAGTTTTCCCAAACCTGACTTTGAAAAGAAAATGAACTGGTCAGACCTCCTGAAAGACTTTGTCCTGTCCAAAAAAAGTAAATTGTCTATGTACATCCACACAATGCAACAAGTATTCGCCCTTGTTAAAAAAAACTGGAAAAAATACTGGTAGGTGAATAGACTGGTTCATGTAATTTTCAATATCCACCTTTGGAAGGAAAGGATGATCTGTGTGAAGAGACACCCTGGCTTTATGGAAAAGCTGACATGGAGGAATAGCAAAAAGAGCCTTTAAGTTGGACATACGTCTGGCAAAAGTAACATCCACCAGGAGCAATGTCTTCCAAGATAAAAGCTTCAAATCAAATCAAAAGTAGTAGAAAGCTCAAAATGAGAGCATGCATCCAAAAATAGGAATTCTGGAAACAATACATAGAAGGGAGGAATGAAGTCTAAAAGGCAGCAGGACTTAAATGAGCTATGTAATGTTTGAGTGAGAAAGACTGGATAGACTATACATGATGTACAATGTTTACAACTGGGAGTGTGTCAGTATGGTTTGTGATATAAACTGCTTGCAACCAGGACTGTGTCGGTGTGTGTTTTTTTTAATTTATTTATTTAACATTTGTTGACCGGGATTAGTCCGACTAGGTTCTACAGAGCCTGTTTTCAGCGGAGGCCCGGGGAGAAATGCTCCAAATGATTAATGTAATTAATTTATGCAAATTTAATTTACATAAATATACGATTGCCTATGTAGTAAGTGATGTATTAAGATGTTTCTTGTTTAAAAAAGGGGGGCAGGAATTGAATAATTTATGTAATACTGCTTATATGATATATAGCAACAAAAACTAACCAAACTGCAGCAACCAAACGAAACTGTAAAATTCCCCAAAGCAGGCAGAAGACAACTTGGTACGCAGCTAAATCCAAAAATTTGATGAACCAGCAAGTAATTGTACCAAGAAACTTCATTACAAAGAAAATAAGTTAGTGCTTTCACAGTAATACCATACCGCTTCTTCAGACAAGATATATAGCACCATTTGTGAAGTATAATGTTTGATATGTTAATATAGTTTAATTACTTTTATATGAATATACATCTGCCTATATCACAAGTGGTAATTCAATAAAGGTGTTTGGAAAAAAAAATGAAAGCCTGCGTGGACCTGCAGCACAAAGGGTATATCTCACAGAGGTACGAGGTCCTGAACAGGAGGGTGCAATAAAAAAAAAAAAAAAAAAAAAAAAAGTACCTTTGAGAAAAGCTTTGGAGATTTTCAAGGCAGCCAAAGGTACATTATCCCTGCCAATATGAAAATTAGATACGGCTTCTAATTGGATCTTAATCATGGAATAAATGGAAAATGCATTGAACAGGTCCACAAGAATGTCCGTCTCCAAGACAGTTGAAAAAGGGTCCAAGCCCTGAGAATCAGCCCAACTTCCACTTACTAGCATACAGCTTCCTAGTAGACACCTTCTGGGAAGGGGGCAAGATATGTACAACACTGTCTGAAAGCTTGGGATTTCTGGCCAAAAATGGAACTGGAAAAACCAAGCAGTTAAGTTGAGGGTCTGAAGGTTGGGCTGGGTCCAGGCCTGCTGGATGGGAAATGAAATACGGAATGGGATTCAATACCCAGGACAGGTGTCTCATAACCGGCCACAGGAAGGGGAACCATATCTGACTGGGCCAAAAGAGAGTGATGAGGATCACAGCCACTCTGTAGTGTGCAGCCTCTTGAAGGATATGCCTATGAGAGAACATCTCTGGGTGAATGTCCTTGAGGAGGAACGAAGGTGTAACACCTGCTGCACTTGGTACTGGAGTGGGAAGCAAATAGGTAGCAACGCAGAGTTCTGCAGCACTGAAGAATATGAGGGCCTACACTCAGCTTCAGAGACCACTCGTGAGGAAGAAGAATGTTCCTGCTTAAACTGTCTGCAAGAATAATGGACTGCCCTGGGATGTGCGTTGCAAACAGAAACTGCCGACATAAAACTGCCCTTTGCCATACCCTCAAACTCTCGACAATGGGGATAAGATCAGGTTCCCCCATTTGTTCAGATACTTCAGATACCAGATGACGGATATATTGTTCATCTGGATCAAAATCACACCATCGGGGACACCACCTTCCTGGAAAGCCTACAATGCAAGGAGGACTGCCCTCATCTCTAAGACATAAATGTGAAGGCTGGCCACCAAGGAAGACCAGGTCCCCTGAACTGTCCTATTTTTGAAATCCCCCCAACCAAAATGGGAGGCATCAGTAGTGACTGTGGCCAGTGGAGGGGCAAGAACAAATGGTCTTCTGTTGGTCACAGATGCAGACTCCAACAACCACTGAACCTGATCGAGACAAACCTTCATCAACATTATCGGGAAATCCACTGGATGCATCAAATAGGACGTTGCAAGAGAGACCAGACTGACAGACGCCGCTATGTGATCCAAAAGTTTCAGAAGAGCATGTGCTGGCAAAAGCAAAGAGACTACCTGAGATTGAAGGCTATATACTCTGAAAGTTGGAAGTTTGGCAATTTGGGATATGGTAGCAAATGGCAGCCTATAAATTCCAGTGTCTGGATGGGATGTATGCCTTGCTTCTGATAAATGACACTGATCCACAAGGAGCTGTATAGCTGGAGTAAAGTATCCCTGCCTGTAATTAGGGATTTTCTCACGGAGGCATGTTGAGGAGCCAATCATCCACTTAAAGGAAGACCTAAAACCCCTGCAGCTGTAGTCAGACTGCTACGAATGCCATACGTTTGGTGAACTCACAGGGGGCAGTGATAAGACAGAATGGCAGTGCTCTGAACTGGTAATGATCAGCTCCCGGCCAGAAGTGCAGAAACCTCCTGGATCGTCTCTCTAACTTTATGTCATGGTAGGCATCTCTGAGGTTCATCGAGCACATGCAGTGGTCTTTCCTCAGTGGAGGTAGAATGGACTGTACTGTGACCCACCCAGAATTTGGTCTGTTTTACAAAAGAGTTTAGCTTGCTCAAATCCAAAACTGGCCTGACGTCCATGCTCTTCTTTAGTACCACAAAGAACCATGAATAGCCCTGGATCCTCATTAGTCTGGTGGAACCTCTTGGATGACTTGATTTGCCAGTACCTTCTGAATTTCTACAGCTGCCTGTTGTGTCTGATGAGGAGGAACATCTGAGAGACATTTTGGATTGAAACTTGGAATTTCTAAAAATGGAATTGAATAGCCTGTGGATACAACTCTCAACATCCATGTGTCCAAGGTGATGGTCTCCCAAGCTTCTGGGTGTAGAGCCAAGCGACCCCCAACTTCCTCCAGAGCCGACTAGTCAGGCAGTCCCTCTGGATTGCTAAAAGGGCCTCCCACAGAATGCTACATAGAAGCCCTGGTTCTACTGTCTGCCCCTGCCACAAAGGTGGTGTCCATTGTGATTACCCCTGACCACTGGGAGAACCTTAAGGAGGAGCATCCTGGAAAGACTGCTGTGACTTCCTGAAAGAGAGACATTTGCTCTCCATCTGATTCCATGAAATGTCCGCTGATGAGTAGCAAAATGTACACAGATGGCAGACAGTGCCTTTCCATCTTACTCACTCCTAGTCCAAGTGTCTTTAATCTTAGGCCCAACGAATGAGAAGCCATCAAAGGGGACAGTGATAAAGGACGCCTTGAAAAAGTCTGCAAACTTGCACAATCTCATCCAAGTGTGGAGATGCATGGCAGTGCCGGTGCCAGTGCCTCAAAATGTTCCATCAGCTGCATTGGAAATAAATCTCATGTAAACATGGCAATAGACTGTAGAGTGGACAACTGAGTCTCCAGGGTCTTCTGGACCTCTGGGGATTGCTGTCACTTGATGTTCCTTGACACTTCTGATACTACATTGTGTAGAAGTCTTGTCAATTGAGAAAGATTGCCAAAAACCCTCACTGGGAATGCAGCTAAGCCCAAACAGTCCAAAACCCAAATTCCCTATTAGGTAGGTGGACTGAAGAACTCTCCTCTGAAATGTCCCTTTTATTGGAGATCACCACCAAGAATGCATCCACAGACAGAGAGGCTGATCCTTGGGTGGGGTGAGGATTTTATCTGGTTTCTTGGGGATTGGTCCCACCTTTCTGACCCTATCCTATGGCACTAAGAGAAAATCACAAACTAACAACTTTAAAACACTACTACCCAACAAAACTAAATACTGTTACTAATGTCTTTCGGCTTTTCCCAATTAGGGGTCGCCACAGCAGAACTGCGGTCGGCTAATGATTGGCAGTGGATTTTTTATGGTGCCGAGTTGCCAGCCCGACACCCAACCTTCAAAGAAGGCAGACCCATTCAAGCACGCACCTACCCGCATGTCTTTAAACATCATTCATCCGCGGGGAGGACATGCAGACTCCATACAGAAGGCGCTACAGCAGAGAATCAAATGGGAGAACCTCTAGCTATGAGGTGACAATGCTAACCGCAATGACTAAATACCAAGTCAAATAAGGATTAGAGAAAAACGTACTCTAAAGACTGGAAAGCCTGTAGTTAAACACACACTACACAAAAAAAAACATACCTATTCTAACAAACTACCTAACCTACACCTACTAACACCTAGCTAGACTAAATTTCTAAAGGGTAGGGGAAAAAGGACTCACAATCAAGCTGCTATCCTTGAAATGTCGGCAAACTAGAGTTGGGGTAATCTTAGGGGAGTGAGGGATTGTGGGTAGTGGAGGCAGAGCCTGGTGAGCTGAAGTCTTTGAAAAATGACTGGCATTGGATCAGATAATCCTGCATGTTGAAGCCAAATGGAAAAGACATTGAATCCCACATTAAGGGCTCTTGATATCTGACAAAAAACTCTGCAAAGATAATTTAATTGTTTAAACAAGGAAATATGTCAATGCCTAGTAGTCTTCAATGAGCTATCACTGGAGCTCGCCACTTTGTAAACACCCCCCTAGGTGATGTAGATAACCTAAAGAGTAAAGGAGAGAACTGATAATGTGACCCAGACACAGAGAATCTGAGAATTTTTTTTAAACTTGTAGCTATGGGGATGTGATAAGCATCCTTGAAATGTAATGATACCATAAAATTCAAAGAGAATTATGGCAAACTATGAAGTGTCAGCAGTTTGAATTTTGGTACTTTCACAAATAAGTTGAGAAAGGAAAAGAACTATAAATGATCTATGTTAAAGATCTTTCTTTGAAAATAGAACAGTTGTGGAGTATCCCCCATTTTCATCTGTTTCTATTTATGAGGGGAATGGGGAAGAATGCTGACACAGTCATTCTAAAGTATTACATTGTCCCTTTTTTTAGAAATCATCCTTGTTTCTTGTTGCTCCCTTGCTGCCATCTCTCTCTTGTTTTCAGTTTGCCTTTGAGTTTACAGGGATTGCTTGCTTTATTTTTAAAAGGAAAAGAGGATTTGGGAGATATGTAAAAGCAGGGGGGGGGGTACTTGAAAAATCTTGGGACACCCCTTCTACTATACAAGGACCTGAATAAAACAAATGAGACTAAACAAAGCCTCCGTATCTACAACAGAATTCAAAATTTCAGACCACGTCATCACAAACTTTTGGTTATATACCTAGACATATCTCCTTAAAACTGTAGCTGTCAGCCTAGATACAGTACCTGCATATCATACACATTCTTCAAAGCGTGTTTAGATACTTGAAAGATAACAGTATTCAGAAAGCAGCCATCATCTGAAGGAAGTGAGGTGGACTATTTCTTCGAAATGTCTACACAAAACAGAATGAACTTCCATGTATGTGCTTGGTAGTTTAGAATTCTATAAGCTAAAGTGGTAAAAAAGAAGATTTTCTTACCAAATATACTGAATACCTTGCCTACTTTATCCAAAGGGGAGGGGCTGGTATTAACCAACATTCTGTTGCCAGTTGGTGAAGAGGTAGGTATAGCAGCTGGATCTGATCTAAGATAAAAACAATGTTAGTTTGAGGTCATTTATACAGTACATCCAGCTTTTGGTGACAATGCTGAGAGTCAAGATTCCTGCAGACAGTATTAAATACATCCTCCAAGGTTGGGTAAATAGGTGGGATGGATGGAGAATGAAAAATATCCAGTTGTAATACATGATGATATCTCCTCAATTCAGGGGAACATCCACTTGTTCCCAGAAAAATATCTCATTCATCCAGCAATTGTCTGAAAGAAGGAAAGTTCCTCCAAAGGAGGCTAAGAATAACACATTTCCTAAGAGTTTGGACTTGGAAATAGACAGAAGATGCCTCTGACAAATTTTCCTCAGGAATTTCTTTAGTGACATTGCCCTTTGGTATGGATTTCAAAGCACCAGGATAAAAAGCCTGTGACAATAGCCTGGCTAAGGGAAAAAATCATCTTTATTAACAAAAATCATGTTGTCAAATGCACAATGTTTAATCTTCTGTTTTTTTTTTTTATTTCTTTGCAGTTAGGACCCTGGAACAAGAAGGACTCAAAGATTACACTTTAGCCCTGTCAAGATGTCTCTTTCCCTGACTACCCCAGGAAACATCCCCCAGTGCGTCTTCCAGAACCAAAGAAGATGGTCCTCCCATGCCCAAAACCAACACAAACAGCCAAAGAGGACATCATTGGCCCATGGTTCATGGTGGTTGAAAGGACTACATCAGAGGAACCTGAACAAGCAAGTGAGTGGTCTGAAGAACACTGGTTGGCCACTACAGGTTCACGCACTAATGGCTGAAGTGCTGTCTGTTCCTGTTGTGGTAGCAAGGGCTCTTTATTGTTTTCTTTCTTATTTTTAAGTACAGGGAAAGAAGAGCATGCAGGACTGGAATAAGTATCTATGCTGCAGCTGAGGAAGAGGTCTGAATGATGGTAAGCAGTGCTGGAATGAGTAAGTGGGAAGGTAAGTTATCTAACAAGTGCTCATAAGTAACACGAACACAAAACTCCATACATAATACCCTTTTGTGTAAAAGCACAAGGCTAGCACAAAACATATTGTCAGAAATAAAACAACTATTTAATGTGCCCTAACAGAAAAATAACAGCTAAACTGTCATGAAGTGTACACAACCACTAAACACATTAAAATATTTTTTGCCCATTTAAAACACACACATATTGATCCTTAAATTCAGTAAAATACATTGAACATTTATATAAGCAACACATTTTTCCACAAAAATAGTTCTCAAATCTAAAGAATAAGCCCTTGGTTCAAAATAATTATTCCTTGACAGAAAACTTCAAATATTTTGAAAAAATACCATTTTTAATCACTACATAAAATATAAATGAAAGTTATGTACATACCATAATACTAAATTACATTATCTTCTTCCATCTGTCTCAAGGGGTATCAGATCGAACCAAATCCAAGGCTGGCACTTCAGACTCTTGGCTCTTAAGTTCCAACTCCCCTTGCATGATGCTCTGTGCATCCCTAAGTCTCCCTGATCTAGACTGAATACCAAGCTTGTAATAAGACACAAAGGCACGAGTGTTCCACCAAGAATCTACAAAGCAAATATCATCCAAAGAAGCCTAACTGAAAAAAGCTACCAAGGTAGATATTGCCCTGGTACAATGAGCTCTTGGTTTGGTAGGTGAGGATAAACCACTAACAGCATAAACGAAGGATATACAGTCAGAAAGCATTTGAACAGTGTGAACTTAAAAACTTCCAAGTTTAGCCTTAGAGAAGGACACAAACAGGAGGGCCTGGTTTTCTGAAATACTTGGTTCTATCTGAATAAAATCCCAACCATCTATGAAGGCCCAAACAGGGAAAGTATGTATTCACCCTTATTACTAAAATTTGGAAAGAATACAGACAAATGCATAGATTGAATTCAGACTTGACTCAGTCCATCTCAGGCAAAAAACTGGATTATAGGCATCAATAAATCCCTGTTCTTGTGAAGAATCAGGCAAAGGATTCTATAGGACAAAGCCTGAAGTTCTGAAACTTGTTTGGTGGAGGTTACTACAATTAAGAAGCGTTTTCCATGATAAGTACTTTAGGTCCACTTTCACAGCAGGCTTAAATGGTGCTTTAGTTGCAATAAAAGTGACAGATCAGAAGGAAACTGGGTCCCTCAAAGGAGGTTTGAGAAAAAAGATACCTTTCAAAAAGGCCTTACAGAAGTAAAGTGGAAATGGTCCTGACTGACATGGAAACTGGAAATAGCAACCAAATGAACTGGAAAAGGATAGCTAAAAATCCAAAACTGAATCTAAAGGAGCAGAAATGGGGTTTAGACCCTTTGAAATGGCCCATACACTAAATCTTCTCCACTTACTACTATAAATTTTTCTGCAGGAAGGCTTCTGAGATGGAGAAAGGATATACATAACTATCAGACAAGCTTGTGATCTCTTGCAATCAGTGGAAGAACCAACTGGCCAGTTTGATGGATTTTAGATTCAGGGGAGGTTTCCCCAAGGGATGGGAAATTATATTCGGAACACCTGGAGTGTTCTGAACAAGTTGTTCTGATTTTTGAAAGACTAACCGCTTTTTCTGGTTATGTGTTAAGGTCCTTTGAGGGGTAGAAAAGCAAACTCCCATGGGAGAGAATGTCTTACCATCCTGGTTCTCCTGGTAACAGCGTCCTTAATTTTAGGGGAAAAGTGGACCTGTTAAAGGAGGCATTAAGGAAGAATGCCTTGAAGCACTCCACAGAGTTACAGACTCAACATCAGGCATAGCAACAAATGTAATACTGGTGTCTGCCACACTAACATACTGTCTGCTACACTGGAAATAAGATGCATGAATATGTTTGAAATAGACAGCAAGGTGGCCAACTGAGCCTCCACGGACTTACTAGTCTCAACTGTTGGTTGGGATACTACAGACTTACAGCCTTCATTGAAGTCCCTCTGAAGCCTAGCTGGATTTGCCATATAGTTCAGCTTACATGGGTAAAGGTGGATGAAGCATAGGTGTGATTCGCAAATTAGTCCAATGCTTATGACTTTCTGTTTGGAAGACAGACAGATACACTCTCCACTGAAATATTTTTTGGTGGCTGTGGCCACAACAGCTACATCGACAGTAGGCCCCTTGCTCCAATGGGCTCCTTGCTCCTTTGGTGGAACTAGTTTTATCTGTCTTCCTAGGCATCAGATCCACCATGTTGGGTTCAAACCATACCCTTTTACACAGAACATTGATAAGCACATCAAGGCGGCATGGGTACAACCAACCCATGGGTGGGCCTGGACCAAATGCCTCAAGAAACACTATTTACTCATGGGAAGGACCTCCCCCTCAGTCTCATTAATTCAAGCAGGTTGCAAATGGAAGCATCACAGCTGATGGATTTTGGGCACCCATCCCCCTGATCAACAACAAGAGTCCTCTATAAGAGACTCTTGCAGGGATCTATGTGCCTACTTCCACTCTGATGCTTCTTGTGCTCTACCACTGGAGGAGAGCCTGGGGGAGATCTGGGGCTGCTAGAGACATTGAGGTGCAGGCTGTTCCTAAACAAGGCGATAAGAAACTGAAGATCTGGATTGATCTGACACAGGGTGTGATAAACAAGTGTCAGAGAATCTTCTCTGCAACCTTGAATACAGATGCATATGCCAAATCAGTGGGGAGCGACCTTCCTCAATCCACAGATCTAGAAGAGGTTCCCACCTCAACCACTGATCCACACTGAACTAAAGTCAAGACAGGAGAAGAGATGTCCAGGTTCATGGCACCAAGAGGCAAGGATGGCTCAGAGACACTCAGTGTAGACGCTGGGCCCCTAGCCCTGACCCCTGGGATGCAGATGGCTGTGATGGAGCTGGAGTAGAGTGCGTCAAGGTAGATGTTGGTGGCAATGTGGGAAACACACTGACAGGAGTCAGATCTAGGATGACCGGCTGAGAGGGGTACACTGAAGGAGAAACAAGGTAAGGATCAGTCCTCTCCACTCTTAGCATGGTGTGTGTGAGTGTGAATGATTCCCAAGTCAATCTGTGCCACCAAGAATGTCTGCATCATCTAGCCTGAATTGACTTCCCTAGGGCTCCGTATGAGCCTAGCAGACCCACAGGAAGCCACTGAGGGCAGCTTAGCAGGCCATTGCAGGAGTTTTTCCAAATCAAGGACCTTAAATGGGGGAGAACAGACCTGAGGAGATGAAGGTTCCAGACTGGACTCTTGATCTGGGGTAACAGCTATAAATGGATATTTGTGCAAAATGGACTCTGGTGCTGCAGTCAGAAAGGGTCAAGGTATCTCTGTAAGCAGGAGGCCAAAGCTTTTCCGATGTTGGTGCAGAGAGAACCGACAACTTGCACTGGGGAGGTGCAAAAGCCAGATCCACAGCAGGAGGCGAAGAAGCAGAAGGCCTAGGGGCATTCTGCACCAGCACTTCAGCAGCTGAAAACTCACCAGGTCATTTCCTGATCTATCTTTTCCTTTCAGTCTTTTGTCCCTATCTCTGTCTGTATCTCTCTTCTCTTTTTCCTCAGGCTTCTTAGACGGAGGAGGAAAACCAACTGAAGGAGAACCTGACATGGAAGAGTCGGGAAGGAGCCCTTTCAATATCAACTTGGCACATCTATCAGCCAATATCCTGGCCCTGAATGATGCACAGGGTTCATAGTTTTACTCTAGGTGGGCTACCCCCCAAGCAGTAAACACACCTTTCACGAGAATCCCAAGGGGGTAGCTTTTGGCTTCAGACAATGCACTTGCGGAAGCCTGAAGTCTTTTCAGAGATTCTAGCAGGTAAACACTGCACGCAAGAGCAAATAACCAACCATGTACAGTGAGATTAAACATCATGCTCCAATAACTATCAGTAAAACCTATGAACTATAATCTACTACTGTAATGTCTATTAACTAACAACTGTAAACTGTAAGCTATTAAGAACTATTAACTAACCAAAAAAAGCAGGCTAACGAGAGCCAACAGAAAAGAGAGGATTCCAGAGAGAAGGTTAAAGCAGACTGAAGAAAAACTGTTTCCAGGCCTGATGACAGAGAAGCCATGCACCCAAACACCAATGAGCAACGTCAGAAAAAAATATACACAAACACACACAAACTTATCTTTAAAGGTAAAGAAGAAATGCCCTAAATTTAGTGGCCCTAATAGGAATAATCACAGAACAAACATTTGAGAACGCTAATCTCCACCAGAGCTCTGGAGACAACATTGGACAAAGAAGAGTGGTAAATGAGATCTGAGGAGACTTGGGGATGCAGAGGATCATGGGAAGGGAGTTGGAACTTTGAAGCAGGAGTCTGAAGTGCAAACCTCAAATACATTCAGATCTGATAACCCACAGGTTAAGGCAGACAGAAGAGACATCAGATCATTTTTTTCTTAAAAGAGCTACAATTCCTGTGTGGATTGGTTCCCCTACGGATCTTAGCTGCCAGTAATAAAACTTGAAGGCCAACTGTTGCTCCTGTAGAACCTCAGAGCTTCTTTCTCTTGAGACAGCAAGAAAGTATTGAAGTTTTCTTCACTATGACTGCTGAGTTCTCTCCAATGGGCTTACCAATAAACAGCAGACTGAAGTTGTGAGAAGAAGCCAGAACTTTGTGAAACTGGCCGATTGTTCTTGTTGTTGATCCTAGGCAGGATACAAACCAAATAGCCAAAAAGCTAGGCAGCAGTGAGAATGATGAACATCTGCCTTGGATAAACAATGATAATGATAGCTTCCTATAATGCACGACAGGCTAAAACCATGACAAAAAAGAAACCACCACCATTTTTTTAGTCACAAAGATGAGACTCAGTCATTTTCTCTGAATTTTGCAATAATCTGCAGAATCAGAACGAGATAGGGTTACAGGAATCTTCACTACCATAACAGCACATACACCTTCAGCTCACCCTTGCTCTGCTGGACTGAGAAAAACAGGGTAAGGTCTATATTCACTCAAATGATAAACAGCTTTTGGATGCCCCATTCGCAAACAATCTTAACTAGATATGATTTCCAAATCCTCAATTCTAGCTGTGGCTCAGACTATTCTCCAGCACACTCTCCAATGGCCCACTTCCAGATATGTACAACCCTTCTGCATAGGGAGCAGAAGTATGAACTAATAAATGTACTGTGCAATTTTCCTCTGGAAAACTGTCATCGACTCATCTCCTAACTCAGTTTGTATTACATACTGTAAAAGCTACTGCTATTTTCTCACATTTACTTTGATATGCAGGTACCTCACATACTCAGTACAGCCAGTCGATCAGTTAACCATAACTAAAATGGCACTTATTTTATCCTTAATTTACTTTACTCATCTCTCTAGCTGCAGGTCACAATCGCTTTGCCAGCAGTCCGAGGTGGTGGTGGAAAAAGGTCTTTAAACCCGTTTAGTTACTTAGTAAACAAACGTAAACAAACATGAATTTCCCCTACTAGGGGGACCACTTCTCCTAGACTATAGAGGATAAGAAGTAAACTCCCCTGCTAGCTAGTAAAATATGCCAGAAAGACATGAAACAAAGTTTTCTGCAGGAAGGTAATAGCCACAACAGAACTGGTGGGGATAAGTCCACCACATCAGAACCCAAGCTGCAAGTGTCCAGGAAAAGATCTGCTAGAGAATGAAGATTATAAAGTCACTGGCACCTCATCATCTACATTCTCAATTATGTGAATGAAACTGTGAACCTGAGACTGCCATGCAGCCCATAATACACTGCAAGGTTGAAAATGGACCCTCTGCTATGGCCTCTCACACAGCATACCAGGGACATTCTCTTTCTCTTGACTCTTACTTTGAGCAAGAATAACCAAATTCGAAGATTTATTTCTGATCTGATAAAGGCATTTTCTCAACTGGGTTGAGATGGGACTTCTACCAGTTTATGAAAACTCCACAGCTACAGGAGTGTTTAAACTCAAAACACAATCACAGAATCTCCACAACAGAGCCAGACAAAGCCAGTGATCCAGAGAGTGGAAAACAAGAAAAGAGGTCCTTCTCCTGGAAGGCGTGTCACCACATCTTGTACTTTGGTAAATCACTATGGACACAAAGGACTTGCCAAACTGCAGCTCTTTGTATTAAAAGTGCACCACCAACATAATGATCTGTGAATACGCAAGACACACACATTGACGTACAATGACTCCACCACATATATAACTGAAGAAATGGTGTGTATGTAAGGCCACCACCACAGAAACAGCAAAATACTGCATAAAAACTCTTTAACGATAAAAGGTTGAGCACTTTCATTTCATTATATTTCAAAACTTCATCAGAAGCACTCAATACAAAATTTCCTGTTTAAATATACTCAACAACCAATCATATTCTTAGTTACATTTAAAGCTGTACACACACTCGCACTTATAAATTCCTCCTTAAAAATCCTCTACATAAGATTAATTTTCTTCTGCCTTTTTTTCAAAACTATGTATTGACAACTAAAAAAAAACGTATAATATGGTTGAATAAATACTATTTTTAAAAAAATCTTTAATAATATTCACAACATAATAGCATTATGACTCTATAGCTTAGTTGAACTAAACTTTAAAACAGGTATAACTGATGCATTCTCATTAAATCCTTGTGATACAGTAGCATTCAACTGAAGCTGTCAATAAAGCTCTCTGTCCTCAAATAATGCTGTCTCTCGCTCACCCCGTCTAGGGGGTATGTTAGCTTTGTCTACAATACCAATTCTAAACTTTTCAAAGCCCGCACGTTTCACTGTTTAAACACAGCATTATTGATATTTCTAACAGATATATCATGAATATGTTCATATATCCTTTCCTTAAAATTCCTTTCTCTTTTCCCTATGTAAAAACATGGGGATTCCTTCTTAATCTCAAAATACTGAAAGATCAAGTTTCAGTATCTCAAGATTAATATCGCGTAAGAGCAGTCAACCAAAACTGCACTTTACCGAGTCTTGCATTATCGAATTTGCTGTTCAGGTGGTGTGTTGTGGTTTGTGTTTGCAGTGCATTGTGGTTTGGCAGCGAGATATGGCAGACAATGTGTGGCTGTGTAGGGAGATTCAGGTAAGTTGCTAGTGTATAAGGGGTTTTGGGTAGGGTTTTTTGTTTTGCAGTGTTGTGGGAAGTTTTGGGAGCTGGGTGGGTTCGATGGGTGAGTATATGTATGTTAATGTTGAAGGCAGTGTGTTTTTTGAATGTGCAGTTGTGTGTGTGTGGTAAGTGTAGGGTGCGTGGCAGTAGGTTATTAGTGCCTTTCGTGGGAGTGCAACCTCGGAGTTGGCATATATAAGTAGTGGGGGTGTGGGGGGGGTTTGCCCCCCTGCTTATGTATAGGGTTTGTAGGTGTGTGTGTTTACTGTTTTAGTATAGGTTTAGGGGGAAGGTGGTGTTTGTGATGTTGTGGTGGAGGTTATATTACAGAACTGAATGTCACTTGCTGAAAATTCAATATTTTAAATTTTTCGGTATAATATCATTTGGTTTTGTAATATTTCGGTATAGTGGGTGTTCGGTATTTAAGTCTCGAGATACTGAAAGTCAGTCCGTCAGTTTTTCGAGATTTAGAAGTAGACCCAAAACATGTGCAAGTAGAACATTGTGCTATATATACTATAGTATTATTAAGACAATTTCCATCTTGCAAATGGAGTAAAATTCCTTGCTCGCCACCACATTAATAGCTTCACCTTCACAATTATACAGGCAGTAGTTGCAAAAACCACACTTTCTAGTCCCTTTTATTTTACCATCCCTGTTAAAAGGTATCTTAGGTTCTTTTTCAAATCTATTTTTTAAATTTCTATAATATTTGTAAATAAATCGGGGGGGGGGGGATTAATTTTCAAAATACTCCAATTTTTTTATTACAGTTTTAATTGTTCCTGAACCTACATTATGTTGGATTAAACATGCTCTTTCATATGTGCCTCCTGTCCGTGGATTTAAATTAGGTGTAATTCATTTAGCAGACTCATTACTTCCAAGAATGGGTTTGTGTTGTGTACCCCACTTAACAAACCACCTCTCAAGTTGCTTTCTCAATTAATTTTTTGGGATACCCCCTTCCCTAAACATATTCTGGAGCTTACATATTTCATGCTTTTTTTCCTGGTTCATTTTTTTCCCAAACAACTTTATTGAATTATCACTTGTGACATAGGCAAATTTGCATTCATATAAAAGGTATCGCACTATAATTAACATATCAAACACTTTGCTTCACATATACTGCTATATATATCATATAACCTAAGCAACATTACATAATTATTTAATTCCTGCTTTTTTTTTAAACAAGAAACATCTTTATTAAAATAAACCATCACTTACTACACAGGCAGTCATACAATTATATGAATGAAAACAAACCACATTGACACAATTGGATTTGGAGGTTTTCACTAGTGATCTAATTTGCTTGTTGAGGCTAAGGAGGGAGTTTTTCTAATTTGGAATTTGTTCCTTTTTATCCTTGACAACAGTTTCTTCCTTTTGTTGTAAAGTCTGTTGATACAGGATGTCCACCAAACAGGTTTGTATTTCCTTAAGGAGCAGGTTTTAATTCTGTTGGGAATGGCTGAGTCCATGCAGTTGTACAGGTGCTTGTATACTGCACTGGTGTACTGTTCAGCATAGTTGTTTGCAACCTCTGAGGGGGGTGGGGGTGTGAAGCTACAAATACTCTCCCCTTTTAAAAAAGTTTTCTTTAGCTTGATTATGGCTGGGGGGGGTTGGGTGGGATAGAAACTTTGAATGAGACAGATCGATGATCTGATCTCATCAGGGAAGAACATACTATGGGAGTGGTGCACCGGTTGCCCATGTTGGTGAGAACCATGCCCAGAATGTTATCTCACCTTGTGGGGGATGAGACAAGCTGGTCTAGTGAGTTAGAACTGATAAAGTCAAGGAATCTTTAAGTGAGTGCATTAGTGCCGGAATAGTTCACCTAGTCTATGGTTGGGTAGTTGAAGTAACCAAGGATCACGGTGTTAGGGGGTACCTTGACAGAGTCAAGTAGAGGAGTGGGTGTCCTGGGGTCATGGAGGGAGGTCTATAGCTGGCTATAACTTGGATGGGTGGCTTGCCAACTGTTAGTTGCACCTGGAGTAGTTCTAGTGCGTCATGCTGCCAAACCAGTCTGGAGGTGTGCCTGTCCATAATAAAGATAGAGACTCCACCACTCATTTTGGGGTTTGAAAGTGTGGAATGATGTACAGCCTGGTAAGGCAGGGGTGCTCTCTGCAGCCCTGAACCAAGTTTCTGTGATAACACAGACCTGGCATCTTCCAGTACAAGGAAAGCCTCCAGTGAGTGCATTTTCGGGTTACGGCTCCTAGCATTAAGCAGAATGACCTTCAATTTGCCTTTTGACAGATCTTTTATGTTGGAAGATTTGTCTTTGGGACAATGCCTAAAAAACGCACAATGTGGTGGGCAAGATCCTTGGTGAGGATCCGGAATCCCAGTGGCGACAGGTGAAGGCTATCTCTGGCAAAGCATCGAGGCCTGTCAACCATGTCATCTCAGGCAGACAGATACTGGATCCCCTTGGAATGACACCAGAAACTAAGCCAATTGTTGAAGTCAATTATTTTTTGTTGGCATTATGGTAACATTCTTAGTGAAGGTATGATGCTGCTTAGAGCCAAGGTCATACATGCCTGGGACACATACTCTGACAGCTCAATCATGTAATTTTCATAAATTTCTTCAAAAATCTACTCTCCTTTGTTACATTTTCCCTTCTGGGCCCCCCAGACACATTCACTGCTACATATCAAATTCCAACCCTCACCTATAAATAATATTCCTTGCTGAAAACTGATTATTTCTCCCAGAATTTTTTAAAGCTCCAGTATAGCAGTTTTAAGTGGAACGTAAATACATGCCAGTAACCCTCAACACTCCAAATCTGCCATTATACTATTTTTGTATCTTCTTCTACCACTATTGGAGCTCCTCTTGCAATACAAGTACTCCTCTTTTCCTTTGTCCCATGTGCTCCACTGAATAACCATACAGAAAAACTTTATCACATTTACATGTTCAGTTCGAAGTATCTCCTGTAACATAGCTATTTGAACTCTACATTTTTTTAATATAGTTTACTACTCTTTCTTTTTTGTATTTATCTGTGAGGCTATTTACATTTAAAAAAATACTTACAGAAAGCATCAGTGTATTAAAAAAATATTATTCCCACCTTTTATATATAACACCTTTTTTTGTTAAATGCCTAGTTCCAGCTTTTGCATTACATGCATACACTGGCAGGTTGAACTTTTATACAGTTGTTTCTTGTCATACTCATTTGAGCCTGT
Source organism: Protopterus annectens (assembly GCF_019279795.1). Classification (NCBI taxonomy): domain Eukaryota; kingdom Metazoa; phylum Chordata; order Ceratodontiformes; family Protopteridae; genus Protopterus; species Protopterus annectens. The sequence goes on along the minus strand of NC_056739.1, from coordinate 744,267,828 downwards.
CTCATCATATAAAACCTTTTGCTTTATTGAAAGCCCTCAAGCAAAAAAAAAAAAAAAAAAAAAAAAACACATCCCAATACCCCCTAAAGCCTGTTAACTTAATTCTAACACACAAAACCATGTACACTTTCAAATAATGAAGTTTTACTCTCCTAATAGGAACAGAAGTCCCAAAGTGACAGCCATATTCACAAACTTGTGTTAACCTAAAAGAAAGGTTATTCAAGCCAAGGCACATGATGCAACTTGCGCTTCTACTAACTGCTGATTGGTTTTGTCTCATCTTTATAGCTCTCCCAGGTAGGAAAAACCCTGAATTCTTTCAGACACCATTAACTACTTTGGGAAAGTTCCTGAATGCTTTTAGAGAACATTATCTACCTTGAGAAAACCCCTGACACAAGAACCAGGCAGACAGTTTCTCTATCAGATTGTTTCCATGGAAACATGAAGACCAGCTACAGAACTGTTACCGAGCACACACGTACTTGCTACAAAAAGCTCTCATAATATTCATTTTTTTCCACTTACTTGCTTTTTCTCAAAACTTGTTCCTAAATCAATCTTAAGTCTTTAATCTAGTCATTCCCCCATGCAAGAATGGAAAAAAAAGCATATTAATTTTTCTTTTATCATGCTTTTTGACTTTTTTTTTTTTTTTTTTTTTTTTACATTCCAGTACCTACATTTCTTAAAAACTGAACAAGAAGATAGGCAGAAAGGAGAAGGGAGAAATAAAAGAAAAAAAAAAAGAACAGGAGCACCAGTTTACAATCTCCATTACACTTAAAAATAACTGCTTTATAGCATGCAAAGAAAGCTACATGCCACAAAATTAGTACTATTGAAGAAAAAAAATCTTTACTTATAGTTAACTTTCTCCATCCTCTTCCTCTCCCCAAAGCATCTTCCCAAACATTAATGACATGAAGTAGGGCATATGCTTTAGAGTCCCCCACAAGTCCAACAAATTCTGGAAAAGTCCAATATATCCAGATTTTCTTGAGCTGTCATATTTCACAAATATAATTATTGCATTGTAATCCCATATTAAGTTACTGGTTTTATTACTGTTCATCTCCAAAATCTCTCTGCTTCATTTCCAACGTACTCTTGATTCTTCTAGTCATCTGTCACGCTCCATTCCTTCTCTCCAACATTTTCCATTGAAAAGTTTGAAAAGGTTTCACAGGTACAGTCTCTCTGTGGTCTTTATTACTAGAACAAGAAGCAGAATCTTCTGTTTCGCAGCTTATTTTTTGTTTGATAAACTTTTGTATTTGTTCCTTAGCATGTACTTCATCAAAAATGATTTTGTCCCTCCAGGTAAGAATACCTTGAAGACAGCTTAGTACAGCAGTTTGAATCTCACTCCATCTCGACATTCCCTGAATAGTGGAATAAATTTGCTTCTCGCTTGTCTGGTGTATAATGAGTTATCATTCTCCACAGACACTCTGCTGTCTCCCACTTTCAGTACTTTGTCCTTCTGCCACAGTTTTGGCAGAATAAAGAAGTTATGTACTTACCATAACATTCCATATCTGCTGTTGATTTTCACTTTTTCCTCACTGATGGGTTCAAATCCAAACCCTTGGATCAGGCTCGGATGCTGCAAAAGCTTGTAGCAACCAACAAAGCTCTTGGGCCCTTCCTCTACCCACAATGCCCCCTCCCTAGTACCTCAGATCTTGTTCGCTAAGAAAAAGCTAGTTATTAGGAAATATTCATAGTATACAGTAGCATGAACATACATAGAATCATCAAATGAAGGCTATTAGTGGAGTAATCAAAGAAACAATGTAATCAAGTTTTAGAATATTACGCCCTTCCAAGATACCTAGATGGGGGCTGGAGGGTGGGTTGTGAGGAAAAATCGACAACACAGATGGAATGTTGTTATGATGAGTGCATAACTTCTATAGCAGATGTTGTCAATTTTCACTTTATACTCACTGATGGGACAGAGTCCCTAGCTATGTTTCTCTAGGGTGGCTAATGGAAGGATATTCCTCAGAGCCATTGAACCAAAGGAAGCTTTGCCCCAAAGACCAAATCCAACTTATGAGTAATAAAAGTGTGAGGATTAACCCAAATATTTGCAGCACAAATACTGTCTAAAGAAGTTCCCTGGTTGAGTGCACTTTAAAAGGTCTGATAAAGGTTTACCCTGTGCCTTATACATGAAAGTTATACAATCTGTGATCTATTTTGGTTAAGCTATCTTAGACACTGGTAGGCCCTTTCTTGTTTCTGAAGAGGAGACAAATAACTGATCCCATTTTCTGAAGTCTTTTGCTCTGTGGAGTTAAAATGCAACTGTTTGTGAACATCTAACAAATGGAGTAAATATTCACCCCTGTTTTGGAATTTTGGAAAGAACACTGGTAAATCAATACTTTGATTGATGATATTCTAAGAAACAATCTTCAGTAACAAAGAAGGATTGGTCCATAAAGAGACTCTGATTTTATGAAAAAACAAGTAAGGAGGATGGGAAGATAAGGCCTGGAATTTTAATATTCTTCTGGCCAATGTGACAGCCACTAAGAATACCTTTTTCCAGGATAAAAATTATAAGTCACAAGTTGTGGCTGGTTTGAAGGATGAGTGTATGATACGTGTCAGGACAATATTTAAATACCATGGAGGGGAACGATCTTTGAAAGGGGCTTTAATAAAACTGTTCCATTCAAACGGCTTTACAGAGCTTGTGTGAAAGTAAAGAAAAATCATACTCCCCAAGGTGGAAGTTCGATATGGCTGCCAGATGGACTCCAATAGTAGCGGCAGCCACTCCTTCATTGAACAATTGGGCTAAAAAAGTCTAAGACTGAGTGGATAGGGCCAGTAAAGGGATCTATGTCATAAGATTTAGCCCGAATAGCAAACCTTTGCCATTTACTTTTACATAACTTGCAAGTGGAATGTTTATGAGATGGTGATAAAATGTGACAAAACTGGGGAAGAGAGTAGTGAATGCATGGTTATTACTGGGATTGGAGGAGCCAAGTCGTCAACTTGAGGTTGTTCAGATTGTGAGGAATCATTCCTGTCGGGTATGACAGAAGGTCCAGAGCTGGGTCCAGAACCCAAGTTTTTCAGCAGATGAGGCCAGAGGAAGGGAAACCTATCTGTTGATGCCAAAAAGGGGCAATCAGAATTCCTGTTCTCTTCAACCTGCTGGCTTTCTTGAGAAATTTAGAGATCAAGGGAAAGGGGGGAAGGCGTAAAGGAGGCTAGAGGGCCATTCGTGAAGAACAGCATCCCTCAGAGGTTCCTTCTGTGGGAGGATTATGCCAAAGTAGCTGCTGCATTTGTCATTGATAGGAGGCAGAAAGGTTGCAGCAAGGCTGGCACCATTTTCGGAAAATCATCTCTGCCACATTCTGATTGAGGGACCACTAGTGAGGCATCAGAATCAACCTGCTCAATTTGTCTGCCATCACACTGGACTTCCCCGGGATGTGCTTTGGTATCAGAAAGTGGTTGGATGAGATTGCCCATTGCCAAACCCAGAGCACTTCTCGACAAAGAGGGGTATGATCTTGTTCCTCCTTGCTTGTTGATGTACCAACCACTGGCATATTGTCTGACTGGATCGCAATTGTTCCCAGAGGGAGAGCCCTCCTGAAAGGCTTGCAGTGCTAAAAGCACCACTCTAATCCTTCATACATCTATATGCAGATTGGCCTCAATGGGAGACCAAGTGCCTTGAACTGTCTTTTCCAGAAAATGCCCTCCCCCCACCCTATATGGGAAGTGTCTGTGGTCACCGTGGCCTTGGGTTGAGGAGGTAATGAAGTGATGGGCCTTGGACTACTTGATCGGACTGAAGCCACCACCACTACAGATTTTTTTTTTTTTTTTTTTTTTGCATATGTTGGGGAGTTGAATTTGACAGGACATCAGAAGATCTACAATGGACCACTTTGCAATTAAATCATGATAAAGGACAAATTACTATCCCAGGGATAAAAATTCAAAGGGGGATATTCCAGGGTGACTCTCTGTCACCGTTATTCTGCCTTGTCCTTAACCCATTAAGTTGTTTACTTAACAGCTTAGGCCATGGCTATAATGTGGCTCCAAGAAAACAACAAAGTCTAAAGACTTATCTTCTCTTTGTCGATGATTTAAAACTGTATACCTCATCAGATGAGGAACTAAAAGCACAACTGCAGGTTAAAACTTTTTCAGATAATATTAGAATGTCATTTGGGCTTGATAAATGTGCAAAAGCAACCTTTAAAGCAGGAAAACTGCAGAACCAGGTAAACATCAGTTTGGGACAAGAATATGATATAAAAGAACTTGAGCAAGAGGGAGTGCATAAATACTTGGGAATTAATGAAGGATCAACAATAAAACATGAACAAATACATATAAAACTTAGTAAGGAGTACTTTAGAAGACTTAAATTAATCCTGAAAACAGCACTGACGCCCAGGAACAAAATTCAAGCTATAAACCAATTTGCTCTGCCTGTCCAAACTTACAGTTTTGGAGTGATTGATTGGCCTCAAAACGTGTTGGATAGATTAGATATTAAAACAAGAAGGATGCTTCATGCTCACCAGATGAGCCATAAAAATCAGTGCATGCCAAAATTATATATTCCCCCTTTCCCGAAGGAGGGATGGGCCTCCTTGAAATTGATTACATGTACAGATCTGCAATCGTGGGACTTCACACATCTGCTGACCTCAAGAGACCCAAACGTAGTGAAAGTTTTGAAACATAAAGAAAATAAATCTAAGTTGACTTCTATGCTTAAACTACCAGAAGCATATCGCAGTCAAGCAGGAATGGAAATCAAACAGGAAAATTCACCCCGGGAATCACTCCAGTGGCTCTACTCAACAGAGACAATGGGAACTAAGGTTGGGTGGCACGATGTCAGGGTAATCCCATGGGCTACACTTGTAAAGGCTCCAGGGCCATTAGCCTAGTACACACCTATGAAGCTAAGTAGATAAAAATCAGACAGCAACTGAATGTGCAAAAAAAACGAAAGAATATAAGGTGAAGGACCAGATGAAAAGGCAAGAAATGTGGAAAAAAAATCACAAATATAGTGGCAAGTATAGAAAAATGTTAATCAGGAATGAATGCAGGAATAGTTAAGAAGAGGAGAATTTAAACCAAGAACAGGTAATATTGGCAGCCAAAGACAGTGGCCTACGTACACTATGGTTTACAAAGTCCATTGAAAATGTGGGATAAATAGATAAAAGTAGGTTTTGTAAAACCGAACTGGAAACAGTCGCTCACTTTGTTGCTGGTTGTGACACACTAATGGCAGAGGGCCTGTACAATGAAAGGCACAATAGTGTGGCAAGACTGTTGCACTGGGGATTGTGCAAACATTATGGTTTTGAAGTGGCTGAGAAGCACTGGAAACATGAGCCACAAAGAGACATAGAAAATTATCAAGTCTTCATCACATGAGATCATCCATTACCAACAGTTCACAAGACAGATGCTAGAAAAACGGATATAGTAGTCCAAGAAAAGAAAACAAGAACAGCACTGATCATTTGAAATCGCCACACCCAGTGATTACAGTGTCCTGCGTACAGAGAGACACAAGGTTATAAAATATCAGGATCTGCAAGCAGAAATGAGAGCAATGTGGAAGAAGGATACCCAGATAGTTCCAATTGTAGTAGGAGCAACGGGTCTTATTAAAAAAAAAAAAAAAAAAAAAAAAAAGATTTGTCCATCATATTTAAATAAGCTACCAATACACACAACTCTGTATGAATTTACAGGAGTCATTACTGGGCACACTGTGGGTGCTGCAAAGAGCACTTTTATCTGACATCACTGAGTGAAACAATACTAATTTCATTAACTTTAATCGTACTCTGACTTAGGAATGGAGTCCATTCCTGTCATGGTATTACAGACCCAAAAGATTTGGAGAAATTAAAAAAGGGAGAGACCATCACAAGACCTCACAAGACCCAAATGTAGTGAAAGTTTTGAAACAAGAGAATAAATCCGAGATGAGTTCTCTGCTTAATCTAGCAGAAGCATATTGATGTCAAGCAGAAATGGAAATCAAACCAGAAATAGGTAAAAATCAGACAGCAACTGAATGTGCCACAAAAAGAAATAATATAAGGCGAAGGACCTGATGAGAAGGCAAGAACTGTGGAAAATGCATACGTATAGACTTCTGGAAGAACCTCATGTTGATCAGGAATGAACGTAGGAATGGTTAAGGAGAGGAGAATTCAAACCAAGAGATGAAAGGTTAATATTAGTGTCCCAAGATAGGATACGTACATGCTGGTTTACAAAGTCCATTGAACTTCTTCTTCTTTTGGCTTTTCCCGGTTAGGGGTCACCACAGCGGATCACCTGTCCGCTCATGATTGGCAGGGGAGTTTTACAGTGTTGAGTTGCCAGCCCGGCACCCAACCATCCACACAAGGCACACACATGCACGCACTCACACCTAGGGCCAATATAGAGTGTCCAATCCACCTACAGCATGTCTTTGGGATGTGGGAGGAAACCGGAGCACCCGGAGGAAACGCACGCGACCACAAGGAGGACAAGCAGACTCCGCACAGAAGGCACCCCAGCCATAGATTGAACCAGAGAGCCTCTTGCTGTGAGGCAACACTAACCGCTGCAACACCGTGGTCGCCCACACAGTCCATTGAACATGTGGGAGAAACAGACAAATGTAGGTTTTGTAAAGCCAAATTGGAAACAGTTGCACACCCAGTTGCTGGTTGTGACATATTAATGGCACAAGGATGGTATACTGAAAGGCATAATAATGTGGCAAGACTGTTGCACTGGGGATTGTGCAAACATTATGGTAGTGAAGAGGCTGAAAAACATTTAAAACATGAGCCGCAAAGCATCATGGAAAATGATGAACTTTACATCACATTGGATCACCAATTACCAACAGTTCAAAAGATACTAACAGTTCAAAAGACAGATGCTAGAAAACAGGGTATAGTGGTCTATGAAAAGAAGACAAAAGTAGCATTGCTTACTGAAATCACCACACCCAGTGACTACAGTGTCTTGCATAGAGAGAGAGACAAAGTCATAACATATCAGGATCTGCAGGCAGAAATGAGAGCAATGTAGAATAAAGATACCCAGGCAGTTCCAATAGCAGTAGGAGCAACAGTTCTTATAAAAAGAATCTACAATCATATTTAAATAAGTTACTAATATATGCAACCCCATACGAATTGCAGGAGTCATGACTGGGCACATTGCAGGTGCTACACAGAGCACTTTTGGCTGGCATCAAAGATTGAAACAATACTAATTTCATAAACTTTAATCGTACTTTGACTTAAGGAATGGGGTCCATTCCATCATCATGGTATTAGAAACCAAAAAGACTTGGAGAAATTAAAAAAGGTTGAGACCATTGCGTCGCTAAGAGCCACTGCAAAATTCTCCTGCGAAAGTGCGCTAATGGCACTATAATGATGGCCACACCATAGACTATAGAGTATGTAGGACTACGCCAGCAGCTACAGATTTTCTTTGAAGTAACATGCTGACCTGACTGCAGATGGTATCTATTCTTGTGACTGGAAGTTTGGCTACCATTCATATTGTGTCTAGACTGGCTCCTATAAATTCCAGATTTTGAGATGGTTCCAAATGCGATTATTGAGATGACTAGTCTTGTAAAGGTTTACAAGACATAGTCCCTTGCATGTATAAGTAGATGCCTGGTTGGGGCAGAAATAAGCCAGTTGTCAATATAAGGAAACACTTAGCATCCTTGCTATCTCAAGTGAGTCACCATTGCTGCCATGCATTTGATGAACACTCTGGGGGATGTAGTAAGATGAAAGGACACAGCTCGGAAATGGAAATTACTGTCTCCCAGCCAAAAGCGTAAGTGCCTTCTGGACCATCTATTCATCTTGATATGTAGTACGCATCCTGAAGGTCCACAGAGCACATCCAATAATCTTTTTCCAAGAATGGACGATCATCAGAAACTTGCTGACTTGTTTAGTTTGCTGAAATCCAGAACTGGTCTCCAGTCCCGTTTTCTTTGGAACTAAAAAGAACATTGAGTAAGTTTTGGATCCTTTCTGGTCAAGCAGTCATAGAATTTGGATGGCTGCCTGTTGCCACTGACTGTGCGGTACGTCTGGGATTTTTTTGTTTTGAGGAGCGGGATGGGAGAAAAGTATGAAGTAACCTCTGGATATAATCTTTTGCACCCAGAATCCTTTATGTCTAGCCAGGCTTGTAGGTGCAGAGAAAGACGTCCTTAGACTCCCTCCAGAGTAGGAATTTCGGGCCTCCTTTCAGAAGCTCTGAAAGGGTTTGCCTTAGAATGTCTCTCTGGAGCCCTGATTCTGTGGGTGGTCTCTGCTGCAAAAGCGGCATCTTCCATTGTTGTACCCCCCTCTGCCTCTGGGGGAACTTTCTCCACATGGGACCCTTGCGATTTTCTGAATCACAGCATTCCCCCGCCTCTCTGACCTTTAGGATAAGGTCTCTGAAGGGTGGAAAAAGGTATGCCCATAGCACAAAGGGTCTTACCTTCCTTTTCACACTTGGATAGCATTTCTTTAATTCTGGGACTGAAGAGGGATGTGCCATCAAATGGGGCGTTGACAAACAAAGACCTGAAAGGCTCTACAGTCACAAAGGCGCATCCAGACATGCCTCCTCACAGAGATGCCTGATCCTGCCACTACTCATACCTTTGGCTGCATATGAAATGAGCTGCATGGAAGAGTTAGCTACTGAATGCAGGGTAGCGAGCTGAGAGAACACTTTATCCAGTGACCCTTCAGCTACAGCTCCTTTGAGGGTATCTGATAGCTCCTCTCAGATCCCTTTGCTATCTTGTGAAATGGGATAAATAATTCAGTGACTGTAAGCCAAAGGTTGCTGATAAAAAGACATGCTTTCCACATCTATCCATCAGTCTAGAATTCTTATTAGGCGGATCGATAGTAGAACACTCCTCAGAGTTCTTTCTTGGTGGCTGCCGCCATGACCATGGCATCTACTGCAACACCTTTAGTCCAAAACAAAGAAGTTATGTCTTACCATAACATTCCATCTGTGTTGTTCATCTTCTTTCATTCATCACCGATGGGTTTGGTTCCAAGCCCTTGGAAATGAGTCAGCCTATTACCAAGCTCACGCCAGCCAAAAAACTCTCGAGCTAAGCTTTTACCCAAAATGCCCTTCTCCCTGTTACCTCAGATCGAGTTTGCCCATGTCATACAAGTAAAGCAGAAGCCATTTTTGCACAAATACCCTAAGACACCAATAGGACTCAAAGAATCAGCCAAAAGCCTTTGGTGGGGGAAGGAGGGTGGGAAGTGATGAATGAAAGAAGATGAACAACACAGATGGAATGTTACGGTAAAGACATAACTTCTTTATTTGATGTTGTTAATCTTCATTCCATTCATCACTGATGGGACAGAATCCCCAGCTACCTTATCATCCTTGGGTGGCCTTTGTAGAAGAACGTTCCTGAGAACCACTGAGCTGAAGGCAGCTCTCCGTCAGGAGACCACATTCAATTTATGATGACTGAAAAAAGAGTGGGGTTTAGCCCAAGTGGCTGCTGTGCAAATGTTATCAATAGAAGCCCTGGAATGGAAAGCCACAGAAGTTGCCATAGATCTGGTGGAATGGGTTTTAATATTCTGAGGCATAGGTTCTTTTGCAAATGAAACATATGCAGTCCCTTAGCTGTTTTGATAAAGTGACCTTGGAAAAGTACAGTTTTGTACCTACCATAAATGTAGATGTCCGATAGGTATGCATCTGCAGTCATAACATATGGGTTGTCCTGCCTCAGGCAGCCCTTCGGTCGGCCGGATTCCAAAGTCTGGGTCTGGCCTCGGCTGATGTCGCACTTTCCCCGACGTCATAGCTTCTGGGGTATAAAGGCATCAGCCGACGCCATTTTCCTCAGTGTTTCTTGCCCCAGATGCCAGGTGCCCTCTAGGAAGGCTAAATTTGGATAAATGTTGAATGTTCCAAACAGTAGCAAAATATATACATATATATATATATATATATATATATATATATATATATATATACATATATACAAACAAACAAATACACCATAACAGATCCCCCCAGCTAGCTGAAAGAGGGGTAAGCACCCTAGGAATACCACAGAGGAGAAGGAGGGTGGGTAATCCTGACTGCAGATGCATACCTATCGGACATCTACATTTATGGTAGGTACAAAACTGTACTATGTCCTTCAAGGATGCATCTGCAGTCATAACATATGGGTAGAATACCATAGCCAAACTGGGGAGGAGGTACTAAGATAAGGATGGTGTAGTTAAGATCCCTGTAAAACTGCAGTTGCAAAGCCTGCTCGGGATCTGGAGTATAAAGGTAGATTATAATGCTTGGCAAATGTATGCACGGAGCTCCAAGTAGCAGCTTCTAAAATGTCCTTGGTAGCCACCCCTCGAAGGAAAGCTGTAGTGGTGGCTGTGGCCCTTGTGGAATGAGGCCTGATATGTTCAGGAGCTGTCTTTCCATGAAAAGAGTAGCAAAAGCGAATGCAATTTCCTATCCATTTTGAAATTGTCTGCTTGAAATTGCTTTTGCTTCCACCCCAGTTGCATAGGCTACAAAAAGTTGGTCAGTTTTTCTGCTAGTTTTAGTCCTGTCCAGATAGTAGCATAGTTGTCTGTGTATATCCAAGGTGTGCAAGAGTTTCTCTCCTTTGTTCTGTGGGTTAGGGAAGAACGTAGGCAAATGAATGGCTTGGTTCAAGGATACCCTGGATACCACCTTTGGCATGAAAGTTGGATTGGTTCTCAGAGACACTCTATCCTGGTGAAAAATAATGAAAGGCTGCACTGCCATTAATGCCTGTAGCTCGGATACTCTTCTTGCTGAAGTGATTGCCAGAAGGAAAGCAGTTTTCCAAGATAAAAACTGTAAGTCTGCTGATGCTGCTGGTTCAAAAGGAGGTAGTGTCAATTTTTCCAGCACAAAATTGAGATCCCATGCAGGCAGAGGGGGTCTCCTTGGAGGTTTAACACTTTTGATCCCTCTCAGAAATTGTCTGAGTAGAGGGTGAGAGAAGAAAGGAGGATCCATATTGTATTCTGCTGAAATTGCTGAAGCATGAATCTTAATGGAAGAGTAAGACAGGCCATTGTGGAACAATTCTGCTAAGTATTCTAGGATGTGTGCTAGGTTTGCCACTATAACATCTGTGCCCTTTGATGTGCTCCAAATGAGGAATCTCTTCCATTTAGCTGAGTATGCTTTCCTTGTGGAGGGTCTGCGAGACTCCAGGATAATGTCCTTGACCCTCTGAGATAAGACAGCTTGGTTTGGTTTTAAGCAATTTTCCAGGCAGTTAGTTGCAGAGTTTTCAAGCTTGGATGCAGGGTCTTGAAATTGTTCTGCGTTAGAAGAAGAGGCCATAGAGGTAGAGGCCATGAGTTCGCCTGAGGCATGTTTTTCAGTAGCGGATACCAGTGTTGTCTTGGCCAGTCCGGAGCTATTAGTATCACCTTTGGCTGTTCCTCCCTGATCTCAGAAGAGCCTTGTACATCAATGGGAGAGGTGGGAATGCATACACTGTTAGGGCATTCCAGCTGAAAGAGAGAGAGTCCACCCTCCAGGCTTGTGGGTGGTATGTCCTTGAGCAGAATTTCTTCAGTTGGTGGTTGAGAGGGGAGGCGAACAGGTCTATCTCTGGCAATCCCCATTTCTTTGTTATGAGTTTGAAGATGTCTGGATGCAGCATCCATTCGTGAGCATCCGTGGTAGTCCTGCTTAAGCTGTCTGCTAGTGAATTCTCTTTTCCTGGTACAAATATGGCCTGCAGCTGGATATTGAGGTTCAGGCCTAGGTTCCACAGATCCATTGCCATCCGGCATAGAGGGTAGGAATGCGTGCCTCCCTGTTTGTTTATGTACCACATGACCGTGGTGTTGTCCGTCCTTATCAGCAGATGTCCTTGCTGGAGGAATGGTTTGAATGCCTCGATTGCATGCTTCACTGCCAGCATCTCCTTTTGGTTTATGTGCAAGTTTAACTGTCCTTGAGACCATAGGCCTTGGATACATTTGTCCTCCATGTGTGCTCCCCATCCTAGGTCTGAGGCGTCCGTGCTGATGGTCTGCCTTGGTTTTGGTTTCGTGAAAGGCAACCCTCTGTTGGACTGGCAGGCCTGAGCCCACCACAGGAATTCCTTTTGAAGGCATGGAATGATTGGAATCATGGTTTCTAGACTGTGTCTGTGTTGAGACCATACATTCCTTAGGTACCATTGTAATTTTCTCATATGCAGCCTGGCATGTGGGATCAAGATTATGCAGGATGCCATGAAACCCAGGGCCTGCAGGACTTTCCTTGCAGTAAGCTGAGTTTGTCTTGTCAAAGTCATGAAATAATCTGGAAGTTGTTTTGTTTTTCTTCTGTGAGAAAAGCCATCTGAGTTATTGTGTCCAGATCTGCACCCAAAAAGGTTATCCTTTGGGATGGCACTAGTCTTGACTTTTGGATGTTGACTGTGTATCCCAAGGCCTGTAGCAGGTGTATGACATAGGCCAAATCCTTTATCAATTTTGTCTTGTTGTCCGCTTGTATTAGGCAGTCGTCCAGGTATGGGTAGATTTGAATTCCCTGAAGTCTGCAATATGCAATTACTGATGCCAGGCATTTCGTGAATACTCTGGGCGCAGTAGATAAGCCAAAGGGCAATGCTGAGAATTGATAATGCTCTGATCCTGCAAGAAATCTGAGGTGTCTTCTGCAATCTGGTCGGATAGGGACGTGCAGGTATGCCTCCTTGAGATCTAGAGTCACCAGCCAAGACTCCTTGCCCAACATGGGAAGAAGCTGCTGTAGGGTCAGCATTTTGAATTTTGGTACAATGAGATATGTGTTCAGTGCGGACAAGTCGAGAATAGGCCTCCATTGGTTTTCTTTTCTTGGTACAAGGAATAGTCTGGAGTAAAATCCTTGGCCTTGTTCCAGAGATGGTACCCTTTCTATCGCTTTCATCTGAAGTAAATTTTTGATTTGTCTGAAAGCCTCTGGCTTCTGATTTGGTGGTAGGTTTGGCATTCCGCTCCTTTTTGGTAAAGTGTGGAAGTGAAACCTGTATCCTTTGTCTATTGTTTGCAATGTCCATGTGTCCTTTGTAATGCTATGCCAGTTTTTTGAGAATAAAGCCAGCTTTCCGCCCAGGGGAGCTTCCAGTTGTTCCCTGGTAGGTGGAATCAGAGTCAAGTCATTGTGTTTGTCCTGTGCTAGTGGTTGTAGTTGCAGTTGTGGCAGTACTCCTCTGGTTGGCAGGCTGCCACTGACGGCCCCTATAGGCACCTTTTGATTGACCTCTGCCTCGAGGGTGTCTATTCCTGCCTCTCTGTGCTCTGGAGGTGTCTGGAAAGGACCAATTATTGGAAGGCCAGTTTCTGCTGAACCTCGGAGGTTGGACCTGTAGAAATTCCTTTACTGTTTGCACAGATTTAGCTTTTTCTTCCACCTTCTTTAGAATCTCCTGTGCAGGGGAGCCAAATAAACTTTGTTTCTCCATTGGAGCATCTAGGAGCTTAGCCTTGACATGGTCTGGCAGGGATTGCTCTTTTAGCCAGTCATGCCTACGAATTACTGCCCCAGTCATAGCTGATCTAAATGAAGCCTCCAGTGCATCATAGCCACATTTTAAGAAATGATTACTGACCTGCTGAGAGTTGTGTACCAAATCCTGAAGGGATTTACGGTCTAAAGGTTCAGGAGAAGAAAGCTTCTTATTCAGCTGATCTAACAAATATTCTTGGTACTGTATCATATGGAATTGACAGTTTAAAGCCCTGGCAGAAAGAGTAGTAGATGTATAAACCTTTTTACCCCATCTCTCTAATGCTCTAGACTCTCTGTCAGAGGGTAGGGGATTTTTGGCAGTGGCAGCTGCAACGCCTTTTGGGCCCTGTAAGATAGTTTCAGGATCTGCAGCATGGGCTTTATACAGGTGGAAGTGAGAATCCGGGACCCTGTAATATCTGTCTGGTTTGGCAGGGGCCGGAGGAAGAGAATCAGGTGCAGAACTAACCTCATTATACACATCATCAATTACAGTTAGCACTGGTGGTATGGCTAAGGGCCTATGCTGGGGCAAATGTAAAAAAAAGTCCTTAGCCTTTTTCTAGAATCAGAAAAATCCTGACCCTGCCATTGAAAGTGTTCCCTCATAGAGTGCAAGCAAGGTCTCCCCAAAGGAAAATTCTTCAGGAGGGGAGGCAGAAGGGATAGAATCTTCAGCATCTGAATCCTCGTAAGGAGAATAGGCCCCTTCTTGATGGTCTGACAAATCAGATCCATCCGTGGAGTAATCAGAGGAGACAGGTTCAGAGGGTTCAGTCCTAGGCCTTTTGTCTGGAGGTGGTTGGGAGGCCCTGTCTGGGTGAGGTTGGGAACCCCTAATCAAGGATATCAGGTCCTCAGCAAGACTGAGAATCTGAGAACTTGAGGAAGGCCTCTGAGAAGTAGATTTGGCAGGTAAAGCTTTTGAAAGTTTGGCAGCTTTAGCCCTGGAGAAGGCCTTAATAGACATAGAAGCTGGGGGCCTAGCTGCCCCACGTGCAGGTGTAGATATGTCCAAAGGAATGGTGTCGGACAAATCTTGAGCGCTAGCTTCGGTAGGGATTTCTGAAGCCGACTCAGCCGGGGCCTCTCTGGCCTCGGTTGTCAGAGGTAAGGTTTCTGGCGTAGGAAGAACCGAGGGCTCGGTTTCAGCCGAAACCGAGACACTCGGGGTAGGCCTAGCAGTGGTTTCAGCCGAAACCGCGGGCCGCGAGTGTCGGTCCTTTTCCCTGCGTTTTTTGGCCAAATGCGTAGTCGGAGTCTCCGACGGCATTTTATATGCAAAAGCGGATCCAAAAAATTCTTCTGCAAACTCCGACCGACGTCTAAGAGTCCGTCGGTTGAAGGAGGCACAGGCTAAACAAGCTGATACGTTGTGGTCTGGGCCTAAGCAGGGAAGGCAGTAAGAATGGAAATCCTTATGAGGTATTTGTTTCCCACAAGTTAAACAATTATTTACTTTGTCTGACATCGGCTGGGGCAAGAAAGAGTCCCAAACGGGGTACTTAGCTTTTTTCGAAGTATTCGGTAGCTGAAATCTCTGGATCTGACCGACCGGCACTTGCGAACAGCTTCTGCTTCGGGCACCACGCGGCAAGAAAGACTGAGGAAAATGGTGTCGGCTGATGCCTTTATACCCCAGAAGCTATGACGTCGGGGAAAGTGCGACATCAGCCGAGGCCAGACCCAGACTTTGGAATCCGGACGACCGAAGGGCTGCCTGAGGCAGGACAACCCATATGTTATGACTGCAGATGCATCCTTGAAGGACATCAGAGTTCCCATTCTAGGCCCAGAAAAGGAAATGAACAGTTGGTCAGTTTTACAAATAGTTTTGGCTCTGTCCAAATAGAATCGCAATTGCCTGTGTACATCTAAGGAATGTAGACAGTATTCTCCTTTATTAGAAAAGTTAGGGAAAAATACTGGAAGATCAATAGAATGATTGATGGAAAACAACTTTGGGAAGAAAGGATGGGTTCGTCCGGAGTGATACTCTGTCCTTATGAAAAATTAGGTAGGGTCTTTTGGTGCACAATGCCTGTAACTCTGAAACTCGTCTGGTTGACGTGATGGCTACCAAGAAGAGAGATTTCCATGACAAGAATTTGATGCAACAATTCGCTGCGGGTTCGGAGGGGGATTGGGTCAAAGACTGGAGGACTAGTGTGAGGTTTGATGGCTCTATAGGCTGTCTGATTGGGGGTCTAATGTGAGATACTCCTTTGAGAAAGGTTTTGCACAAACGCAGTAATATGAGTGGAGTACCATTCAATCCATTATAATTAGAAATTCCTGCCAGATGTACTTGTATAGTAGAGGCTGCAGCTCCACCTTCAAAAAAACTTAGACAGGTATTGTAATACCACTGTGACTGGAGCCGAATATGGATCTAGCATCCTTTCCTTTGACCAGATAGAGAACCTTTTCCATTTGTCCCAGTATAGTCTTCTGGTGGATGGTTTATGAGAAGCCAGAATAATATCATGCTCAGGAGAAGGGAGTTCATCCTGCATGGCAACTAGCAGAAGTGGAGAAACCAAGCTGTCAGCTTGAGACTGGACAGATTTGGATGAGTCAACCCTTGGGGGTGAGAGATCCGATCTGGAAAAGGATCCAGAATCCATGGTGGGTACAACAGATGAGGCCGAAGGAAGGGGAACCAGACTTGTCGAGGCCAAAATGGGGCTATGAGGATCACCTTGCATTTCAACTAAATGGCTTTCTTTAAGAACTGTGAAATCATAGGAATGGGGGGGAGGGGAGGCACAGATAAGTCCCATGGGCCAATCGGGAATCAGAGCATCCCTCGGGGACTCCCTCTTCGATGGAATAGGGCAAAATAGCTGCTGCATTTGTTGTTTGAATGGGAGGCGATTTGGTTCCTCCTTGCTTGTTGATATACCAAACTACTGACATATTGTCTGACTTAACTGCAATCATTCCAGACGGGAGGAACAGATGGAATGCTTGCAATGCTAACAGCACTGTTCTCAGTTCCAAAACGCTGGAATGCAAGTCGGCCTCCAGTGTGGACCATGTGCCTTGGACTGTCTTTCCCTGGAAATGGCCCCTCCACCCTATCAGGGAAGCATCCGTGATCACAATGGCCTTGGGCTGAGGGGGCTGGAATGGGCGGCTCCAAAGATCTGTGTCTGGCCTCATCCACCAAAGAAGGTCCTGTTTGCAAGAGTTGATTATCCGGATCTGAAAGCATAGGGGGTGATGATTTGGGAACCACTGAGACAGAAGAAGCCATTGGAGGATTCGCATATGCAATTTTGCAAGAGGCACTATTGATTTGGAGGCTGCCATGGATCCTAGGACCTGAAGAATTTCTCTCACTGAAACTTTGCTTTGACAGAGTATCACCCCCGGAGCTGATGCCTCAACCTCTGGAGTCTGCGAGCTGGGAGTGACACCAGACAGGATTGAGAGTCGAAGACTGCCCTGATGAATTCTATCTGCTGGGCTGGAGCAAGGTTTGATTTCTTCCAGTGCACAGTTATCCCCAAAATTTCTGCAAGAGAAAGGGTGTATTGGAGGGCTGTTAGAAGATGCTTGGTGGGGGCGCTAAGGAGCCAATTGTCCAAATACGGAAACACCCGGAATCCTTGTAATCTCAAGTGAGCTGTGACCACTTTGGGGACTATAGAGAGACCGAAAGGCAGGGCATAAAACTGCTAATGACTGGCTCCTAGCAGGAAGTGAATCAGACTCCTGGAGTGTTTGTCCATTTTGATGTGGTAATACGCATCCTGGAGATCTATCGAGCACATCCAATTGCCCTCCCTGAGAAAGGGGAAGATGGACTGAACCGTAACCATCCGGAATTTGGTTTGGGTGACATGTTTGTTCAAACTGCTGAAATCCAGGATGGGTCTGCAGTCCCGTCTTTTTTGGCACCAAAAAGAATCTAGAGTAAAATCCGGATCCGCAATGGTCTGGTGGGACTAGTTGGATGGCTCTTTTTTGATACAGCTTTCTTACTTCTGGAGCTGACAGCGTTCACGTGGTTTATTGTGCTCTCCAGCTCTCTCCCTTGTTTCTGCACCTTGAAATAGCATCCCAGTTCAAGGCTCTGACAATTACTGCTAAAACCAGGAATCTGACCTAAACCATACTGAAACACATACCTCAGGAGACTGGAAATAAACTCTCTTCCTTGTTTCTGCACCTTAAAATTGCATTCAAGTTTAAGGCTCTGACAATTACTGCTAAAACTGGGAATCTGACCTAAACCATACTGAAACACATACCTCGGGAGATTGGAAATAAAGTATGATAACCTCCCCCTCTGTTAATGAGAAAATAATTATCTGAAATCCTATCTGAACACATTTACCTTATTCCACCTTGGAATTTAGGTATCTTTAACCAGGGTGAGCACAACACCACGGGAACCTGATGCCCTATACTGACCCTCGCAACCCTCCCGTAACTACCCCTTAACTATCACTCTCTCCTCATATAAATACAACTTAGGTAACTCCCAGAATTTTACCAAAACCACTTTGTTTCTTGAAGTAATCCTGAAGGATTCTGGCTCAGGGTTGACTGATAAGTGTTTTTTTTTAAACAGCTGCTACTTGGTAGGGCCCCGCTCCATTCGCCCTCGCTATGCTCGAACTCACTTTGCTCTCTTCCCACCCCCATATCATTTCCTTTATACTTATCAACCTAAACCACACTTCTCTAACTCCACTCTTATTCCCTCCCACCTACTTTCTTACTAACACGCCTCTTCTCCTGTACCACCTTCTCACACACACCCCCTGCTTATATCTCTCATCCTTTCTTCCCACTGTCTCCACATACTCTACCTTATATCACGTCTTTCAGAACATAAACCTTAATCTTGATACCAATACTCTATTGCCTTTACTTCCTCACTTCCTACCACTCACAACTACCTCCACCCCATTTCCACCCCACTAACTGGACTTTAAATCCAAGTACAAAAACCCAGGCTCATCTACAAATCTGGCCTTCCATCCTAACCCATACCACTCTCTTTCCTAAAATAAAATTATTTCCCCTCTCCCAACCTCCTTAAAACAAAAAAGAAAAAAGTTTCCCCACTCAAACAATTACTCTACTTCAAACCTCTACTTCTATCAGGAGGCATCCATCCTAACCCAGGCCCCTTCCACTCTATCTTGAACAATAATCCTCATGTACCAAATTTAACCAACTTCACTCCCTCAAAAAAGCAAGTATCTTTCTGCTCTATCAACCTCAGTTTAGTAAATAAAGTTCAGGATTTCCATGCCTGGCTAGCTAACTGTACTCCTAGCAGTCACCCTAACTGAAACTTGGCTGAAATCACACTACCAAGATAGTGAAATTACCTCTCCTGGCTATAACATCCTTAGACTTGATAGACAAAAGAAAAAAGGAGGAAAAGTAGCCATACTCTACCCTGATCACCTCTCTATAACAAGCCAATCCTCCCTCTACCCTCTTTCTCTACAGCTGAACTATGTGCCAAATTTAAACTTAACCACCATAACTATAGTAGCAATATATATCCCCCCTGGAGATAATCTTAACATATGCAAAAACATCCTATCCCACCTCTCTCAGACCATCCATAATGAAACCATCATACTAAGGGACGTAAACATTGATATGCTCTCAATTCAAACTCCCAACACTACCTCTTGTATCAACTTACATGGATCTGAGCAGCTAATCACTACCCCTACACCTTTATTAATAAGTCACACCTTTCAAGATCTCTTCTGGACTGGATTTTGGTCTCTCACCACCCCAAAACTACCATAACCCTCAGACCCTTCCAAATGCCCTCAGTGACCACTGCCCTATCACAGTAATCAGACATACTCCATTTCACCAGACCATTCAAGTTTATCACTTCCTGCAAAATCTCAACCTTCAGTCCTGACTTTTTCATTGACTAACTCTCTAGAATTAACTTGTCTCATCTCACTACTCTCCCCTTAGATGAGACTGTCCACTCTTTTAACACCACCTTTCGTAACTCATTCCCTCCAGCAGAGCTCTTTTGAGTGTATACCTTTAACTCCCAGTGGGTGTAGCTTCAGCCTTTAAAAAACAAATTTATCACATTACAGTTCTATCAAACACTTGTTAACAAAGGTCATATATCAATACAGTTGTGTTTGCCATCATATATGCTTCAAGATAAAATATTCTGATACCTTGTGTATGGCATGGTTTTGGATTTATTAATGTAAATATGAACAGGCAATATTTGACGCCTGGAGGAGCAGTAGGAGGTAACTGCAGAAACGCCTGTAGATGTCACTCGGCTGTAATGAGTTAACATTCTAAACTCCCTAGCTCCTCTCCGCACAATTAGAATCAAATCTAACACAGCTCCTTGGCTTACCAAATCTACTTGAACCCTGATAAAAAACCGAGACAGGACATGGAATTTATGGATTAAAACTAAGATCCTCTCTCTCCTACAGACCTATAAAGAACTTAGGAACCAAATAAAGAAAATCATCAACAATGACAAAATAAACTTCTATGCTAACCCTCCCACTACCCTAAAAATCACACCCCAAAAAATTCTGGAACACTATCAATCACATACTACATCCGGGAAACCCTTCCCCTCCAAACCCTTGCCCAAATAAAACTCCAGAAGAAACTGCCATTACATTTAACAATCATTTTATTGACTCAATAACTTCTATAATCAATTCTCTTCCCACCAGGAAAAATGCCATCACAATCTCTACTTCCCTTCCCAATCCTTCAAACTCTTTTCCCCTTAAATCTGTATCAACTAAAGATATAAAATCCTTACTCTCCAAACTCAAACTGTGCTCCTCCTCAGCTGATAATCTACCTTCCTATTTCTTTCAGATTGCTGCTGAACCCCTAGCCTATCCAGATTCCATCCTGATTAACTGCTCTATCTCTGAACTGTACCGTCCTAGCAATATGGAAAAAATTCTTTACGTTACCCATTCACAAATGCGATAATTCCTCTGATATATCAAACTTCAGACCAATTGCTATACTTTGTCACCTCTCTAAAATTCTAGAGAAATGCATTCACAAGCAGATAATGCAGTACCTTCCACAAGAAAACCTTCTCACACACACTCAACATGGATTCCATCCCAAACATAGTACCACAACTGCACTTATATCTTTCATCAGTACTGTACCTCCTCCTGCCAGTGACAACAATAAACTTGCCTCATGCCTGTTCCTGAACCTTTCCAAAGCCTTTGACACTGTCTCCCATCCCCTTCTCTTGGACAAACTCTCCTACTTAAAATTCTCTCCTTCCACTATTTCCGGGTTCTCTAGCTCTCTCTCCCAAACCACCAGCAAGCTGTTAAATGGCATTCTGCACTATCTTCCCCCCCTCAATGTGCCAATGGGTGTCCCCCAGGGATCCATACTTGGGCCACTGCTCTTTAATATTTTCACTAATCTACTTTACACCTCTTGTCCCCACTCAACACTTGTACAATATGCAGACGACTCTACTGTCATCACCATTGCAGATAATCCATCAGACCTCCACTCTACTACCCAGGCATCTTTCAACACCATAGAGACATGGCTTTGTGATAAATTAGTTCTCAATCCTAAGAAAACTAAGCTCCTACTCTTCCTCCCCAAGAACCTCACCAATCTCAAAACCACATTTACCATCCTATCAAGCAACACCACCATCATTACTGCTGAACCTAGCACTAAACTACTGGGAGTCATAATAGATGATCAGCTTAAATTTGATCTCAATGTTACTAATTCTATTAAAAAACTCACCAGAAACTTGGACTCCTTTACCGCAATAAGAGATATTTAACCAACACAGCCAAAATAACTCTCTCCCATGCATTTCTTCTTCCCACCCTTCTATACAGCTGTCACTTATTCACAAACCTTAAAAATCACACTCATTACAAAACTTGAAACTACTTATAATAAGGTGGCCAGATTCGCAGCAAACCAAACCTACAAGTCTCACCACTGCTTATCCCTTAAGCAACTGGGCTGGCTCGAATTCCCCAATCTGCTCCTACAACATCAACTACAAATTATCCACTCCATCCTCTTTCTGCCCTAGCCTTTTATCGATTATATCTAAATATTCCCCGACCCAGACACTACACAGCTCAGACCAAGACTTGCTACAGATTTATAAACCCAAAACCAAAACAGGATGTTTACTCAATAATTATAACCCTGCTGCATCTTGGAACCAACTACCCCAAGAAATTAGGTCCCTTGACCATACCAAGCATTTCAAACTAGCTACTCAAAGATACCCAACAAAAAAATGGTCCTGCCACTGTAGTTATCCCCCCCCTGAAACTACCCTACCCCAGCTTTGAATACCCCTCCCTACACCAGTCCTCACTTTTTAATTCACTGTTCTCCCACTATCTCTTTCCCTTCTATTCTTTTCAGTTATACCCTCCCTCAATTTCCACTCCTCCTCTATCATAATAAACTTTAACATCTCTGTCTCACTGGTTTTAACTACTTTATCTCTATGATATATATATATATATATATATATATATATATATATATATATTTATAAATGCTGTATACAACCTAACAGGAATTATGAAGGCATTATTCCTTCTGCATGACATTGTACCCTAATGTAATTTTCAGATGATTGTAAATGATATTTTGTTAACTGTTTGTTGTTACATTTTTAAACTCACTGAGGAGTTTTTCTCCCTGGGTCTCCACTGAAAATGAGCCAAAAGCTCAGTTGGACTAACCCGGTTAACAAATGTAAAATAAATAAATTCTGAAGCTGCTTCTTCCCTCTGACTGGGTGGAACGTCGGGAAGTTTTGTTGGAAGTTTTGGATAAGATATGAAGGGAATGGTATAAGAAGAAGTTATGTACCCACCATAACGTTCCATCTGAGTAGGTAGCTTCATTTGTCTGCAATCTGTGGGTCTTGGATCCGATATCGGATCTGAGCCGGCAACTTGTTTCAAGCTAATGGATCCGAGCTCCTAGCTCCTCCCCTCACCCATAATCCTCTGCCAACCCTCCATGACCTCAGATCGAGTTTGCCCCTCAAAAAGGGTATCCAACTAAGATAGATCCGCTGAAGGCCAGGGGGAAGGAGGGGGGGGGGATGGTTGCAGACAAATGAAGCTACCTACTCAGATGGAATGTTATGGTGAGGCCATAACTTCTTAATCTGAAGTAGGGACTTCATTTGTCAGCAACCTGTGCAACAGAGTCCCCAGCTACCTGAATCTTGGGTGGTCATCACGGAAGGATATTGCAGAGCACTGCAGAGCCAAAGGATGCTCTCCCTCTAGAAATCACGCCCAGTTTGTAGTGGTTAATAAAGGTATGAGATGAGGCCCAAGTGGCTGCCGAACAAATATCATCCAATGGAATTCTACACTTGAAGGCCGCAGAAGTAGAGATGGAATGAGTGGAATGTGCGCAAACTCCTTCAGGTGCGGGTCTCCCAGAGGCTTGATACGCTAATAGGATACATTGTGAAATCCAGCGTGATAGAGATACTTTTGATATTGCTTTCCCCAAATTAAATTTGGCAAAGGAAACGAACAGCTGGTCGGATTGCCTATGACCAGCTGTTCTATGAGTATAAAAACGTAGCTGCCTATGAACATCTAATGAGTGCAGCTTGTACTCTCCTTTATTCTGATATTTAGGGAAGAAAACCGGTAAATTTATGGATTGATTTATATTGGTTTCTGATGCTATTTTGGGAAGGAAAGAGGGATTGATCCTGAGGTACACTCTGTCCAGATGAAAGATCAAATAAGGAGGCTTCACAGAAAGAGCTTGAAGCTCCGAAACTCTTTTCGCAGAAGTAATGGCTACAAGGAATGCTGTTTTCCAGGACAAGAATTTGAGATCTACTGAAGCAGCAGGTTCAAAAGGTGGAGCAGTCAAGGCTAGGAAGAACTAGTGAAAGATCCCAAGGTGGTATGGCTTCTTTTATAGGGGGTCTAAGCAAAAAGGTGCCCTTGAGAAAGGTTTTACACAACTTGGCCGACATCAAAGGCCCTGTATCATGTCCCACATGGTAATGTGAGATGGCAGCCAATTGCACTTTGACAGTTGAGCAACTAGCGCCTTCCTGAAAAAGTTCAGTTAGGAAGTCTAATATGGATGGAAGAGGAGCCGTAAAGGGATCCAGATTATGATGCTCTGCCCAGATGGAGAAACGTTTCCATTTACTGCGGTACACTTTCCTTGTAGAGGGCTTATGCGCTGCCACAAGGATGGCTTTGACTGGTGAAGAGATACCGGGAGTCCTAACTAGGAGTGGAACTGGAGCAACCAAGGTGTCAGCTTCAGACTGTCCAGATTTGGGGTTGGTAAGTCTGACGGATGGGAAATTAGATCCGGACTGGGATCCAGAATCCAAGGAGGATTCACTAGGTGAGACCACAGGTAAGGGAACCAAATTTGCCGAGGCCAGAATGGGGCAATGAGGATCATCCTGCTCCCCAACCGCGAGGCTTTCTTTAAGAGTTGCAGCATCAGGGGTAGAGGAGGATAGGCATAAAGTAGACCGGGTGGCCAAGCATGCACCAGAGCATCTCTTGGCGTTTCCCCTGGAGGGGGAATCAGAGCGAAGAAATTGCCGCATTTGGTGTTTGAGGGAGAGGCAAAAAGATTGCAGCAGGGTTGCCCCCATATTGCGAATATCTGCTTCGCTACTAGTGGGTTGAGAGACCACTCATATGGGGTAAGAAGGCTGCAACTGAGTTTGTCCGCTAGAATGTTGGTCCGCCCCGGAATGTGCGTTGCGATCAGAAAGCGATTGGTGGAGATCGCCCATTCCCACACTCTCATGGCTTCGCGGCATAGAGGGTAAGACCTGGTTCCTCCGTTTGTTGATGTACCAGACAACCGACATGTTGTCCGACTGAATTGCAATCGTTCCTACGGGGAGGAGATTCTGAAGTGCTTGCAACGCGTACAGCACCGCTCTCATCTCCAGAACGCTGATATGCAGGGAGGTCTCTGTATCGTTCCACATGCCTTGGACCATCCTGCCTGAATAATTCCCCCCCACACCCGAGGCGGGAGGCGTCCGTGGTCACAGTGGCGAGAGGGGGAGAGGTGCAGAAGGGTCGGCCCGTATGGAGGTCCGGAGCATGGAGCCACCATAATAGAGCCCTCCTGCAAGCCTTGCTGATAACAATGGGGCGATGAAGAGGAAAAGACAGAAAGGACCATTGTACTAGAAGGGTCCACTGCAGTACCCGCATGTTCAGACGGGTGCATGGAAGGAGCGTTATCGCTGCCGCCATGAAGCCCAGCGCCCTCAGGACCAATTCTGCTGGTGGGGTCTCTGATTGGAGGATAGCCCGCACATGGAGTTGCAAATTCCGAAGTCGTTCGGACGTTAGAAAGGCTCGTAGCTCTCTGGTGTCTATTCTGGCTCCTATGAATTCTATGGCTTGTGTCGGGGCCAGAAAGGATTTGTTGGCATTGATGGTGATGCCTAACTGTGGGGCTAGGCGGAGAAAGAAATCTCTGGCTGAGCAAAGTAGATGCCTTGTTGGGGCGGTCAGGAGCCAGTCTTCCAGGTACAGAAAGACCTGTATTCCCTGGAGTCTCAGGTGGGCCGCAATCACTGCTAATACCTTGGTGAACACCCTGGGGGCTGTGGTGAGGCCAAAGGGAAGGACCCTGAACTGGTAGTGACTGGCTCCCAGCCGGAAGCGGAGGAACCTCCTGGATCGTCTGTCCATTAGAATGTGGTAGTACGCATCCTTGAGGTCTATAGAGAACATCCAATCTTTCTCCCTTAGAAGGGGGAGAATAGATTTAAGAGTGACCATTCGGAATTTTTCCTTGGTTACCGACAGGTTCAAGTGGGACAGATCTAAAATCGGTCTCAAGTCCCCCGTCTTTTTTTGGCACCAAAAAGAACCTGGAGTAGAACCCTAATCCGAGCTGGTCTTGGGGGACAGGCTGGATGGCTCTTTTTCTTAGCAGCTGCTGAATTTCTGCGGCTGCAGCCTCCCTCTGATCGGGTGGTACATCGGGGAGGTTCTTGAATTTGGAGACATGAAGTAATGGTATTTTGTACCCTCTGGATATAATTCAAAGCACCCAGCGGTCTGTCGTGATGGACTCCCATGCCGCTAGGTGCTCCGAGAAGCACCCCCCGACTGCCTCCAGAGTGGAGCAGTCGGGCAACCCTTCAGGGCTCCTGCGTGGGCCGGTCAGAGAAAGGCTCTCTGGACCCAAAGTTTCTCGGAGCCCCTCTGCCCCTGGGGCGGTGTCCTCCCTGTCCTCCTCTGTCACGAAAGGACTGGATTTCCGGAGCAGGTTGGGAATGTTGCGATTTCCGGAACCACATCTTCTTCTGACCCTTTTGGTTCTTCGAAAAGGACCGCTTGGGCACAGAGTAGCGGACTCCGACGGCAGACGTCTTCCCGTCTTTCTCGCTCTGGACAAGTGTCTCGTGAACCGTTTTGCCAAAGAGGGCAGAACCATCGAAAGGGGCGTTTGCAAAAGACGCTTTAAAGGGCTCCGCAAAGTCACAATGATGGAGCCAGGCCTGACGTCTCATGACTAGACCCGCTCCGCTAGCCCTAGCGGCTCCCTCGGTGGCATGGGACAATAGCCGCATAGAGGTATTTGAAATGGATCTCAGAGTGGCCATTCGGGTGGAGTACAATTGTTTGTCCTCCGCCGACATGGACTCAGGGGGGGAGGCAGCGTATTCTTTGATAAGATCCCGCTGCATCCTGATCACATGTGCCATATAGTTCAGAGACCTTACCGAGAAGGTCGCTGACCTAAAAACTCGCTTCCCTAAGCGGTCGATCGAGCGGGACTCCTTGTTCGGTGGATGGACTGAGGGGCTCTCCTGAGCTAGTTCCCTCTTCGTGGCTGCCGCCATCAACATGGCATCTACAGGGGGACCCTTGCTCCAGTGCGACCGGTCTGGGGGGGGCTTAGTATCCTGTCCGGGCATTTGGGTATTGGCTCCACGGTGTCCGGATCCTTCCACGCCCTGGTGGTAATAAGGTCCACCAAGGGGTCGGCCGGAGGGGACACCCAAGAGGTAGACGGACCTGCTTCGAATGCCTCCAGAAACACGGACTCGTCGGAGGAAGACTTGGGGGCAGACCACCCACCTCTGATCCTCAGCATCTCCATGATGTCTCCAAAGGAGACATCCGCAGGGGGTGATCTTGGGGAGCCTTCCCCTTCATCCAAGTCCGTGTCCTCAGTTAAGGACTCAGGGGAGTCAACGTGCCTCCTCTTGCACTTATGCTTGCGGGGCAATTCCTCGGGGTGGCTGTCCGAGGAGGCCTCGCCAGCAACATCCTGTTCCAATGGAACTACCTGGGACACTGAAGCAGGCTGTCCCTTTGGCCGGGTGATGGAAGCCTGGCCCAGCAGAGAGGGAGTGCAGGGCGGAGCGGAGACAAGGGCCGGGGGTCCGGATGCTCTCAACAGAGCCCTATCCACTACATCGAAGGCCGAGGGGGAACCACTCTCTCTGGGCTCCGAGAGTCGACTCCCACTCGGATCCGATGAAGGGATCGGAACCGGTGCCGAGACCATCGGATCCGAAGGACCAGTGCGCTCCGACCTGGACGGAGCCGAAGGCACACTGAATCCCTCGGTTCCGAAGCTCGGGCCACGGCTCCGAGAGGTCGGATCCGACAGGCTCGAGGACAGGGTCGAATCCGAAGTACCAAGTGCTGTTGGCGCCGACCCACCCCCGGCTCCAACGCTGCTCGGCTCTGAACGCTCCGAACCAGAGTAGCGGGTCGGAGAAGGAGCAATTGGATGGAAAAAAGGTGTCGAGCTCCCCCCCCGATGGGGGGGGGGCAAGATCACTCCCATCTGCAGCTGGGCCTGGATGAATCTTTGCATCATCTGGTCCAAGTCTGCATCAGACATGCTGAACGTAGATCTCGAAGAGGCCACCGAGGCAGGCCTGGAATGCAGCCTCGATGACCTTGATGGAAATCGGGCCGCCTCCTCCTCGGGCCCTGGGGAGAAACAAGGGGATCGGAGCCGAGGAGGAGGAGACCTAGAAGCAGTAGAGGGAGAAGCCCGCTTAGCTGGCGGGGCCGAAGCGGAGGCCTCAGCCTGCCGCTTGTGGTGCTTCTCCCTTCGTTTCTCCCTCTTAGCCTCCCTGTCCTCCGGCGCTTTAGCGGGAGTTTGAGTCCCGGCCGAAGGAAAGGGGGCAGGAGTGGCAACAACCACAGCCTGTGGTAGTGCCACGGGAGCAGCGGAGGCCGGAGCCGAGTCCAGGGGTAAAAGTCCCGCCAAGACCAGCTTCGACCTCCGCTCTTTCAGTGCCCTGGGGTTGAACGCTGCACAAATGGTACAGCCTGAGGTGAGGTGTTCAACCCCAAGGCACCGAATGCACTGAGTGTGGCCATCGGCCGGGGAGAGCTTATGGCCACACTCGGTACATTTAGAAAAAATGGCTTTTGGGGCCTCAGCCATACTTAAAAGAAAAAAGGTAGTGCTACACAAACACACAGGCCCCAAAAACACAACACACACACACACACACTCACTAACGACCAGCGAAGGGAGGGAAAAAATTAAGTAAAAGAAATATATTTTTACACTACAGGGTACCTAACTCTTACACACTTTATATTTTTTTAAAAAGGAAGAGAGTTTGACAGAAAAACACACTTAATCGACGATTTACTTGTTGAGCTCAATGGAATCCAGCTATCCACAAGTGCGGCAAACTAGATCCGAGGTCATGCAGGGTTGGCAGGGGATTATGGGGTGAGGGCAGGAGCTAGGAGCTTGGATCCATTAGCTTGAAACAAGTTGCCGGCTCGGATCCAATATCGGATCCAAGACACACAGGTTGCTGACAAATGAAGTCCCTACTTCAGATCCTCTGGTAATGATGTTCTGCACCCAATGATCAGTGATGATACACTGTCAGGCAGGTTGGTGGAGAGAGAAACGACCCCTGACTGCTTCCAGAGGCAAGCAATTGGGCCGCTCTTCAGGAGCACTGGTAAGGCTGTCCAGAGGAGTGATCTCTGGAGCCTTGGTTGTGTGGACCCCCTCTATCTCGAAAGGGGCATCTTCCGGAATTGTTACCCCCTCTGCCCCTGGGGCAATCACCACGTGTGGCACGGGACATCACACCACGTGTGGCACGGGACATCACACCACGTGTGGCACGGGACATCACACCACGTGTGGCACGGGACATCACACCACGTGTGGTACGGGACATCACACCACGTGTGGCACGGGACATCACACCACGTGTGGCACGGGACATCACACCACGTGTGGCACGGGACATCACACCACGTGTGGCACGGGACATCACCACATGCGGCACGGAAAGGACCCTAAGATTTTTTTGTGCCACATCTTCCCATTCCTCTGGTTCCTGGAGAAGGAATGTTGAGGATTGGAAAAACGTAGGCCAATGGCAGACAGGGTCTCACCATCCTGCTCACACCTGGCCAGTGTCTCCTTTATCTTGGAGCCAAACAGGAAAGATGCTTCGATGGGAGTATTCCAAAAAGGAAGATGAAGGGATCCGCGAGGTCACAAATGTACATCCAGGCGTGACACCTCATAACTATGCCTCAACCCGCAGCTCTAGTCGCCCCTTTGTTTGCGTGGGAAAGCAACCTCATGGACAAAATTGGAGCGATTCCAGGGTTGCGAGCTGCGAGGTAACTTTGTCTCTCACTTTGTCAGACACCTGTCCTGCGAGTGTTCCAGAGAGTTCAGAAATCAAGTCTCTTTGGAGCCTCGTAAAATGCGCCAAGTAGTCCAGGGACCGTATGGCAAAGGTCGCTGAAGCAAAAACTCGCTTCCCCAATCTGTCCATGGCCCGGGACTCTCTGTTGGGCAGATGGCCAGTAGGACTCTCTTCAGCTAGCTCCTTTTTAGTGGCTGCCGCCAACACCATAGCATCGACTGGTAAACCTCTGGACCAATGTGAGTGTTCCTCGGGTGGGAAGAAAATTTTGTGGGGTCTCTGAGGGATCGCAACAGAGTCAGGGTTCTTCCAGGCATGCTGAACTAGCTGGTCTGTAGGCGGGGTCACCCAAGAGGTAGAAGGCCTGGCAAGGAAAGCCTGCAGGAACACGGACTTCTTAGAAGGAGGATTAGTGGGCTTCCACTCGCCCCTCTGTTTCAACATTTCAAGGATGTCTCCACAGGAGACATCATCAGGAGGTGACCCATGGGGTCCCTTCACCATCATCAAAATCCGTGTCCTCTGTAAGAGACTCTTCAGGTGAGTCTATGTGCTTCCTCTTGCATGATCTCTTCCACAGGGGCTCCTCAGTGGGGGCTTCTGAGGAAGACTAGGAAGAGTGAGCACCCTGTACAGTGGAGGTTCCCTATGGCTTCCCACCCGGTGTCCCAGGGAGGTGCCCTGTGGCAGCTGTAGTTCAGGAGAGAAAACTGGGGTTCCGATGTTGGTGGAATGCTTCCAGAAGCAAGAGCCTTCTCCATCGCATGGAAAGCAGGTCCGCCCGAAGAGGAATGAGAGCCCGGAACCAACCAAGAAAGACAACCTCGGAACTGAGGTCACAACCCATTTTGTTGAACCCATTCCAGAGGATGGAGCCTCAAAAGCAGGATCGGAGCAGACAAAACACCCAGTACCGAGGACAGAACTGAAGAAATACTTGGAACCGTGCCACCAACCGAAAACCCCGCAGCCCAAACATGGGGTTGAGGAATGACTGGTTCAGTAGGAACTGAGGACCAAAGGGACGGTTCTGGAGCCAAAGTGAGGTCCCACTACTGGCACTGAGGCGCGGAGGTTCCGAGAAAGACTTCGGAGCAGAAAGCTTTAGAATCGAGATGGTCAGAGGAGGAGAACAGGATAGAGACTGTGGAGAGATCAACCCAAATCCCAAAGTGGGATGGGTCCTGGAGGGCATGGGTATCCCCCTGGCTGCCAGCAGCTGGTCCACAAGATGCACTACATCAAGTTCTGAAAGGCTCCTGGTGGAGCTAGTGGATACTCCTGACGGGGAGTCTGGTCAATTTAAGAATGGGCTATACACTTGGCCTAGGAACGGATCTACGGACGGAGAATATTGGGTCCATGATGCGGGGTCTACTGCCACAGACATCTAAATTTTGGAGATTGGAAGCAGTGGAGTCAAATCTATAGTAGTCTGAGCCGTAATAGGACTTTGTGCTGAAGGGCCACTCAAAGCCAATACGGCAGGTTGAGTCGTCATTGCAGAGATAGGCATTGAAGGCGTGCACTGTGCTGAAGTGACACCCGGTGCCGAAGATGTAATAGGTAGGTTTATGGTCATGCCGGAGATGATATCGGAGCCTAAGCTGGCGCCGATAAAGTAATAGTTGTAGTGCCTGGGAGTAGATAATGTCAGAGCTGACGAGGCAGACTTATGCTCCGAAGAAAGTTTTTTTTACCTCAAGTTTGACAGACCCGAGGGTGAAGAGGGAACCGAATGGGATCTTTTTTATCTTTCCTAGGAGGGATTGAGACCTCTGTCGCAGCAAGGGCCTCTGAAAAGGGCGATTTAAGTAGGCCGTTTAAAATTAACTTATTCCTGCGTATTGACAAATGTCTGTGACAAAGCATGATCTTACAGGAGAGGGTGGGGATGAGTAGCTGATAGTTGCTCATCATCTGGGGACAGAGGTGGTCCACTCTACATCAGCACCAGCATATTTTGGTATAGAGTTGCAAGGCGTGTTGCATATGGACTTGGGGATAGGTGCTTAGTGATATATGGTAGTCTTCATTGCATATATGTGGAAGTGCAAAGAAGTAGGTGTAGCAGGCCTTTGTTTTGGTGTGAGTGCACATTGGACACCAGATGAGTGGGCTTATGTCCAAAAATGGAAATTTGTTGCCACATAACTGGCTCTTTCCCAAAATAATGGTATAATAAATACAAAGTACAATTACCAGTAAGAAGGGCTGATTGTAAACAGATGTACTGAGGGTAGAGAAAAAGCATATTAGTTAAAAATACATCATCATTTGCTTTGTCATCAAAAATTCCAATAAGCGTGAACAAAGTGAAATTTGGTTTAATGGCTGAAAGCTCTATAATTTGTCTTATTCAGAATTCATGAGTTACACTTCCTGCATTCTACTAATGTAAAACAGCCAGTGGCCATCTTGTTATTTCCACCAGTTAAATAGTTCTAATTCTGTTCAGTGGAGAAAGTGGCTCCCTCAGCAACAGCAAGTATTCTGTCTGAATCAGCCACTAAAGGGTGCTTGACAATTGTATTTAGGTCCAGGAAAATTCAGAGTCATATACTTAGACTGCTGGATCCCTTTCCTTTGAATATACATATATATATATATATATATATATATATATATATATATATGTATATATATATATATATAGGTTCACTTTATAACATCGAAATACTAAAATGTCGAATTTCAGTATCTCGAAGCTATAAAGTCGAATGTTTGAAATAGCGAACGTTCATAATCGTGAATTTCACATGTCGAATATATGTCGAATTCGCGGTTATGAAGTTGTGCTACGTAATATCCGGGTTTGTGTTTTGGTTGTGCGCGGTGCCGTGTGTGGATGTAGGTGTTATGTCAGGTAAGTGAGTGTTTTGTAAGGGTTTTGAGTGGGAGTTAGAGTGTGTGTGAGGGATTGGAGAATGTGCGTGTGAGTGAGCTTTTGTGTTGTGTTTGTGCGATCTCAGAGTTAGTATATATAAGTAGGGGGGTGCATGGGGGCTTGCCCCCCTGCTTATGTGTGCGTGAGTTGTGTATGTGTGTTTTTTTTTGTTTATGTTGTGATGTGGTTGTTGTGTTGTATGTTTAGTGTAGTGTGTGCGGTGTTTTCGGTTATGTGGTTTCACGGTTTTAGTTTGTCGGTGTTTTGTGGAGTTTGACAGAAAAACACACTTAATCGACGATTTACTTGTTGAGCTCAATGGAATCCAGCTATCCACAAGTGCGGCAAACTAGATCCGAGGTCATGCAGGGTTGGCAGGGGATTATGGGGTGAGGGCAGGAGCTAGGAGCTTGGATCCATTAGCTTGAAACAAGTTGCCGGCTCGGATCCAATATCGGATCCAAGACACACAGGTTGCTGACAAATGAAGTCCCTACTTCAGATCCTCTGGTAATGATGTTCTGCACCCAATGATCAGTGATGATACACTGTCAGGCAGGTTGGTGGAGAGAAACGACCCCTGACTGCTTCCAGAGGCAAGCAATTGGGCCGCTCTTCAGGAGCACTGGTAAGGCTGTCCAGAGGAGTGATCTCTGGAGCCTTGGTTGTGTGGACCCCCTCTATCTCGAAAGGGGCATCTTCCGGAATTGTTACCCCCTCTGCCCCTGGGGCAATCACCACGTGTGGCACGGGACATCACACCACGTGTGGCACGGGACATCACACCACGTGTGGCACGGGACATCACACCACGTGTGGCACGGGACATCACACCACGTGTGGCACGGGACATCACACCACGTGGTGGCACGGGACATCACACCACGTGTGGCACGGGACATCACACCACGTGTGGCACGGGACATCACACCACGTGTGGCACGGGACATCACACCACGTGTGGCACGGGACATCACACCACGTGGCACGGGACATCACACCACGTGTGGCACGGGACATCACCACATGCGGCACGGAAAGGACCCTAAGATTTTTTTGTGCCACATCTTCCCATTCCTCTGGTTCCTGGAGAAGGAATGTTGAGGATTGGAAAACGTAGGCCAATGGCAGACAGGGTCTCACCATCCTGCTCACACCTGGCCAGTGTCTCCTTTATCTTGGAGCCAAACAGGAAAGATGCTTCGATGGGAGTATTCCAAAAAGGAAGATGAAGGGATCCGCGAGGTCACAAATGTACATCCAGGCGTGACACCTCATAACTATGCCTCAACCCGCAGCTCTAGTCGCCCCTTTGTTTGCGTGGGAAAGCAACCTCATGGACAAAATTGGAGATTCCAGGGTTGCGAGCTGCAGGTAACTTTGTCTCTCACTTTGTCAGACACCTGTCCTGCGAGTGTTCCAGAGAGTTCAGAAATCAAGTCTCTTTGGAGCCTCGTAAAATGCGCCAAGTAGTCCAGGGACCGTATGGCAAAGGTCGCTGAAGCAAAACTCGCTTCCCCAATCTGTCCATGGCCCGGGACTCTCTGTTGGGCAGATGGCCAGTAGGACTCTCTTCAGCTAGCTCCTTTTAGTGGCTGCCGCCAACACCATAGCATCGACTGGTAAACCTCTGGACCAATGTGAGTGTTCCTCGGTGGGAAGAAAATTTTGTGGGGTCTCTGAGGGATCGCAACAGAGTCAGGGTTCTTCCAGGCATGCTGAACTAGCTGGTCTGTAGGCGGGGTCACCCAAGAGGTAGAAGGCCTGGCAAGGAAAGCCTGCAGGAACACGGACTTCTTAGAAGGAGGATTAGTGGGCTTCCACTCGCCCCTCTGTTTCAACATTTCAAGGATGTCTCCACAGGAGACATCATCAGGAGGTGACCCATGGGGTCCCTTCACCATCATCAAAATCCGTGTCCTCTGTAAGAGACTCTTCAGGTGAGTCTATGTGCTTCCTCTTGCATGATCTCTTCCACAGGGGCTCCTCAGTGGGGGCTTCTGAGGAAGACTAGGAAGAGTGAGCACCCTGTACAGTGGAGGTTCCCTATGGCTTCCCCACCCGGTGTCCCAGGGAGGTGCCCTGTGGCAGCTGTAGTTCAGGAGAGAAAACTGGGGTTCCGATGTTGGTGGAATGCTTCCAGAAGCAAGAGCCTTCTCCATCGCATGGAAAGCAGGTCCGCCCGAAGAGGAATGAGAGCCCGGAACCAACCAAGAAAGACAACCTCGGAACTGAGGTCACAACCCATTTTGTTGAACCCATTCCAGAGGATGGAGCCTCAAAAGCAGGATCGGAGCAGACAAAACACCCAGTACCGAGGACAGAACTGAAGAAATACTTGGAACCATGCCACCAACCGAAAACCCCGCAGCCCAAACATGGGGTTGAGGAATGACTGGTTCAGTAGGAACTGAGGACCAAAGGGACGGTTCTGGAGCCAAAGTGAGGTCCCACTACTGGCACTGAGGCGCGGAGGTTCCGAGAAAGACTTCGGAGCAGAAAGCTTTAGAATCGAGATGGTCAGAGGAGGAGAACAGGATAGAGACTGTGGAGAGATCAACCCAAATCCCAAAGTGGGATGGGTCCTGGAGGGCATGGGTATCCCCCTGGCTGCCAGCAGCTGGTCCACAAGATGCACTACATCAAGTTCTGAAAGGCTCCTGGTGGAGCTAGTGGATACTCCTGACGGGGAGTCTGGTCAATTTAAGAATGGGCTATACACTTGGCCTAGGAACGGATCTACGGACGGAGAATATTGGGTCCATGATGCGGGGTCTACTGCCACAGACATCTAAATTTTGGAGATTGGAAGCAGTGGAGTCAAATCTATAGTAGTCTGAGCCGTAATAGGACTTTGTGCTGAAGGGCCACTCAAAGCCAATACGGCAGGTTGAGTCGTCATTGCAGAGATAGGCATTGAAGGCGTGCACTGTGCTGAAGTGACACCCGGTGCCGAAGATGTAATAGGTAGGTTTATGGTCATGCCGGAGATGATATCGGAGCCTAAGCTGGCACCGATAAAGTAATAGTTGTAGTGCCTGGGAGTAGATAATGTCAGAGCTGACGAGGCAGACTTATGCTCCGAAGAAAGTTTTTTTTACCTCAAGTTTGACAGACCCGAGGGTGAAGAGGGAACCGAATGGGATCTTTTTTATCTTTCCTAGGAGGGATTGAGACCTCTGTCGCAGCAAGGGCCTCTGAAAAGGGCGATTTAAGTAGGCCGTTTAAAATTAACTTATTCCTGCGTATTGACAAATGTCTGTGACAAAGCATGATCTTACAGGAGAGGGTGGGGATGAGTAGCTGATAGTTGCTCATCATCTGGGGACAGAGGTGGTCCACTCTACATCAGCACCAGCATATTTTGGTATAGAGTTGCAAGGCGTGTTGCATATGGACTTGGGGATAGGTGCTTAGTGATATATGGTAGTCTTCATTGCATATATGTGGAAGTGCAAAGAAGTAGGTGTAGCAGGCCTTTGTTTTTGGTGTGAGTGCACATTGGACACCAGATGAGTGGGCTTATGTCCAAAAATGGAAATTTGTTGCCACATAACTGGCTCTTTCCCAAAATAATGGTATAATAAATACAAAGTACAATTACCAGTAAGAAGGGCTGATTGTAAACAGATGTACTGAGGGTAGAGAAAAAGCATATTAGTTAAAAATACATCATCATTTGCTTTGTCATCAAAAATTCCAATAGCGTGAACAAAGTGAAATTTGGTTTAATGGCTGAAAGCTCTATAATTTGTCTTATTCAGAATTCATGAGTTACACTTCCTGCATTCTACTAATGTAAAACAGCCAGTGGCCATCTTGTTATTTCCACCAGTTAAATAGTTCTAATTCTGTTCAGTGGAGAAAGTGGCTCCCTCAGCAACAGCAAGTATTCTGTCTGAATCAGCCACTAAAGGGTGCTTGACAATTGTATTTAGGTCCAGGAAAATTCAGAGTCATATACTTAGACTGCTGGATCCCTTTCCTTTGAATATACATATATATATATATATATATATATATATATATATATATATATATATGTATATATATATATATATATAGGTTCACTTTATAACATCGAAATACTAAAATGTCGAATTTCAGTATCTCGAAGCTATAAAGTCGAATGTTTGAAATAGCGAACGTTCATAATCGTGAATTTCACATGTCGAATATATGTCGAATTCGCGGTTATGAAGTTGTGCTACGTAATATCCGGGTTTGTGTTTTGGTTGTGCGCGGTGCCGTGTGTGGATGTAGGTGTTATGTCAGGTAAGTGAGTGTTTTGTAATGGTTTTGAGTGGGAGTTAGAGTGTGTGTGAGGGATTGGAGAATGTGCGTGTGTGAGTGAGCTTTTGTGTTGTGTTTGTGCGATCTCAGAGTTAGTATATATAAGTAGGGGGGTGCATGGGGGCTTGCCCCCCTGCTTATGTGTGCGTGAGTTGTGTATGTGTGTTTTTTTTTGTTTATGTTGTGATGTGGTTGTTGTGTTGTATGTTTAGTGTAGTGTGTGCGGTGTTTTCGGTTATGTGGTTTCACGGTTTTAGTTTGTCGGTGTTTTGTGGATTCGGTTTTATAGTCTCGAGATACTGAAATTCGATATTTCAGCATTTTGAGGTTATAAAGTGAATCTATATATATATATATATATATATATATATATATATATATATATATATATATATATATATATATATATATATATATATAGATATATATATATATATTTTTTTTTTAAATATACTGCCATTTTTTAGATATTAAATGGGCTGGCTGAGAACTACCTGGGACAGCACTGAACAATACTACATGTTTGATGAACTGTCACAGTTGCCAGTCACAGTGGAAGAAGGTCAAGGTATGAGACATTTGAGCCTTTATTTGATTTGATGTAAAGAAAGTGAGAGCCTCAGAGGATGGATAGTTTATGGGGTGTCAGGAAAGTTCCTTGAATGATAATAATTCTGAGGACTAATGACACACATTTGCAGAAACATTTCCTTAGAAAATCTATTACTAAGACAGTCCCTCACATGGTGTCAGGGTTGCCAGATGCCCCTATTTGGGCGGGACTGTCCCGAGATCAGGAGCCTGATCCCGAGTCCCGCATTGCCGGTTTAAATCCCGGGCAGCCTCTGCTTTGTTTTTTTTTTTGTTTTTTTTAATGGCCCATATACCGGCATACGGGCCAATCAAAAATCGCTAAACATGGAGCTTCTTGTGTTCAATGCGGAAGTTCCGCATTAAACGAAGCTCTGTGTTTAGCAATTTTTGATTGGCCCGTATGCCGGTATATGGGCCAATCAAAACATCGCAAAACAGAGCTACTTCTGTTTAATGCGGAACTGTGATGTTCTGCATTAAACAGAAGTAGCTCCATGTTTAGCGATTTTTGATTGGCCCATATACCGGTATAAGGGCCAATCAAAACAGTGCAAAACAGAGCTACTTCTCTTTAATGCGGAACTGCGATGTTCCGCATTAAATAGAAGTAGCTCCGTGTTTAGCGATTTTTGATTGGCCCGTATACCAGTATACGGGCCAATCAAAACATCGCAAAAAACAGCTACTTCCGTGTAATGCAGAACTGCGATGTTTCACATTAAACAGAAGTAGCTCTGTGTTTATTTATTTTTGATTGGCCCAGGCCAATCAAATAAAATATAAACATAGAGCTACTTCTGTTTAATGCGGAACTCTGACTCTGATGTTCCACATTAAAGACGTGGAAGACCTTTTTTTTTTAAAGTCTTTACTTTGTCCCTACCTGGCCAGTCGGAAATCTGGCAACCCTGCATGGTGTGCAAGTCTGTTCTTCTCACCTTCTCTTGAAGTGACGAATGCTCGCCAGCTAGAGTATGGTTGATTTCTGGGATTCCTCCAGTGCCGGGTATAGACACAAGGATGGTTTGGATGTTCTATGCATGTGAGCTTTCCAAGTACATGTGAGACTGCATGGTTAGGGAGCAGGGTTTAATGGTCATACATGTAGAAGAGCATTCTTAGGGAGTATAGTCTTGTTGCTTGTGCAAGACCCCACACTGACCTGTCATGACCCAGTGTCACCACTGGCATATTATACCGTGAGTGTCGGGGCCCCTATCATCCATCATTCAGTCACTGCCTCAAATTAGGTCATTGCCTCACACAGCAGGTGAACACTGGGTGCCCCCTGCTAGAATGAGGAGCAGGTAACTATCTCCTCCTCTTCACTTTCTTACTAAATGGGTGTTGAAGACAACGGGGTGTCCCCACTCCCTTGTCTGTTTGACACCTTTAGAGAGAGAAACGGTCAGTCTTATGAGATCCAATGTGGAATGACCTATGCCTTTCGACCCAAAAAAGTCAAATCAATATCTGGAGAAGTAAGGCAAGAGTCCCTCAGTAATCTTCTCCTTGAGTTCTGACCAAGAAATGCCATTAATGTGGTCAGACAGTAGCCAGATCTTGCTGCTATATTTCATGGAAAAGAGCATACCCTCTGTGGTGGACCCTTGGCAGAACAGAATGACATGTCTTTTCCTTGGAAGGGATTGTTTCTTTATGCATTTCCTCCCCTTCCTCTGCTGCCAAAAAAACTGCACAGGATCAAGTAAGACTTTCCTAAAATCTTGTTGTGGACTCTCTTTTGGCCCAGACAGCACTGGTTCCCCCTTCTTTTTCATCAAGCCAGGGGCAATCACCACAAGTTATCTTACCAGGTGGATTTTCTCACCCAAGATAAGGGAACTTTTAATCCATTCTCACCTGTCCACTGTTCAGATGACACTGTGGGTGATGGGGTTTTGATCACTTTTAGGTGTTTCTTCTGTGAGGACATGCTTCAGATTCTGAAGGAGGCCAGGAAACCCACTACCAAAAAGTCATACATGTCTTAATGGAAAAGGTTTTCTGTTTGGTGCCTCTTTCACCCAAAGCATCCCCTCTCAGTAGGGGTTCCTCTAGTTCTGTCATCTTTGTGTGAGCTGCTCCATGCTGGCTTGGCATATCTTCAGTTAAAGCTCAGGTGTCTGCTATCTCTGCTTGTCTGCCCTTGAACCCTCCTCACATGGCCTCTC
The DNA here is from genome assembly GCF_019279795.1 of Protopterus annectens. Lineage (NCBI taxonomy): Eukaryota > Metazoa > Chordata > Ceratodontiformes > Protopteridae > Protopterus > Protopterus annectens. Next base: position 744,228,566 of record NC_056739.1, on the reverse strand, counting down.
TGTTTGAGGTCAGGGAATTTCTGAAAGGCATCCTTCATATTAGGACTCTGAGAAAGCCTATTTATCTTCCTTGGGACCTCAGTTTTGTTATTGAAAAATTGACTCAAGCTCCTTTTGAACCTCCAGTTCAGTTTCCTTGCAACTTTGTACTTGGAAAACTATTTTGCTGTTGGCTCTTACTTTAGCCAAGAGGGTGTCTGAGCTTCACACTGTTATAAGCCATTTCTCCTTTAATTTTTCACAGAGACAGTATGTCTCTTCGTACTAATCCTTTTATGCCCAAGGTGGTTAATGAGTCGTCCCTTAATCAGTCTGTTCAACTTCCTTCTAGTGGAAGACCCTTCTAGTGGAAGTCCACACCTTGGACTTACATAAACAGCTCAGATATTGTTTAGGTAAAAGAAGAAGTTACCATAACGTTCCATCTGAGTAGGTATCTTCATTTGTCTGCAACCTTTGGGTATCGGATCCGATCTCGGATCCGAGCCGGCAACTTATTTCACAGCTAATAGATCCGAGCTCCTAGCTCCTCCCCTTACCCATAACCCCCTGCTAACCCTGACTGACCTCAGATCAAGTTTGCCCTTATATAAGCAGCTAACCGGCTAGATACGTCCCGAAGGAACTAAGGAAGGGACATCCAGAACTAAAATCCGAAGGTCAGGGGGAAGGGGTTGGTTGCAGACAAATGAAGATACCTACTCAGATGGAACGTTATGGTGAGTACATAACTTCTTAATCTGAAGTAGGAACTTCATTTGTCAGCAACCTTTGGGACAGAGTCCCCAGCTACCTAGATCTTGGGCGGCCTTCATGGAAGGTGTTCCGGAGCACTGCGGAGCCAAAGGATGCTCTCCCTCTGGAGATAACATCCAGCTTATAATGGTTGATAAAAGTATGGGATGAGGACCAAGTGGCTGCAGAGCAAATATCATCCAACGATACTCTAGACCTAAAGGCAACAGAGGTAGATATAGAATGAGTAGAATGCGCACTTACTGCCTGAGGTGCAGGCCTTCCAGAACTTTTGTAGGCCAAGAGAATGCACCGAGATATCCATCGTGACAGAGTGACTTTAGAAACAGATTTGCCTAAGTTAAATTTGGCAAAGGAGATGAACAACTGGTCAGATTGTCTATGACCAGCCGTCCTATGAATGTAGAAGCGCAGTTGTCTGTGCACATCCTACGAATGCAATTTGTATTCTCCTTTGCTTTGATACTTAGGAAAGAAGACAGGCAGGTTAATAGATTGACTGATATTAGCCTCTGAGGCCACCTTAGGAAGAAATGAGGGACTGGACCCGAGGTATACTCTATCCTGGTGGAAGGCCAAGTACGGGGGTTTTACACAAATGGCCTGAAGCTCAGAAACTCTTTTCGCTGAAGTAATAGCGACAAGGAACGCCATTTTCCAGGATAAGTACTTAAGATCAACCGAAGCGGCAGGTTCAAAAGGGGGAGCTGTCAAGTCCTGTAAGACTAGTGATAAATACCAAGGGGGTACAATGTCGTTGATAGAAGGTCTGAGCAAGAAGGTACCCTTGAGAAAGATTTTGCACAATTTTGCCGTGATCAAAGGCCCTGATTCATGTCTCACATGATAATGAGAAATAGCTGCTAGTTGAACTTTGACCGTTGAGCAGCTAGCCCCCTGATGAAAAAGACCTGTAAGGAACTCCAACACAGTCGGCAACGGTGCTGTGAAGGGATCTAAATTATGATGCTCCGCCCAGATGGAGAAACGCTTCCACTTACTGCAATAGACCCTTCTAGTGGAAGGTTTGTGTGCCGCTACTAGTATGGCTTTAACTGGGGAAGAGATACTGGGAGTCCTGACTAGGAGTGGAACTGGAGCAGCCAAGCTGTCAGCTTTAGGCTGTCCAGATTCGGGGTCGGAAGACCTAGTGGGTGAGATATTAGATCCGGTAGGGGATCCAGAATCCAAGGAGGATTCACTAGGTGAGACCACAGGTAAGGGAACCACATTTGACGAGGCCAGAATGGGGCAATGAGGATTATTCTGCTCCCCAACCGACTGGCTTTCTGTATGAGTTTCAGCATCAGGCATAGAGCAGGATACGCATAAAGTAGACCGGGAGGCCAAGCATGCACCAGAGCGTCTCTCGGGGATTCCCCGAAGGGGGAAATTAGAGCAAAGTAGCTGTTGCATTTCGTATTTGAGGGAGAGGCGAAGAGATCGCAACAGGGGATTGAGAGACCACTCGTAAGGTGAAACGATGGTGCGGCTGAGTCTGTCTGCTAGTATGTTGGACCGTCCCGGAATGTGCGTTGCAATAAGAAAGTGGTTGGTGGAGATCGCCCATTCCCACACTCTCATGGCCTCTCGACAGAGAGGATAGGACCTGGTTCCCCCCTGTTTGTTGCGGTACCAGACAACTGACATGTTGTCCATCTGTATCGCAATAGTTCCTACAGGAAGAAGGTTGTGAAGTGCCTGCAACACCAAGAGCACCGCCCTCATCTCCAGAACACTGATATGCAAAGAGGTCTCTGTGTCATTCCACGTGCCTTGGACCGTCCTGCCTGAGCAATGCCCCCCCCACCAGAGGCGAGATGCGTCCGTGGTCACCGTGGCGAGGGGGAGAGGCGTGGAGAAGGGACATCCCATATGGAGGTCCGGGGAGTGGAGCCACCACAAGAGAGCCTTCCTGCAAGCCCTGTTGAGGGGTATAGGATGGCTTAGGGGGTAGTGTAGAAAGGACCACTGGACTTGAAGGGTCCACTGCAAGACCCACATGTTGAGATGAGCCAACGGCAGAAGAGTGATTGCCGCCACCATGGAGCCTAGAGCCCTCAGGACCAACTCCGCCGGTAGAGCTTCTAATTGGAGGATGGCCCGCACATGAATCCTCAGGCTTCGCAGTCGTTCCGCAGTCAGGAATGCTAGAAGGTACCTCGTGTCTACTTTGGCCCCTATGAACTGGATCACCTGGGTTGGCGCAAGACAGGACTTGTCCATGTTGATAGTGATGCCTAGTCGGGGGGCAAGTCGAAGGAAGTAGTCCCTTGCTGAGCAGAGTAGATGCCTTGTTGGGGCGGTCAGGAGCCAGTCATCCAGGTATGGAAAAACCTGTATTCCCTGGAGTCTCAGGTGGGCCGCTTTCACTGCTAATACTTTGGTAAACACCCTGTGGGGCTGTGGTGAGACCAAAGGGAAGGACCCTGAACTGGAAGTGACTGGCTCCCAGCCGGAAGCGGAGAAACCTCCTGGATCGTCTGTCCATCCGAATGTGGTAGTACGCATCCTTGAGGTCTATTGAGCATCCAGTCGTTCCCCCGCAGAAGGGGGAGGATGGATTGAAGGGTGGCCATCCGGAATTTTTGTTTAGTTACTAACAGGTTCAAAGAAGAAAGGTCGAGAACTGGCCTCAAGTCCCCTGTCTTTTTTGGCACCAAAAAGAACCTGGAGTAAAACCCTAATCCGAACTGGCCTGGGGGGACGGGTTGGATGGCTCTTTTTTCTAGGAGCTGCTGAATCTCTGCAGCTGCTACCTCCCTCTGATCGGGTGGTACATCGGGGAAGTTTCTGACTTTGGGGATGTGATACAGGGGGAATGTGGTAACCTCTGGATATGATACGAAGCACCCAGCGATCCGTTGTGATGGACTCCCAATCTGCCAGGTGCCTCGAGAAACGCCCCCCCCCCGACTGCCTCCAGAGTGGAGCAGTCGGGCCACCCCTCAGGGTTGCTGCGTGGGCCAGTCAGAGAAGGATTCTCTAGACCCAAAATTTTTCGGGCCCCCTCTGCCTCTAGGGCGGCGTCCTCCCTGTCCTCCTCTGCCACGGAAGGACTGGTTGCCCGGAGCAGGTTGGGAATGTTGCGATTTCTGGAACCACATCTTCTTCTGTCCCTTTTGGTTCTTGGAGAAGGACCCCTGGGGAGCAGAGAAGCGGACTCCGACGGCAGACAACGTCTTCCCATCCTTTTCGCTCTGGACTAAAGTCTCGCGAACGGTCATGTCAAATAGGCAGAACCATCAAAAGGGGCATTCGCAAATGACGCCTTGAAGGGTTCCACGAAGTTACAGTGTCGGAGCCAGGCCTGATGTCTCATGACTAGGCCTGCTCCGCTGGCTCTAGCGGCTCCCTCTGTGGCATGGGATAAAAGCCGCATAGAGGTATTCGATATTGATCTTAGAGTGGTCATGCGAGTGGAATACAACTGCTTGTCTTCTGCCGACATGGACTCCGGGGGGGAAGCAGCGTACTCTTTGATAAGGTCTCGCTGCATCCTAATGACGTGTGCCATGTAGTTCAGGGACCTTACTGAGAAGGTCGCTGAACTAAAGACCCGCTTCCCTAGACGATCCATCGAGCGGGACTCTTTGCTCGGTGGATGCACCGAGGGGCTCTCCTGAGCTAATTCCCTCTTGGTGGCTGCCGCCACCAAAATGGCATCTACGAGGGGACCCTTGCTCCAGTGGGACCTCTCCGAAGGGGGGCTCAGAATCTTATCAGGGCGCTTAGGAACTGGCTCCACAGTGTCCGGCTCCTTACATGCCCTGGTGGTAATCAGATCAACCAGGGGGTCGGCCGGAGGGGACACCCAAGAGGTAGACGGGCCTGCTTCGAATGCCTCCAGGAACACAGATTCATCAGAGGAAGCCTTGGGGGCAGACCACCCCCCAGATCCTAAGCATTTCCATGATGTCTCCTCGGGGGTGATCTTGGGGAGCCTTCCCCCTCATCCAAATCCGTATCTTCTGTTAAGGACTCGGGGGAGTCAACATGCCTCCTCTTACACTTCCGCTTGTGAGGAACATCCTCGGGGGGGGGGGGGCGGCTGTCCGAGGAGAAGACTCACCAGCAAGGTCCTGTTCCAGTGGAACGACCTGAGACGTCAAAGCAGGCTGTCCCTGAGGCCGAGTGACGGAAGCCTGACCCAAACGAAAGGGAGTGCGGGATGGAGCCGTAGCAGTGAGCGGGGCCCTGGATGCCCTCAACAGTGCCCTCTCCACCACCTCGAATGTCGAGGGAGAGCCACTCTCATTGGGATCCGAGAGCAGACCCTCGCCCGGATCCAAAGGACGGATCGGAGCCGGCGCCGAGACCAACGAATCCGAGAGTCCAGTGTGCTCCGACCTGGACGGAGCTGAAGGCACACTATACCCCCCGGATCCGAAGCTCAGAGCACGGCTCCGAGAGATTGGATCCGACAAGGATGGATTCGGCAAGCTGGAGGGGAGAGTCGGCGGCGAAGTACCCGATACTGTCGGCGCCGACCTGACCCCGGCTCCGACGCTGCCCGGCTCCGAACGCTCCGAACCCAGGAAGCGAGTCGGAGAAGGAGCTATCGGGGCAAAATAGGGTGTTGAGCTCCCCCCTGGAGGGGTGGGAGACAAGAGCACTCCCATCTGCATTTGGACCTGGATGAACCTTCTCATTACACGGTCCAAATCGGCTTCAGACAGGCTGCGTGTTGATCTCGACAAGGCCACCGAGGCAAGCCGGGAATGCCGCCTCGATGACCTCGATGGAGATCGGGTCTCCCCCTCCTTGGGACCCAGAGGAAAGCATGGAGACCAGGTCCAAGAAGGAGGAGACCTAGACCTGGAAAACCTAGAGGGAGAAGCCCGTTTAGCTGGGGGGGCTGACGCGGAGGCCTCGGCCCTCTGCTTGTGGTGCTTCTCCCTCTTCTTTTCCTTCCTGGCTTCCCCCCTCCTCCGGCGCAGAAGCGGGAGTTTGAGTCCCGGTCGGGGGGAGAGAGGCAGGAGTAGCCGCCACCAAGGCCTGGGAGGAGGCCACAGAAGTACCGGAGGCCGAAGCCGAATCCGGGGGCAAAAGTCCCATCAGGATCAGCTTCGACCTCCGGTCCTTCAGTGCCCTGGGGTTGAACGCAGTGCAAATCGCGCAACCAGAGGATAGGTGTTCAACCCCAAGGCACCGGACACACAGAGTGTGGCCATCCGCCGGTGAGAGCTTATGGCCACACTCGGTGCACTTGGAGAAAATCAACTTTGGGGCCTCAGACATTTTATTTTTTTTTTTACTACAAAAAATAAACACACTCACACGTAAGGCCCCACCTTACAAGTGTGCGCACACACGCACTACGAACCAGCGAAGGGAGGGGAGGAGAACACAATTTACCACAAAAAAAACAATTAAATATAGGATTTTTAACACTAAGAAACCTAACCCCACACACTTTAAGGAGATTTATAGGTAATAAGTAATCAAAACCACTTATCTGAGCAGGAGCTCGTAACCTAGCTGCTGAGTCTAAGCACGGCAAACTAGATCGGAGGTCAGTTAGGGTTAGCAGGGGGTTATGGGTAAGGGGAGGAGCTAGGAGCTCGGATCTATTAGCTGTAAAATAAGTTGCCGGCTCGGATCCGAGATTGGATCAGATACCCAAAGGTTGCTGACAAATGAAGTTCCTACTTCAGATCAAGAGTTTTTCTCAAGTCTGAGCAACTTTTTTTCTTTTCATCCCAGGACCTTTGATGTAGCTGTGTCCAAACATTCTCCTCCTGGATCTCTAAGGCCATTTCCTTTAATTAATCCTTTCATGGGAACTTTCTTTGTATGTAAAGACACATTTTACTAGGACAGTTGCCACTTTGGGTGCCTTTTTCAAGGGTATGGACATCGATTCCATCCCTGAAGCTGCTATTTGGTCCGCTGTTCATACTTTTACTAAGCTTTACAAATCGGATGCTGTTTCTAGGACCGGGGCAGGTTTTGCCAGGGTTAATCTTCATGAGTTTGTGGAGGGCTCTTTTGTTGCTTCCTCTTCCTAATCATCTTATTGGGTCTAGTACTCTACGTTCAATGAAGAATACTGCAACAGTGATATGGAACGACATTGTACAGTTGTGTAAAATCTTACCATAACAGTAGATGTCCTTCTCTTCACTGTTGTGGTATTCAGTCATCCCCCCTCTGTTATGGCAATTGCCCCTGTCTTTTGTTACCCTCCTGGCTGAGAGGCTGTCAATTCCTTTCCCTTCTGAACTTTTTTCTTCTGGACATACATGTTCTTTATTATCCTTAATGGTATTTTGTTCCTCCAAGGGCAATTCATTTCCAAGTATTTGCATCTGTACTTCATCTTTATGCCCTAAAGCTTTACACACGGACCATGTGTGTGACTTATGGTGCCTACAGAATCCAATGGCTTTGATGTACTGCCTGGATGTTGGGTTATTCTTAGCAGGAGATCCCTTCAGTGAAGAATATTGACTCTGTGACTAGAAGGACATCTACTGTTATGCTAATATTTTACAGAATTGTACTTTCTTCTAATGTGGATATTTGGAAAGTTCCTGTATTTAAACCCTGGTTAATGAATCAGGACCACCTTGAGTGCAGTTTGTTATTCAGATAAAGGATCTGAGTAATGATGTGACCATCTGCCAGTTCTACTCATGCTTCCCAGACCAGGAGATCCCACTAAGAAAAAAAAAATGAGGCCGTTACGAAAGCTCAGTATCTGGTATTAACATTGATAGAAGAGCCCATCTCAAGGACTGGTCTTGGGACTTGCCTGTGGATTCCAGCTAGGATCAGAAAAGGCAGAAGAAAAGGATACAGAGGCCATTTCTTTGTCCAGCTTTAGCTTCTCATCCTCAAAATCCTTGGCATTTCTGGAAGCTTCTGCTTCTTTCCCATTAGGTTTGTAATCTAATCCTGTTCAGTGTCCTTGGACAAGTGTAAAAGTGAGCTATGAGTTGCCACCCTAGCCTGATCTTGGGATTGAGAACTAGGACAAAGCCATCTCCCTTCGTTATTTGACAATACATAGAGGTTCTTTAAGTCTCTGAACCAGGTGTCTGTGATTGAACTTTGGTCAGGGAGACTAACTCATTTTTCCTTACATTAGAGGTTATCCAGCTTCCATTGGTAGGACTCTCCTATGTCGTCTTCCTTTTATCAGTAGCCATGCCATTATTGACTGTTGCGTCACTTTGTCTACTTAACATAGATCTTGATAGCATTTGCTGTCTTTTGGCTCTTGAGTGTTTTTGAAAGTCTCAGTTCCAGATTTCTCCGTAAGTACAGGTGATGGATAAGCCACTTTCTCCTCCTAACTTGGATGAATGGGAAATGTGTAAAGTCCAAAGTATGGCTTCAAAGTAGAGACAAGTTTACTTCACTGTACTGTCACTGCAGGTCAGAATATCTCCATCATCTGCCTTTTTTAAGGCAACACAGCCTAGGCTGTCTTCTGTTTAATGAAGAATTCTGCCATATTAAGGCTAGTGCAATGTTCAGGGGTGTAATTATCTTAAATGAACCCTTCCAAGAGATTGTTTTGGACTTCAAAAAGCAGGGTTGAGATAGGGTCATTTCTGCTGCAGAAGGCATGTATAACACTTCGTCTAGTCCTGATAAGACATTTAAGAGAAAGATGATGATGACATCCCCATCAAAGCACTAGACCACTATCTAACCCTTAGGCCCTCTTTTGATGTCCCCAAGTAAGACTTCTTTCCATCCTTGTTTATCCCTGATCTAGGAAAGCATCACATGGAATAGATTGTAAAAAGAAGGTACGCCCTAGGGCTGCTTTAAGCTACCCTTACTTGTCACTCAGAACAGTTAATTTTAGAGATGCTGCTAATTTGTTTCCATTAGTCCTGCCACGAGGATGCTAAGGATTGTTTCGCTAGAGAAGTAAGTGATATTCCTACCTTTTCCTACTTCCCAAGAAGTTTATTTTTATTTATTCTATTTTACATTTGTTGACCGGACTAGTCTAACTGGATACATGTCCATTTTCAGTAGGTGCCTGGGAAGAAAAGCTCCAAATCACATACAAAAATACAATCTAGAATGTTGCAACAGTCCAAGTATAAAACAGCTGTTATTAATAAAAAGGTACAATACTCATAGTGAGAATAACACAAAACAGTAAAATGTAATGTGCAAGAGATGTTACTATATACATATTTTTAAATTGCAATAACATGGTCTTTGGTTCTATAAGGATAAGTCTATAAAGATGAAGAGTATTCAAATAAGTGTATAGAGAGAAAGTTAGTCAGGGTTAGTACAGGGGGCATAAGCAATGTGCACTGAGAAATAGTTTTAGATTCTGTTTAAAAAGTGTCAATGAAGACAGAGATACGAGTTCAGTAGGTAGAAGATTCTAGTGCTTTCCAACAGTATTGGAGAACAGAGAGTCTCTTGCCAAGTTGTTGGATCTGCTGATGTTGATAAGCAGTTTGTTTGAGGAGCGTACATTTTTAAGATTGTTGTATGGGGTAATAAGGCTAGAGAGTATTGGAGTGTTGGTGGGTTGATACAGGGTCTTATGGGCTATGGCATGCCGGTGAAATTGAAGCTAGTTTAGGAACTCTAGCCATCCTAGTTTCTTTAGATTAAGACAATGATGAATTCTAAAAGTAGAGCCAGTGGCAAATCTAATAATATTATTATAGGAGATAGCAAGTATGTTGAGGTTGTTTTTAGATAGATTAGTGTACATAGGTAAAGCACAGAGTAGGGTAGAGATTAAGTGAGTTCTGGCTATGGCGGTCCTGGCTACTGGTGTAAGAAAGGGTTTGATTCTATAGAGGAACCCCAATTTCTTGTTGACTGTTTTTATTGTGCTGTTTATATGAGTATCGAAGCTAAGGTTATCTATTGTTATTCCTAAGAGTTTAGTGGTTGAGTCGGGAGATATGATAGTGCCATTATTAGATACGAGTGTGAAATTTATTGGGGTGGATTTTTGGGTTGGAGTGAAAAGTAAAAGTTTAGTTTTTTTTGGGATTTAGGAGGAGGCAGCGGTTTAAAAACCATTGTTCTACTGTACTGAATGCTTTTTGGGTAAGGGACTGTAGTTCAGTTGGAGAAGTGGCTGAACAAATTATTGTGGAGTCGTCTGCATATCGAATACAGGCAGCATCAGGAACAGCTGAGTGAAGGTCGTTAATAAAAATGGAAAATAGAAGTGGGCCTAATATGGAGCCCTGAGGAACACCTAGGGAAATAGGGAGGTGTGTAGATAGATTATTATCCCATAGCCTGTTGTCTACTGTCTAAGTAAGATTTGAACCAATTTATGGCTAGAGGTTCAAGTGAAAGGGATTTCAGTATATTTATAAGGAACTGGTGATTAACCATATTGAAAGCTTTAGCTAAATCAATAATACAGACTGCAGAGGAAAGAATATTGTTTTTACGTTTTTTGTTAATGTAGTCTGTGAAGGATAGTAGGGCAGTGGTAGTACAGTGGAAAAGTCTAAATCCATGCTGACAACTGGCAAGTAAGTTATTTTGGACTAGGTGGTTAAGTAGTTGCTTATGGATGCACTTCTCCATTATTTTTGCTAGAGGAGATAGTAGAGCTATAGGACGATAGTTAGAAAAGTCATTAGAATTCCCACCTTTATGTAGTGGGACGATGTGAGAAATTTTCCAGATAGATGGGATAGTTCCTTCACTTATGGTTCTGTTAACCAGAATGGAAATGGGATAACCTATGGCTTTAGCTCCTTTTTGCAGGTATTCTGCTGGAAGTTGGTCAGCTGAGGGGGTAGTAGGTTTTAGTTTTTGGAGAAGAGAGCAAATAAAGAAGGTTGAAACTGGTTTTAACTGAAATGATGGAGGTGGGCTTATAGAAGATGTAGGCAGATTTGAGGCATCTGGAGATAGTTGACTAGCAAGAGGTTGGATGGCGTTTGTGAAGAAAGAATTGAAGGCATTAGCTTTATGTGTGGGATTCTCAGGGTTAGAGCCTTGTGGGTTAGGTGTGATAGATTGACCTGGGTATAGTAGTTTGTTAATGCTAGTCCAGAACTTTTGTGGTTTCTTATGGTAAGTTTGTTTTAGTTGGAAGCAAAAGTTCTTTTTATCTAAGAGGATGGCTTTTTTAGTATTATTTCTAAGTTGTCTAAAGGTTTGGTGGTCTGTAGGATTTTTAGTAGTATGCCATTTTGCGCAGGATTTCTTTCTAAGAAGGATCTTTTGCCTAGTAGTTTTTGAGAGCCAAGGGGAAGGTTCAGCTTTATTTCTAACAGAGCGAGTTGGGGCGTGGTGGTCGAGGATGGCTAAGAATGTGGAATTAAAGTATTCCACTGCTTCATTTAGTGGGAGGGATTTTAGAGGTGATCAATTACACTGCTTGAGTTCTGTTTGGAAAAGTTCAGGGTTAAAATCCTTTTTGGTGTGTATTATCCTGGAAGTGTTTGGGTAAGTTAGGTTGGTTTTGTGTCTGATAATAAAAGCTAGTGAGTGGTCAATTAGTTCATCTGGGAGGGTTCCTACTTGGTATGTTTGATGAAAAGTATTAGTAAGAATCCAGTCTAAGGTACTTTCTTTGTTATTGGGTTTATTAATTCTGGTTGGGGAGTTAACAGTTTGTGAGAAGCCATACAGGTTAATATGGGTGGTAGGGTATACAGCACTGCAGGACTTCCAGTCGATATTAAAGTCGCCTAGGACTATGGTGTCTTGTGGGAGATTAATAGGAAGCCAGTTAAGGATATTTTCAAGGGTTATAATAATATTTCCTGGGGGAAGGTACATGGAAATGATGTATATAGATTTACATGAGCTGACCTGGAATTTAGAAATGAGGATTTCAGCATTATTGTCAGAAGGTGGTCTAAGGTTTGTAGTGATAACCTGAAGCTCTGATTTATAGAGGATTGCCACTCCTCCTCCCTTTTTGGCTGTGCGGTCTAGTCTAAGGATATTGTAACCAGGTGGGGTGATTTCATTGTCTTTAATTGTGGGTTTTAGCCATGTTTCAGATAGACATAGGATGTCAAATTGGTGAACATCTAGGAGGGCGTGGAGGTGGGCAATTTTATTGTTAATGCTACGTATATTGAGATGTGCTATATAGAGTGAGTTAGAAGGTTTAGTAGGGGCATGGGTACTGGAGTTGTTAGGGTTGCACTGTTCAGTGGCAAGGGTATTGATTGGGCCAGGGTTAGGATGAATGTCCCCGTCTAGTAAGGAGTGGAGGTATATTCTATTTATAGGGTAATGAAGGTTACAATAACAGTCAAGTGATTTTTTAATATTTAGCTTGGTATATTTAATGTGTGATAGTCTATGATATTTGGCTTGTAGGTAGCATGGTTTGGATGTGATGTTTATGTAGTTTTGAGCGATAGCTAGTAGTGGTGTAGAAGTGTGTTTGGAGGGGAAGAGAAGTGTGAGGTATAATGGCTGTTCATAGGAGGTTAGCAGATAGGCAATGGTTAGAGAAGAAAAGAGTGAGACCAAGACTAATAGTTTTATTTGGTGTGGGATGGGTAATATAACCATTATATTAGATTTATAGAGTGGAAGAAACACGGGAGGGTAAGGTAGTGTGAACAGGTAAGGAGATTATAGGTTCATACTAGGCTATCTGCCCTAGGGCATTTATAAGCCTAGCCAGAGTGTGTTTGGCATTCGCCACCCATTTTAAATTAATTTTGCTATGCCCTTTTTCGAGGTTAGTATACTGTGCCTCTGTCTAACAGTGACACAGAAGTGATACCCGGGGTAAACCTATGATCTCCCATCCACTCATCAAGATTCCTCTTGAAGAGAGTCAACGAGGGACTCTGCCTAACCTGGACTGGGATTTTATTCCAGAGTGAAGGGAGCCTCTGGGTTATGACTCTGTCCCTCCAGCATGTCCTATTTATTTCAGTGCTGAGGTTCAAGTCTCTCGAGCGCGTAGCTCGATGGGATTTGGATTTTCTGAGGTGCAGCATGTCCATTAATTCCGGGTTGGACATGGCTTTATACGTCAGGCACAGATCGCCTCTGAGCAGGCGGTATGCCAATGAGTAGAGCTGGAGTTTCTTTAACCGGGCAGCATATGGCATCTGTTTGAGTCCTTTGATCCTCTTGGTGAGGTACTTTTGGGGTCTTTCCAGTTGCTGCAGGTGTCTGGTAAGGTACATCCTAAAAGGCGCATTGTACTCAATTATGGGCCTGATGAGGGATGAGTAAAGAGGCATGATGACCTCCCCTGATCTAGATGTGAATCCCTTCATGATTAGGTGGGCTATATAAAATGTTTTTCTAACCACTTTGGCCACGTGGTTGTCAAATGAGAGACTGCTATCAACTTGGGTCCTCAGGTCCCTAATTACTTCTTCTGTACTTAATGGATTACCACCTATGTGGTAATTTGTGGGCACTTTGTTTTTGCCAAAGGGGGGGATGACTATACACTTTTTGGCGTTTAGCTTGAGGCCATGGCTCTGGCACCAGTTGTCTGTTTCTATGAGGCCCTTTTGGAGGATGCTTGTGTCGGCTGGAGAGTCGATTATGGCGCCCAGTTTGCAGTCATCTGCGAACTTGGTCAGCCACAGTCCTTCCATGTTGGCCTCTACCTCCGAGACATATATACCGAACAAGAGAGGTCCCAGGACTGAGCCTGTGGGACGCCATTTTTAACTGGTTTGGAGTCTGACATGGCTCCAGCAATTCTAACCATGTGGGTTCTGTCCTTGAGGCAGTTTGCAACCCATCTAGTGACATAGGGGTTTATATTTAAGCTGGTGAGCTTATCTATAATTCCAGAGTGGGGTATTGTATCCAAGGCTTTTGTGAGGTCCAGGTAGGCTGTGTGGACCACCTTCCCCTTGTTAATGGCCTTGGTGACTGTTTCAAAGAAATCGACCAGGTTTAAGAGGCAGGATCCTCCCTTAACAAAGCCGAACTGGGTAGGATCCAGTGTCTGTAGGTCCCCAATATCTTTATTTATGAGGTCCATGATGATCCTTTCCATAGCTTTGCAGACCAAGCTAGTCAGGCTTATGGGGCGATAGTTTCCAGGATCCGTTGAGGCACCACCTTTGTGGAGAGGGACCACTGTTGCTGTACGCCACTCATTAGGTACATATCCTGTAGTAAGGCTGAGATTGAACAGTAATTTTATGTTTGGGTTTAGCTCTTCTTGGAGTTCATGTAGGACGCAGCCCGGGACACTGTCTGGTCCCATTGATGCTGTGTTTTTTGCTTTGGAGAGGGTGGCTCTTACCTGAACATCTGAGATGTCAGGGGGGCAGCACTCTTGTGCGATAGATATTTGCCCTTTTGGTGGGGAGGTGGGGGGAGGAGAAGTTTGTGCTGAACCTGTCAGCAAGGATGTTGGCAATGTCTGTGGGTTTGGTGTATTTTTTGTCATTTTGGACTAATTCTGAGCATATCTGGGAATTCCCACCCAGGTTACTAACATAACTAAAGAAAGCCTTGTGATTATCCTTAGTGTCCTGTGCAATTTATCTCTCAAAGCTTGCCTTAGACGATTTTATGAGTGCCTGTAGTTTTTTGCTAATACTGATCAGAGATGCCTTCCCTTTTTGGGATTTTGCTCTATCATGTAGTAGCTTCCTCCTTCTATTGTATAGTTTGTTTATGGCTGGGGTCCACCAGACAGGACGTCTGCCTTTGGAGGACTGGGTCTTGGTTTTATTTGGGATTGCATGATCCATGCATTCCTGAAGGTGTTCACAGAATGCATTTATAAAGGATTCTGCGGTCTGGGCCATATTTTCCACAGGCCCGGGGGCTTTGAAGGATTCCACCTCGGTTTTGAGGAGTGTGAAATTTGCTTTAGAGAAGTTTTTCACTGTGGTTTTCTGGGCAGGGGGTGGGGTCAGGATGTGAATATCCAGTGAGATTAGTTTATGGTCTGATCTTACCAGTGAGGGGATACACTTCTGGTCTGGAGCATACAGTCCCCATGTTGGTGATGATCAGGTCCAGTATGTTTTCCCCTCTTGTGGGAGTGGTAACAAGTTGGTCCATAGCATTTGAGTTTATAAATTCTAGGAACCTTTGGGCTAGGGTGTTGGAGCTCGAGTAATGCTCCCAGTCTATGTTTGGGTAGTTGAAGTCGCCCAATATAATGGTGTTTGGAGAGACCTTCATACTTTCCAGTGTTCTCAGGAAGGCCGAGTGGGGTTCCTGGGTTTGGGAGGGTGGTCTGTAGCAGGCAATAAACTGGAAGGCAGTTTTATCCACTGTTAGTTGCACATGGATAGTCTCTGATGCTTCATGCTGTGCCACCAACCTGGAAGTGTGGGTATCTTTGACGAATATTGATACTCCCCTTCCTTTTGTGGTTCGGTCCAAGTTTTGGGGCCAAAACGCATGGTATGAGGTATAACCTGGTAGTGCTGGGGTGCTCTCGGGAGCCTTGAACCAGGTTTCTGTTACTGCACAGATATCGATGTTCTCCATGCTAAGGAGAGTTTCTAGTGCGTGCATCATGAGGTTTAGATTTCTGGCGTTGAGTAGCATTACTCTTAGTTTCTTACCACTTGTGATACCTATGGAGGTGGGTTTGTCTTTTGAGCCTTGCCTAAAAAAGGCACTATGGGGTTAGCAAGAGCCTTTGCCAATATCCAAAAGCCCAGGGGTGACAGGTGCAAGCTGTCCCTAGCGAAGCATCGTGGCTTGTCGAGCATGTCATCCCAGGTTGACAGGCATTGGATCCCCTTTGAATGACCCCAATACTTAAGCCAATTGTTGAAATTGATCATCTTGTCTTCATATTGTGGTATCATTCTTGGTGAGGGTAAGATGCTACTCAAGGTCAGGGTCATACCAGCCTGGGCTACATGCTCAGAGAGCTCCTCTATGTCTCTTTTCATGTAGTCCAGGGAGGTACGTCTCAGGTCATTCACACCAGCATGGACAATGACTGAGTCATATTTGTACTTGCCTTGGAGTGACCTGAGTGCTTGTGTTATGTGGCGGATCCTAGTGCCTGACAGGCAGCTCACCGTGACCTTCTCCTTGTTCAGCCTGGTGAGCGGGACGTCAGTGTGCCTAACGATAGAGTCACCTATTACAAGTGTATCAGGTGTGTTGTTTAGCCTTAAGGGCTGTGACTGTTCAGCACACTGGCTTTGTGAGCTATGTGTTGCACGTGTTTTGTTTTGGGGTAGCAGTTGCTTGGGTGCCTGCTGCTTTGGAGGTCTCTGCTGCTTAGGCAGATTTTTATTTAGAGCCTCCGAGTATGTTTTTGTGTGTTTATGTGTTTGGTTTGCTGTCGTGGTAGGTCTATGTGAGACTGGAATTGTAGTGAGTGTGGTTTCCTTCTCCTCCTGACTGGTTACGCCAGTACTGAGTTGAGAGAGCTTAGCCTCCAGTTTGGCTATATGGTTGCATCTCTCACGTGTTGAAATTTGTTGGGAGGAGGAGAGGGTTGTCTGTGTACATGAGGCAGTTGTAACATTGCCTCAAGATTCCCACATTCACCAGCCGGTCCGGAGAGGAGATTGACAACTGACCTTTGGACATGCTAGAATAGTATTGGGAATTCCTTTATAACTGAAAAAAAGGGCCAGTGGGGAACAAGGTACTCAAGGGGAGTTTGTGAGGGTGTAGTGCTTTTAATTTTTTAGTGCTGACTTATATAATTGCTTTAGTGAGCAAGTGCCAGGTAACTTAAATGCAATGTGTTACAGGTAACTTGAATGCAAACATGATAAACAGTAACTTTCTTTCAAGTGAAACAAGGAAATAAGTGCAGTAAGCAATGCAGATATCACTAGCGATCCACAAAAGCGCTGAAAAGCTGCATTTTAGGTGGAATTAGCGTTTCAGGGAAATAACAAGCAAACAAACAACAAGCATACAAACAAAGCTAGATTCAGCAGGCCTGGATCTAGTCTATGCTACAGCAAACAAGGTGTACCAATTTCAGTAAGAAACAGTTCAAATATGCAGGCACTATAAGCCTTTAACCAGAAATTCCCAGCTCAGAAGGACAGAGTCCAGCCTCTCCTCCCACAAGAGTGCAGACCACGAACCTTCTTAATGTAAAATAACTGGCCTGAAGCCCAAGTGCTTAAACCAGAACTAATACACTTTTAGAATAACAGACACTGAACCCTCAATCAGCAGTTCCCAACTTAGAAGGATGTAAGCTACCTGTCCTGCCACCACAGTGCAGGCCACAAACCTTCCTAATGTAAAACAACTGATCTGAAGCCCAAGTGCTTAATCCAAAAGACTTAGAATGATAGCTACACTTTAATCACGTTACTACCAATCGGTAATAAATACAATTGAATACTTTAAAGAATGCCTGGATTAGTGCTCAAGTTATACAAACAAAGCTAGATTCAGCAGGCCTGGATCTAGTCTATGCTACAGCAAACAAGGTGTACCAATTTCAGTAAGAAGCAGTTCAAATATGCAGGCACTATAAGCCTTTAACCAGAAATTCCCAGCTCAGAAAGGCAGAGTTCAGCCTCTCCTCCCACAAGAGTGCAGACCACGAACCCTCGTAATGTAAAATAACTGGCCTGAAGCCCAAGTGCTTAAACCAGAATTAATACACTTTTAGAATAACAGACACTGAGCCCTCAATCAGCAGTTCCCAACTTAGAAGGATGTAAGCTACCTGTTCTGCCACTACAGTGCAGACCACAAACCTTCTTAATGTAAAACAACTGGTCTGAAGCCCAAGTGCTTAAACTAAAAGGCTTAGAATGAATTACACCAAGCAGTAATAAATACAATTGAGTACTTTTAAGATGACGCAAAAGCAAAATAAAGAAGGAAGAAACACAAATACAGTAAAAGCAGATAAAAAAAATTGAGTGAGCAAATGAGATGGGCCCAGGAGTTACAGGACAGAAACAAGTGCAAATGCAGGCCTTCAAATCAGAAAGTTGAGAGAGATGGAAGACCGCCCAAACGGCCAATAACTACAAATTCTGGGCCAGAACCACTCCTTATGTGGTAGACAGGTTACCTAATGCTTACCCTCCCACTGATAAGCTAGAAGGCTTCCCTCCAACACAGAAAGGTTTTGGGGGCTCAGAAGCTTACAAACAGTCCTGGATACAGCAAATTTGTATCTGGAACACTAATTACAGGAAAGGTAGGAAACAGGCTTACAATTTTTTTTTCACAGAAAAGTAGCAAAAACAGTAGTAAAAACAATTCACATGCAGTGCAAGCTGGCACACTTGAGTATGTAGCAATATTAGTCCACATACAGTTTGAAAAAGTGCAATTAAATTAAAAAGGACTAAAAGCAAGTGCAGAAAGGGTTTATTAGGTAGAATGCGGTAAAGAGATGGGACTGGGGGAGTGTCCTAGATCAAATCTACAGTGGGGCGGGCACTGCAAAAGCCACCAAATTTAAACTACAACCAAGAACAGGGAGGGGGGTGGGGAAGACAGTTTCAACAGAGATGTGAGGAATCACAGTGCAAATTATAAAACCCAGAAAATATATACTGATCTCTGTATATTTGCAGAGCAGTAAGACAACAGATATCTAAGCAACAATTTAGCTCTATAATACAGAATAATACAGAAAAATATACTCAGCTCTATATATTTGCAGATAGTCTTGTAAGGCTGTCTCTCAGCACACAGGTTTGATATATCAACAGGAGTGGTGATGTAACAAGGAGGGATGGGGGGTAAGGTAATAACAGGTGAGGTGTTGTGACAAGGAGGGATGGGAATGTTAATGAGGTGGGGTGTTAGATTGGAGCAGATGTGATGGAGTGTGGCTATAGAGGAATAAATGTATGAGTATTGGGGGTAGGGTAGGGGAGCGGAGTGAGCCCACAGGGCGAACGGAGCAGGTAAAGACAAGTGAGTGTAATAGGAAAACAATCAGTGGAATGCTGACTGATAAGGTAAGTTAAGTTAAGGTAGTTGAATGAATAAGGAGTGGAAGGTTTCCAAGGAGGATAGTGGGAGATTGCAGCAAAACAAGAGGTATAAGAAAGAACAATAGTAACAAGGTAAGGACAGTAGTCTGTAAAATAAGTATTTCCTGGCAATTTGGGAAAGTCGAAAGATAGGGACTAGATAAGGGTGCCACCTAGTGGCCAGGGACTGGTATTACAACAGTAGTATTTTCAGGAGAAGGCTGTTCTAGGGCTGAAAAAGGACGCTCAGTTCGGCTAGGGAAGGTAGTGAAAGGCAGACAGGGGCTGTATTAAACTATAGATTACAGAGGGGGTATGGCTGCTGGCTGACCAGGCTGAGAAGCTTTTTCTAACATATAATTAGGAGCAAGCATTCTACAAATAAGCTTTACAGCAAGTATGAGGAACACACATACTTTCTTCCTTCCTTTTGTAGAAGAGCACAGGGGAAACACTTATAAAGTGATGAGACAGCTGATAAGTTGGGAAGGGTCCTTTGTTGCCAGGAGGGTTCTTAACTCTTGTTGGAGCGTAGGCCAGCTGGAGTGCTGAGAGCAGTCAGAAAAGAACAAGACAGCAAGCAAATAGAGAGAAGAAACAAAAACCTTAGTAAGGTAGTTCAGTCACAAATGCCCAAACATATCCATAAACTTCCACAATTATACATATATTCCTCAAAGCTGGTTCAGTACAGGAAAGGATAAAATCATTCATCTATTAAACAGTCATTGAACAATATTAGATACTATAGGATAACTGACAACTACTTTGGTCTGAATCTATTATTGATACATTTGTATAGTCAGTGCATGGTTAAATAACTCACTGTTACTGTCCCGCATACAACTGCAGCTAAGATACATCTGTCTCTACACTGGTATATGTAAACAGAAAAGATACTGTGCTAGAGCTGACAAAAATATAACAGTCATAAGTACAAGTACTATTATAGCAGTTTCTGTATGTATTAAAAAACAGTTTTATCATTCAGTTGTTTATCTGGCAATGGCTAGCTGCGGTCGCATTCCATGGACATGTCATAAATAAAGACTTCTGTTTAACTGCAGTAATATAAACCACAAAGCTATAAAGTTTGTAGGGTTGTGGTTATAAAATATCTAAACTGTGGCAGAGGTACAAGGTTATGGCTATAAAATATCTAGACAGCTGCAGAACCTGTTTGTTTATTTCCATCTGCCTGCCTAGTTGAGCTGAGGTAGCTAGTGGTACACACTATGCATTTGAAGAGGCCTGGGGTATTTAGAAGTTGTTCCACATGTGAGGCTAAAGGCTATGCGGTGTCTGGTAAACACGCATATTGAGCAGGCAATATAACAAAATTAAAGAATTGCGCCTGCGTCCGCTCGTGTTGCCTGCGGAGAAAGCAGGTATAAGTAGGTTTTGAGCGAGGCTATGCCTATGCAGGCAAGAAAAGTAATATAGCTTAAATAAGATTATGGCTACAGTTAGTACAGCTTTCTACTTATTCCCTACTTAAAGTTGCACCACGTATGTGGCTAAAGTGTATGCGTTGTCTGCTAAACGTGCATACCGAGCAGGTAGTGAATAAAAGTAATGATTACTCCTGTGTCTGCTCGTCTTGCCAGGAGTGCAGGCTGGTATATGTAGGTTTTGAGTGAGGGTAAGCCGGTACAGGGAATAAAATTAATATAGCAGTTCTCTAGTTCCCCACTTAGAAACAGGAGCGCAATTAGCGTTCAATAGGTCTGTTGTGTTAAGGCTCGTAAGGTTGCTGTGGAACTACATATAAGTGCCGCAGAACAAGAAAAAGTCAAATAACTTACTGCCCAGTACCAGAGCTAAGCTCGCACTTGGTAATAGTGCACCCCCAATTAGCTACAGCGTTCACAATGGACAACAGGTACAGCACAAAACCTAGTGACATGTAGGACTTCCAGACTAATATTTATAAAATAATTCTGCAGCCGTTCAGGGCTATCTTAAGTTTCCCTAGCACTGCTCCACGTGGAAAACGCTATAACAGCAGTACGTGGAGGTTAAAAACACCAGCCAGTGACAGAAATCAGTTATAATAGCATAGCGGAATGTGCAAGTTGAACAAAAAATAAAAACGGCTGCTCTGCAATCAACAACAATGTTAACAATCACAAATACAGTACTTACATAGGATGAAAAGCCCAGGGGCCAGGAGCGCACAGCAGCCAGGGGAAATCCTAGGAATTAAAGATGGCGCCAGGAAGGGCAGGTAGTACATATGGGATTTGAGAGGATGTGAGGTAGAATAGGGGAGAGGGGAAAAGCAGGTAAAAAAAAAAAGACTGGGAGGGGCTAGAGTAGAGTGGATGGGAGAGAGGATAAGGGTCAGTTAGCTAGGAATGCAAGGAGGATAGGGAAAGAGAAGACAGAGCAGAACAATGGAAGCAGGGAGTTGTAAGGTAAGGGAAATATAGCAGTAAATGGGTTAATAGCTGAGATATTCACAGGTCAAGGTATGGGGAAGAGACAAGTGAGTGTAATAGGAGAAAAATCAGTGGAATGCTGCCTGATAAGTTAAGGTAATTGAAGAATGAATAAGTAGTAGAGTGGAAGGTTTCCAAGGAGGATAGTGGGAGATTACAGCAAAACAAGAGGTATAAGAAAGAACAATAGTAACAAGGTGAGGACAGTAGTCTGTAAAATAAGTATTTCCAGGGAATTTGGGATAGTCGAAAGATAGGGACTAGATAAGGGTGCCACCTAGTGGCCAGGGACTGGTATTACAACCGTAGTATTTTCAGGGGAAGGCTGTTCTAGGACTGAAAAAGGATGCTCAGTTCAGCTAGGGAAGGTAGTGAAAGGCAGCCAAGGACTGTATTAAACTACAGGTTACAGAGGGGGTATGGCTGCTGGCTGACTAGGCTGAGAAACTTTTTCTTACATATAATTAGGAACAAGCATAATACAAATAAGCTTTACAGCAAGTATGAGGAACACACATACTTTCTTCCTTCCTTTTGTAGAAGAGCATAGGGGAACACTTATAGGGTGATGAGACAGCTGATAAGTTGGGAAGGGTCCTTTGTTGCCAGGAGGGTTCTTAACTCCTGTTGGAGCATAGGCCAGCTGGAGTGTTTCTTCGTTCCTTTTGTAGAAGAGCACAGGGGAACACTTATAGGGTGAGGAGACAGCTAATAAGTTGGGAAGGGTCCTTTGTTGCCAGGAGGGTTCTTAACTCCTGTTGGAGCGTAGGCCAGCTGGAGTGATAGGATGAAAAGCCCAGGGGTCAGGAGCACACAGCATCCAGGGGATATCCTAGGAATTAAATTTGGGCGAACTATATAAATCTAGATGCAAGAAACTGTAATCTGTACCTTATTTTTATGAATTTTAGCATGATTACTCTTCATATTGTAATGCTTACTTAGTTTAATTCTGCGGTGATACAGCGCTAGCATTGTTGCCTAACAGCAAGAGGCTCTCCTGTTCGATTCTCGACTTGGGTTGGGAGTGCCGTCTGTGTGGAGTCTGCATGTCCTCCCCGCAGTCGAGTGGGCGTTCAAAAAACATGCGCTGAATGGGTGTGCCTTCGTTGAAGGCTGAACTTCGGGCTGATAACTCAACACCATAAAAAAAAAAAAAAAAAAAAAAAAAAAAAAAACTGCCAATAATTAGTGGACCGGAGTTCCACTGTGGCGACCCCTAACCGGGAAAAGTAAAAAAACAAACAACTGTAATGCTTACTTACACATTATGTTAGAGAACACACAGGTCTTGTTCATTGCTTTAGGAGGCAGTGTTTTCTGTGTAATGTACTGACAAATTGCTTTACCTCTACTTCTAGGGCCTTTACCAAGGTGCTCACCACAGCAGCAAAGATACTCCAGTACCTCAGCATTTTTTCTGCTCTCCTCTCTAATTGACTGTTTACTGTAGGCCTCCCAAGAGGAGCATCTGGTGTTGGTTCCGATGCTGGTCAGGTCTCTGTCTTGGTGCATTTTGGAGGTCACCATCATCTTGAGTCCTTGCTGCTTGTACTGCAATGCATCTGCTTTACAGGATGTTATTCTATCTGTCTTTTGTCATGCCATGCCTTTCAGCTTTGAGTAGGGGTGGAGCGTTATATAAAGAACACAAGAATCTGCTCTCCTGAGTCAGGCTCATTTCCAATTATGTTTTTTGTTCTTAATGGCAGTGACTGTGTCTTCATGTTTTTTCTGGTCTTTCATTTGTGATTTTCCACAGGATAATTCACTGCTGATGGCTGCACAGTTAGGTTATTCTCCTTATTTTGAACTTCTGCTACTCCTTTAATTTAGTGATGGTTCAGTCCACCACCTGGAATTCTTTTTCTCTTTTGCTGTCATCAACTCACTTCATTCAGCTCAGCACATTTCTGGAGGAGTTTGCTGCCCATTTTTGGCTTCTCTTAGTCCAAGACTAATTTCATGACCATTAAGATTGCATTTCTACATTAGTCTTCTGCTAAAGGTGAAAATTCTGACTTTGCAAGTTCTGAAGGCAATCCTGATGTTTAAGCCTATTTTTTTCCCATCTTAGACTATTGGACAGTAGTATAGTACCTGCCCAGTGGGAACATTCCAACTCCTTTTTCTAGGAAGCAGTGTTTATTTCCTAATGGGCTGAGGCATGTCCATGTTGTGTATGAATTGTATTCCTAGTGAACAACTTGGGTTGTTGCTTTGAGGCCTGTCTTGGTTAGATGATTTCATGAGGCTTGTTTGCAAGTTATCTTCAGAAATGGATCACATCTGAAAACAGTCTGTTTGCCTTCCTTGAAAATACAGTTCTACCCAAAAATTTGCTTTCATCAAAAGAGTAATATTGAGAAGATGGAGAAAAATAGACATGGTCTCCCATGGAGGAGGAATATTTCTTTGTATGTTCTTCTGTCTCCTCTTGAAGTTTCATGCTCAAGTGTCCAGTCTTATTCTTTTCACCCCCTTGTAGTCCAAACAGCTTGTTTTTTTTCCCATTTCAGTCTTTGCTCATCTAGATGGACTTTTGGTACAAGTGTTGGGGGTTCCAGTGACTTGGATGAAGAAGTCCAGATAAGCAGTGGCTGGCTGCAGGGACAAAAGGACAATTCTTTTTTGTTGTGCTGCCTTTTGCTTTCTTAGAGTGGATTTATCCACTGTGACTTGAACATGATTTCATTATGGACTTATTTTCAAAGGTTACACTTTGAGTGTTGTTTTGGGATTGAGTAGGCATTTGAGTTAATGTTAACAGATACATGTTCTTCGTGTTTCACTGTTGCAGTCCTGACTTATGGGATTTCCTGCTCCAAAAGCCCTTGGTCGGCCCAACTATGAGAGTAAAATTCTCCCTCCTCCCTCGGCTGGCAAACACCCTACCCTGACAGTACGGTTGGGTATAAAGGGATCCAAACTGATGCCATGACTCAAGTCTTTCTTGCTGTTGGAGACTGAAGCAGTTGTGAGTGAGTGAGTCAGTCGGTCTGCACTTGAGTGTGAAATCTACTAAAGCTAAGTACTCCACTGGGAAACTCTTTTTCTTACATGTGACTCATGTTAAATAAAGTTAACTGTCTCAGTTTTGGTAAACAAATCCCATACAGAGACTTCCATACCTTGTATATCAATTGTTTAGGCCCAAACCATGGCATCCCTAATTGCAGTCTGTGTGCCCTTTTCAATTCTAGGACTATAACGTGTAGGGCTGAAATCTTGTCCAAGCATCTTAATCAGTAATCTGCTTCCCATTGTGCCATGGCATCCGTCACTTGTCCCGAGGTTGAGTTCCCTAAGTGAAAGAAGGAAAAAAAGACCCAAAATCAGGGCCTTGGATGACTACCATTCTCATTCCACTAGTCCCCCCAGGCTCATTATCCCAGCGGAAGGAAAGGCACCTTCACACCCCATTTCTGTGAGGGAGGTGGTGGAGCAGGCCTCTGTCAAGACCCTTTCAGAGTCTGATATGCTGTCGGGTCCCTCAACTTCAAATCTGGCTTTGTCATTCAGTTCCTTGGTTGGGTCTGGAGTCGCTCAGCATACCTCACCTTCCGGCGAATGATCCTCAACCAACATCCCTTTGGGACAACCACCAACATTGGCTATTTCTTTCAAAGAAACTGGCATCAGAGTAGCGGGTGCAGGCCCATTGCCAAAGCTACACCTAAGAAGAGTTTAATCTCAGGTCCTTTTGCTTAGGCCTACTGGCTTCCTGCCCCACAGGTTATCAGCAGGATATAGTCAGGTTGGTAGAGCACCTTATTTCTTTAGTCAGAAGCAGGCATCCCCACCAAAAATCTTCACCAGGAAAAAGGGAGAGAGACCCTACACCTGAGACCTTTTCAAAACCCCCTGATTCAGATGAGGACTCTTTCCTTGAAGACGAACCCTTTCTTACCTCCTTTGAGGATTCTGATTCAGAAGAGGTTTTACCCTCTGCTTCACCCCTGAGGACATTACCTTTGAGAAGACACTGCATGCCATGAGAGTGTTTTTCCAGTGGCAATGAAAGGAATACATCCAATCTAAAAAGAGGGTCAGGGAGCTCCTTGATCTCCCACAGCACAAACCCTTGGCTGACCCCCTAGTTTTGGTAGTAGTAGATGATTTCATCATGGAATTGTCTCTCAATGCAAACTCTCTTCCTCGCCCCTCGTAAACCAGACAGGCTTTACAGGGGACTGGACTCACAAATTCCTTTTTAAGAACCACCCCTCTGCTGACCCAGAGGTTGTCACTTCTGGCCCCAAAGGAGTTATGGCTAGTACTTCTAAATACCCATTACCTATGGACAAAGAAACCAGTGCCCTTGACAGGTTTGGAAAGAAGTTTATACTTCCTCTACCCTGACCACAAGGGCCCACAACTGCCAGTTTCATATGATAAAATACCAGCAGAGTATTTTGGAAAAAAAATAATCAAAAGATATCCTCCCTGTAGGCAAAGAAAGTACAGTTTTGTACCTACCATAAATGTAGACGTCCGAGAGGAATGCATCTGCAGTCTTTACAAATGGGTTGTCCTGTCATCAGGCAGCCCTTCGGTCGGCCGGATTCCAAATTCTGGGTCTGGCTTCGGCTGGTGTCGCACTTCACCCGACGTCATTGCGGCAGTCATTCGGGTATAAAGGCATCAGCCAACGCCATTTTCCTCAGTGTTTCTTGCCCCAGATGCCAGGTGCCCTCTTGGATGGCTAAATTTGGATAAATGCCAAAGTTTCCAAATAGTAGAGAGCAAACACACAAAATAAGCATGTATGTACATATATACAAACAAATACACCATAATAGATCCCCCCCAAGCTAGCTGAAGATTGGTAAGTACCCTAGGAGTACCTCAGAGGGGAAGGAGGGTGGGTAATCCTGACTGCAGATGCATTCCTCTCGGACATCTACATTTATGGTAGGTACAAAACTGTACTATGTCCTTCAAGGATGCATCTGCAGTCTTTACAAATGGGTAGAATACCATAGCTAAACTAGGGGAGGAGGAAATGAGAGTAGATTATGGTGTAGTCAGGATCCCTTGCAAAACAGCAGTGGCAAAACCAGCCCGGGATCTAGAGTATAGAGGTAAGTTATAATGCTTGGCAAATGTATGCACGGAGGTCCAAGTAGCAGCCTCTATAATGTCCTTGGTAGCCACTCCTCGTAAGAAAGCTGTGGTAGTGGCTGTAGCCCTTGTGGAGTGAGGCCTGATGTTCTCTGGAGTTTTCTTTCCATGGTAGGAGTAACAAAATCTAATGCAATTTCCTATCCATTTGGAGACTGTCTGTTTAGAAATTGGTTTTCCTTCCTTTCCTGTTGCATATGCTACCAGAAGCTGGTCAGTTTTTCTATTGTTTTTTTGTCCTGTCCAGGTAGTAGCGTAATTGTCTGTGTACATCCAAGGTATATAAGAGCTTTTCTCCCTGTTCTGTGGATTGGGAAGAATGTAGGAAGGTGGATAGCCTGATTTAAAGAGACTCTGGATACCACCTTAGGCATAAATGTAGGATTTGTTCTCATGGACACTCTATCTTGATGGAAGATCAGGAAGGGTTGTACTGCCATTAATGCCTGTAGTTCAGAGACCCTTCTTGCTGAAGTTATTGCCAGCAGGAAAGCAGTCTTCCAGGATAAGTATTGCAATTCTGCTGTAGCTGCTGGTTCGAAAGGAGGTAGAGTCAGTTTTTCTAGCACAAAGTTCAAGTCCCATGCTGGCAATGGAGGTTTCCTGGGAGGTTTTACATTTTTAATTCCCCCCAGAAACTGTCTGAGCAGAGGATGCGAGAAGACAGGAGGATCCAAGCTGTATTCTGCTAAAATAGCTGATGCATGTATCTTGATGGAGGAGTAGGACAGGCCTGTATGGAAGAGCTCCGCCAAGTACTCCAGGATGTTGGCTATGTTCACCAGTGTCGCATCTTGCCCCTTTGCAGTACTCCAGATGAGATATCTTTTCCATTTTGCTGCATAATTCTTTCTTGTTGAAGGTCTACAAGCCTCCAGGATTATGTCTTTAACCCTTTGGGATAAATTTGGGTTAATTGCTGTTATGTAATGTTCCAGGCAGTTAGCTGCAGAGTTTTTAGGTTTGGATGCAGGATGTTGTAGTTGTTCTGTGTTAGCAGTAATGGGATCAGGGCAGTGTCCATATTTGTTGGCCGGACATGCTCCTCAGCAGTGGATACCAATGTTGTCTTGGCCAGTCTGGGGCTATCAGAATGATCCTCGGACGTTCCTCTTTGATCTTGAGAAGCACCTTGTGCATCAAAGGAAGTGGTGGGAATGCGTATGCTGTCAGGTTTTTCCAACTGAAGGATAGGAGTCCACCTTCCAAGCAAGTGGGTGGTAAGTCCTTGTGCAGAATTTCTTCAACTGGTGATTGAATGGGGATGCAAACAAGTCTATTTGTGGTAATCCCCATTCTCTTGTGATGGTTTTGAAGATGTCCGGATGCAGCATCCATTCGTGGGCATATGTTGTAGTTCTGCTTAATATGTCTGCTAGAATGTTTTCCTTCCCTGGTACATAAATTGCCTGTAACTGAATGTTGTAGCTCAGAGCCACATCCCATAGGTCCAGTGCCAGCTGGCATAGAGGGTATGAGTGTGTGCCTCCCTGTTTGTTGATGTACCACATAACTGTGGTGTTGTCTGTCCTTATCATCAACTGGCCTTCTTGGAGAAAAGGTCTGAATGCCTGGATTGCCAATTTTACTGCCATCATTTCTTTTAGATTTATGTGCAGGTGCAGCTGGTCTTGAGTCCATAGGCCTTGAATGCATTTGCCCATCATGTGTGCCCCCCAACCGAGGTCTGAGGCATCTGTCGTGATGGTTTGTCTCGGTTGACTTTTGCAGAAGGGTAGTCCTGTGTTTGATTGACAGGCCTGAGCCCACCATAAGAACTCTTGCTTCAGGCATGGGATCATTGGAATTTTGGTTTCTAGGCTGTGCTTGTGCTGAGACCACAAATTCTTTAGGTACCACTGTAGCTTTCTCATATGCAGCCTGGCATGAGGGACCAGTATTATGCAGGATGCCATGAAGCCTAGAGCTTGTAGCACTTTTCTTGCAGTTAGATGGCTCTGCTTTGTTAATGCCAAGAAGTAGAGGGGAAGTTGCTCTTTCTTTTCTGCAGTTAGAAATGCCATTTGTTTTGATGTGTCCAGTTCTGCACCCAGAAAGGTTATTCTTTGGGATGGAATCAGCCTTGACTTTTTTGTATTGACTGTATATCCCAGGGCTTGCAGCAGGTAGATGACTCTTTGTAAGTCTTCTGATAGTTTGTTTTTGTTGTCCGCTTGTATCAGGCAGTCGTCCAGGTAGGGATAGATTTGAATTCCCTGAAGTCTGCAATGAGCGATTACTGATGCCAGGCATTTCGTGAACACTCTGGGCGCAGTAGATAAGCCAAAGGGCAATGCTGAGAATTGATAGTGCTCTGATCCTGCAAGAAATCTGAGGTATCTTCTGCAAATTGGTCTTATGGGGACGTGCAGGTATGCCTCCTTGAGATCTAGAGTTACCAGCCAAGACTCCTTGCCCAGCATGGGAAGAAGCTGCTGTAGGGTCAGCATTTTGAATTTTGGAACAATGAGGAATGTGTTTAAAGCGGACAGGTCTAGAATAGACCAAACAAAGTCCTATGCACGGGGAATTGCACGGTCCAAACCAAATACACAGCATCAAAAAGTAGACCAGAAAAGCAGATCCAGATGTAAGGTATATATTCCAATCCTTTATTAACAGACCGGTTTCGGCATTAACTGCCTTCTTCAGTGTAGGACATATAAGAAATGTCCTGCTTGCATACATAATATATATTGAGTCACAACCAATAGGCATCGAATAATCATGAATATTAATAGGAAACAGACAAGTGTAAAATATAACCACAACCTACAAAGTTTGACAACAACTAATGTAATTAGTATGACCACTACTATAATTTATAAATATAGAAAGCCAGGAAAACCTAATGCTGCATGAAGCTTAATAAAGCTTAATGAAGCTTAAAGCACTCACTCGTAGGAACTGATGTAGAAAAATAAAATAAAAAATAAAAAATGAAAAAATGGAAAATGAAAATAAACATGTTGTCTGAAAAGAATACCCTATGAACAAAATATTGTCAATAATACCCAATTAAAATAAAAAGGGTATGTACACTCCAAATAATCTAACAATAATGGAGATAAATAGAAGAGCTTCCCATTTCACTCCAAATGCTTATTAAAATATAAGCAGAAATAGTTGAAAATTCAACATATGGTCAACCATAATATATGAAAAAAACATATACAAGTGAATATATATATATATGGGACTAAACATACTAAGCTCATCCATATAATGTAACAACCAATATACTGCAATGTTCAAAACAAAACAATTTGTACATATGGTCAATAACAGGTGATTATATGGCCCTACAAGAAAAAAATAATAATATCATCCCTATTTATAATCACAATCACCTGTAATGAAACAAATAATCTTGCACCTGACTTATATCTTATGATGTTCAAAAATATATCAATACAGAACACCATAGTGTTTGGCAATATCACACTGAAAACATGTTCATCAAAACATAAAGGAAAATTTCAAGAGATATAATGTCAATATATCAAGCACTAAAACACCATCTGCAAACTTAGTATGCAAAGAAAATCAATGCATACAACCAATTACAGGTGATCATTTAAACCAGGAGGGAAAAGACCCCCCAAACTGGTAATCCAGTATTTTTCTTTATGGTCCAAAAGACCATGCCAACCTTGTTTATGTCTGCGATCACCTGTAATACGATTTATAATCATAAAACTAAATTTTGCCTGGTTATGTTTGAGAGTGTGTTGATATAAAGCACTGCTGGGTTTATGATTTTTAATATCACTGCGGTGTTCATTCATTCTTAATCTAAGGGCCCTGGAAGTTTGACCCACATAAAACGCCCCGCAATAACAGGTTGCTAGGTACACAACCCAATCACTACCACAGTTGCCAAAGGTTTTGATATTATATATCTTGCTGGTATTACGACTAGAAAATTCCTTGGATTTATTCATCATAGAACACGACCCACAATGGCCACAGGGAAAGGAACCAAATAACTCATCCCCTTGCAATGTGAATTGTTTATAAACGGTACCTCCACTACCTATGTGTTTGTAGTGAGATAGATAGGAACCCAGTGTTTTACCACGTTTATAAGCAAATTGGCATTGTTGCCCTAAAAGTGACCTCAAATGATCATTGGCAAGCAAAATATTCCAATGTTTATTGATGATATTCCTGATCATATTGATATTCCTGCCATAGGTGGTGATGAATCGTATGGTGGTATTCGATGTGGTGTTTATCTTAGATTTGTACTCCAACAGATTTTCTCGGTTCATATGATTAACCCTACATCTGGCTAGATTAATATCTTTGTGATGATAACCCCTGTTGACAAATCTGGTGCATAAATCCATGCTAGCTGACTGATATTCAGCATCCTGAGAACTAAGGCGCTTCATACGCATGAATTGTGAAACTGGAATACTCCTGATAGTGTGGCGTGGATGCATGCTCGAGGCATGTAACAAAGTGTTGTATTGCGGATACTTACGGAAAACCTTAGAAGATAATGTATGGTCTTGGTTCCTAAAAATAGTAACATCCAAGAAATTGATAGTATTCTGATCAGATGTTAATGAGAATTCCAGTCCCCAAACATTACTGTTAAGGTAATCAACAAACTCATGTAAGTAAGCCAAATCCGCCACACTAACCAGCAGTCGTCCAGATATCGTCGTCAGATATCCATCTCCACCTGATAGATGTTGTGCTGAATGTCATAAATCATGTACTCTTCAAAATAAGCCATAAACAGGTCAGCATAAATGGGGGCAAAAGTTGCCCCATAGCTGTACCCTGCAATTGCCAATAGCACTGGCCTTGAAAATATAACACATTTTTATTGAGTACATGTTCCGATAGACAAATTAGTAGAGTATTGAACCCTGGAGAGTACAAATTTGCCCTGTTAAGCCAATAATCAAGCGATTGAAGGCCCGCCCAATGTGGAATACTCGTGTATAATGCCTTCACATCCAAGGTACATAAATACCACCCTGGTTCTAACTGGGTATCCTGAATGATCTGTAAAAATTGGGTTGTGTCCTGCAACCTGGACCTGATCAAACCCAACAGTGGTTTGAGATATTTCGTAAGAAAGGCTGATAAAGGTTCAGTGAGAGATCCTATTCCAGAAACTATAGGTCTACCAGGGGGTTTATTCAATGACTTATGAATCTTAGGCAAAAGATATAAAATCTGTTTGCGAGGCTCAGAGACAATCAGAGAAGAAAACTTTTTTTATTAATAATCCCCTCCTCTAAAGCAAGATTCAAGAAGGAATCAATTTCTTCTTTAAAGTGAGGTGTGGGATCTATGGGCATATGCATGTAATAAGTTTTGTCTGATAATTGTGACAAGCCCTCCTGTATGTAATCATCAGTGTTAAGAACTACCACTGCACCTCCTTTATCTGCTGAAAGTATTGTGATTTCTTTATTATAACATAATTCCTCCAATGCCAACCTGTCACCTGGAGTAAGATTATTTTGTAACATGATATTACCATAGTTTTCAAAATGAAGATCCCTCATAACTGAATCCATAAATATGGAAACATATTTATTCATAGGTGGTTGGAACGATGATCTACCAAACCTAAATTCATCAGATATTTGTGTATTCTCATTGGCAAAAAATAGTTTAAGGTTTAGGTTACGACCAAAAGTTTGCAAATCCTGTATGATATGATACTCATGAGAAAAAAAGGCAGGTATGTAGTTCAAACCCTTATTCAATAAGGATGTTTGTTCATCAGTTAGTGAAGTTCTAGAAAGATTCAAGACATTTTGATTAGATGTCTCAGATAAGACTAGCTCAGAAAATTGGTCAATAGACCCTGAAGAGAAACATTCGGAAGTTCTTTTCCTGTGCTTCCTGCCCCCCCCCCCCCGATGCCCTGTGCCACTTCTAAAGGGAAGATCCTATTATTTTTCTTCCTATTTGGTGATCCCCTATCTAAAGTTCCCTCACTGTCAGTGAGCGAGGAATCATCCCCCGAAGTACTGTTAAAGGAACCATCCCTCTTTTTCAAAATGGAACGTGGTCTCTTTTTGGTACGACTGGGTCCTGTCCTGGTTTGATTTGTGTCCGCAAATCTCACTGAGCGACTAAATTCAAATGGTCTACCCCTTTGATAATCAGAATAGTCCCTATGAAATTTTTTAATTTTACGTTCCTTGGTAATTTTCTCATGTTCAGTCAGATCTTGTGAGAGTTTTTTAATATTATCCTGATATTTTGTGGAAGTTTCAAATTTGCTCACATCCGAACAAATGGTCTTAATCTCCTGAATATTCATATCCACAATCCTTTCATAATATTGTAATAATATATTCACAAATAACATGGACCCTGTCTGTAAAGCTTCTTTCCAATCTTGGTTCAACTTATCATCCGGTCTACCCACTAGGGGTTGAAGACGTATTCTAAGTCCCCTAGGAGCCATCTTGTGAATAGAATAAGCTCGGAATAGTTTAAGATGCCAAATATTAGATCTCAGTGTTTTAAATGCCTTAGTAAGAGAATGAAAGAACATATCACAATCCACAATCCGTGGTTGTTCATTAGTGTCCGGATCATTGCTTGGCAGGGTGTCTATCCCAAAAACACCTATATCCTGCCTATCAGCACATAATCCGGACAAAATACTGTTCAGGTCCATGCTGTGAATAATAACACCCACAATACTAATTGTAAACAATTTGTAATATATGATATGGATAATATTAACTATGACTCCCCAGGCGTACCAAAAGAAATCAGTCTATATTGTACAAAAAAACAAATTAACACCTAAAGTTCCAATATAGGGCACAGGAGCTAGGGGTGGGCAGGAAGCACACAGCAGTCTACAAATGAGCTAGTCACTGTTAGTATGAAAAAACCAAACCAAAAAGCCAGTTTATATATCTCTACTAGCAAGAAAAGGAGCAAAGATATTTGTATGAAGCAAGTGATTGCAGTAAAAAATGCACCCAAGTGAAAATTCAACACACCAAACAGTGAGCTAGATATATAATCTAATCTTTTACTGTGTGAGACTGAGCAGTGAAAGTATATCCATCAAGACAACAAGGTGAATATCATGCAACTGTGTGTAACCATAGGTTATTGATGTAAAAATTTCAAATGGACTAATGGTTAGATATTCAAAATCAAAAATAAGAATGAAACATGACCTATCTAGATACTAAATAATTACGTATGATATATCTAACCTTATAGGGTATCAGGTACAAAAGCTATGCTCAATACACCATGAGGGCTGTTTGTATATCTGGCCCAATGATTATTGCAAATTAGGATACAAATCCAAGAAATACGGCATCATTAGTAATAAAGGTTCTAAGACCCTAAGCTAAATGCTATCAAGGTCATAGAAAACTGTTAAAATGCATCCATTCATTAGTAATGACAATATTGCAATATCCCAGAAAACACACATTAAGCAATAGAAAATATCTACATGCTTGAATAATCCAATAGTGGATTTATATAGTGTGGTCTGTATAGTTTAATCAGAACCACCAATCCCTGCTTATAATATAATCTTATCAAGCCTCCAATGAATATAGTATCTGTATGAGTAACTCAAAAAGTATATAATGCAGAGGATGGTGGTTTAAATACCAAAAAATACCAGAAGCCCAATATCAAAAGGTTCAAGAGGTCTCATACAATAAGAAACATATAACCCCAAAACTAAAGATGAAATTTGTCCAGAAAAAATATTTTGAAATCTATTGCTATGATCAAGAACTTAGAATATATATCTAATTTCTTAGTGTAGGATCCTGAATGAATTCCAGGAGATCCTATACAGTTTAGGAAATCCCATACAATAAGACGGATATGACCCCGAAACTAAAGATGAAATTTCACCAAAAAACTATTTTGAAATCTCTTGCTATGGTCAGGAACTTAGAGTACATATCTAATCTCTTAGTATAGGAACCTAAATACACTAAATAACAATAGAAAATGAGGCAATCCAACCCCATATACATAAAAATATATATATATAAGCCTTGATCCAATCACATCCATAAAACTTCAAAATGTGAGAATCCAGAGACCAAATAACCTTATTGATATGCAAATAGTAGATCTTCAAATAAAGAGTTGACTTTTCAAAATTGAGAAAACAGACCGTCACTAGTGTAATAATATAGCAATGGAAATTAGTCCACCCTGTCCATTTAGAGTGTAATACTGGTATGCATTAAAGAGCTAGCCTATATTAACACTAATTAGTCATAAAATGTTCGAACTATGACACAGTTGAATAAATGCATGACACATACATATTGAAAATAAAAAGATATACAAACAAAAATCCGTTAGTGTCCAAAAAACATAACCAGATAAAACGATATCCAGTTTGCAGCATCCACAAGTCCAAATGAAAAACAAAAAACAACTATCGAAATTTCCAATGAGGCTGGAACAAGTCCGCAAACGTGTCCCCTTGTTACAGAATCCTACATCCGCTCCTACGAGTAACTGTTCTTAATCACAAAATTGGCGCCAAAAGAACTATACAGTTCCCAGTGGAAGAAGTATACACCCAATGAACTAAGTTGGCCCTCTAATAAGCTTGTCCGCTTGTCATACAATCGAGCATCTGCACACAAAATGAATATTGATCTTATGTTAGGGACAGCCCCCACCAAGATGATGGTTAGTTACAAATAAAGCACATAACATCCATAAAGGGTCTGCAAAATACTCCGTAACCAAAATACATCTGATCCTTGCCCACACGATAATGAAACCGATGTGTACCTTTGCCAAACGCTAAACTTGTAATGTTCAACACTTTACCAA
Organism: Protopterus annectens; assembly: GCF_019279795.1. Lineage (NCBI taxonomy): Eukaryota > Metazoa > Chordata > Ceratodontiformes > Protopteridae > Protopterus > Protopterus annectens. The sequence goes on along the minus strand of NC_056739.1, from coordinate 744,193,561 downwards.
ACACTAGGCCCGTAATGTTCAGAACATCCAAGGTTCTTTAGATGTATAATCATATGGCCACAATCTAAAGTTCAGCAATCCACCATGCCTTTCCACAAAAAACGCTACCAGTAGACGGCGACCAGGTGCTTAAAAATACAGCTTCCGCAACCCGTGATTTGGTTGAACATCACAAACACGCCATGTACTGGTTCAAATTTTTGTAAAAGAAAACCAACATCCCGGTCGGCGACCAGCAGTATTACCATATGATATCAGTTCCAAATCATAATAAGGCAAAAGTTATACCTGAGATGTTAGGCGCTCGGAGTAAAACAAAAGTAAAACGCCAGACCCCAAACGGATGGCCTACTTCATAGCTCCAATCAGAAGCAGTCCAAAAAAAGTTCAAACGGCAAAGCAAGTAGTTGAACTTCCACAGAGAAGTGTATAAAGGCTGCTGGTTTATAATTCAACTTCCATAAGCAGGAACAAAATCATTGTCCAAGTACAAATGCCCTTAGAGTATAAAAATACTCTTAGGGACAAAAACAGAAAACAATATAATTTTTCCACCTTCAAAGGAGGATGCACATCCACTGCTCAGTCCCCAGCACAGTGAAATGGAACATACCAAACAAAGTCCTATGCACGGGGAATTGCACGGTCCAAACCAAATACACAGCATCAAAAAGTAGACCAGCAAAGCAGATCCAGATGTAAGGTATATATTCCAATCCTTTATTAACAGACCGGTTTCGGCATTAACTGCCTTCTTCAGTGTAGGACATATAAGAAATGTCCTGCTTGCATACATAATATATATTGAGTCACAACCAATAGGCATCGAATAATCATGAATATTAATAGAAAACAGACAAGTGTAAAATATAACCACAACCTACAAAGTTGAAAAAGAGGGATGGTTCCTTTAACAGTACTTCGGGGGATGATTCCTCGCTCACTGACAGTGAGGGAACTTTAGATAGGGGATCACCAAATAGGAAGAAAAATAATAGGATCTTCCCTTTAGAAGTGGCACAGGGCATCGGGGGGGCAGGAAGCACAGGAAAAGAACTTCCGAATGTTTCTCTTCAGGGTCTATTGACCAATTTTCTGAGCTAGTCCTATCTGAGACATCTAATCAAAATGTCTTGAATCTTTCTAGAACTTCACTAACTGATGAACAAACATCCTTATTGAATAAGGGTTTGAACTACATACCTGCCTTTTTTTCTCATGAGTATCATATCATACAGGATTTGCAAACTTTGGTCGTAACCTAAACCTTAAACTATTTTTGCCAATGAGAATACACAAATATCTGATGAATTTAGGTTTGGTAGATCATCGTTCCAACCACCTATGAATAAATATGTTTCCATATTTATGGATTCAGTTATGAGGGATCTTCATTTTGAAAACTATGGTAATATCATGTTACAAAATAATCTTACTCCAGGTGACAGGTTGGCATTGGAGGAATTATGTTATAATAAAGAAATCACAATACTTTCAGCAGATAAAGGAGGTGCAGTGGTAGTTCTTAACACTGATGATTACATACAGGAGGGCTTGTCACAATTATCAGACAAAACTTGTTACATGCATATGCCCATAGATCCCACACCTCACTTTAAAGAAGAAATTGATTCCTTCTTGAATCTTGCTTTAGAGGAGGGGATTATTAATAAAAAAAGTTTTTCTTCTCTGATTGTCTCTGAGCCTCGCAAACAGATTTTATATCTTTTGCCTAAGATTCATAAGTCATTGAATAAACCCCCTGGTAGACCTATAGTTTCTGGAATAGGATCTCTCACTGAACCTTTATCAGCCTTTCTTACGAAATATCTCAAACCACTGTTGGGTTTGATCAGGTCCAGGTTGCAGGACACAACCCAATTTTTACAGATCATTCAGGATACCCAGTTAGAACCAGGGTGGTATTTATGTACCTTGGATGTGAAGGCATTATACACGAGTATTCCACATTGGGCGGGCCTTCAATCGCTTGATTATTGGCTTAACAGGGCAAATTTGTACTCTCCAGGGTTCAATACTCTACTAATTTGTCTATCGGAACATGTACTCAATAAAAATGTGTTATATTTTCAAGGCCAGTGCTATTGGCAATTGCAGGGTACAGCTATGGGGGCATCTTTTGCCCCCATTTATGCTGACCTGTTTATGGCTTATTTTGAAGAGTACATGATTTATGACATTCAGCACAACATCTATCAGGTGGAGATGGATATCTGGCGACGATATCTGGACAACTGCTGGTTAGTGTGGCGGGCGGATTTGGCTTACTTACATGAGTTTGTTGATTACCTTTAACAGTAATGTTTGGGGACTGGAATTCTCATTAACATCTGATCAGAATACTATCAATTTCTTGGATGTTACTATTTTTAGGAACCAAGACCATACATTATCTTCTAAGGTTTTCCGTAAGTATCCGCAATACAACACTTTGTTACATGCCTCGAGCATGCATCCACGCCACACTATCAGGAGTATTCCAGTTTCACAATTCATGCGTATGAAGCGCCTTAGTTCTCAGGATGCTGAATATCAGTCAGCTAGCATGGATTTATGCACCAGATTTGTCAACAGGGGTTATCATCACAAAGATATTAATCTAGCCAGATGTAGGGTTAATCATATGAACCGAGAAAATATGTTGGAGTACAAATCTAAGATAAACACCACATCGAATACCACCATACGATTCATCACCACCTATGGCAGGAATATCAATATGATCAGGAATATCATCAATAAACATTGGAATATTTTGCTTGCCAATGATCATTTGAGGTCACTTTTAGGGCAACAATGCCAATTTGCTTATAAACGTGGTAAAACACTGGGTTCCTATCTATCTCACTACAAACACATAGGTAGTGGAGTTACCGTTTATAAACAATTCACATTGCAAGGGGATGAGTTATTTGGTTCCTTTCCCTGTGGCCATTGTGGGTCGTGTTCTATGATGAATAAATCCAAGGAATTTTCTAGTCGTAATACCAGCAAGATATATAATATCAAAACCTTTGGCAACTGTGGTAGTGATTGGGTTGTGTACCTAGCAACCTGTTATTGCGGGGCGTTTTATGTGGGTCAAACTTCCAGGGCCCTTAGATTAAGAATGAATGAACACCGCAGTGATATTAAAAATCATAAACCCAGCAGTGCTTTATATCAACACACTCTCAAACATAACCAGGCAAAATTTAGTTTTATGATTATAGATCGTATTACAGGTGATCGCAGACATAAACAAGGTTGGCATGGTCTTTTGGACCATAAAGAAAAATACTGGATTACCAGTTTGGGGGGTCTTTTCCCTCCTGGTTTAAATGATCACCTGTAATTGGTTGTATGCATTGATTTTCTTTGCATACTAAGTTTGCAGATGGTGTTTTAGTGCTTGATATATTGACATTATATCTCTTGAAATTTTCCTTTATGTTTTGATGAACATGTTTTCAGTGTGATATTGCCAAACACTATGGTGTTCTGTATTGATATATTTTTGAACATCATAAGATATAAGTCAGGTGCAAGATTATTTGTTTCATTACAGGTGATTGTGATTATAAATAAGGATGATATTATTATTATTTTTTTCTTGTAGGGCCATATAATCACCTGTTATTGACCATATGTACAAATTGTTTTGTTTTGAACATTGCAGTATATTGGTTGTTACATTATATGGATGAGCTTAGTATGTTTAGTCCCATATATATATATATTCACTTGTATATGTTTTTTTCATATATTATGGTTGACCATATGTTGAATTTTCAACTATTTCTGCTTATATTTTAATAAGCATTTGGAGTGAAATGGGAAGCTCTTCTATTTATCTCCATTATTGTTAGATTATTTGGAGTGTACATACCCTTTTTATTTTAATTGGGTATTATTGACAATATTTTGTTCATAGGGTATTCTTTTCAGACAACATGTTTATTTTCATTTTCCATTTTTTCATTTTTTATTTTATTTTTCTACATCAGTTCCTACGAGTGACTGCTTTAAGCTTCATTAAGCTTCAGGTCTAGAATAGGCCTCCATTTGTTTTCTTTCCTTGGTACCAGGAAGAGTCTGGAGTAAAATCCCTTCCCTTGCTCCATAAATGGTACCTTTTCCACAGCTCTCATTCTTAATAATTGAGATATTTGTTTTAGAGCTTCTGCCCTTTGAGAAGGTGGTAGGTTTGGCATTCCTCTCTTTCCTGGTAGTGTATGGAAATGGAACCTGTAACCTTTGTCTATAGTCTGCAAAATCCATTTTTCTCTTGTAATGCAGTGCCAGTTTCTTGAAAATAATGTTAGCTTTCCGCCTAAGGGTGCTTCTAGTTGTTCCCTGGTAGGCGGTGCCACCGCCAAGTCACTGTGATTGAGTTGTTGTAGTGGTGGTGGCTGTATCCGTGCCTCGTTGGTTGTTACCCTGCCACTGGCGACCCCTGTAGGCACCCCTGGATTGGTTTCTGCCTCTAGAGTGCCTATTCCTGCCTCTTTGTGCCTTAGAGGAGTCCGGAAAGGACCAATTCTTGGAGGGCCAGTTCCTGCTAAACCTTGGAGGTTGAACTTGTAAGAAATTTTTCACTGTTTGCACAGATTTTGCTTTCTCTTCCATCTTTTTTAGTACCTGCTGTGCGGGGGCACCAAATAAACTGACCTTGTCCATAGGTGCATCCAAAAGCTTAGATTTGACATGGTCTGGTAATGCCTGTTCTTTCAACCATGCATGCCTTCTGATAACTGTGCCAGTCATGGCTGATCTAAAGGAAGCCTCCAGTGCATCATAGCCACATTTTAAAGAATGGTTACTAACCTGCTGTATGTTATGTAACATTTCTTGAACATACTTTTATCTAAAGATTCTTCAGAGGACAGCTTTTAGTCAACTGGTCAAGCATAAACTCTTGATATTGAATCATATGGAATTGGCAGTTCAAAGCTCTAGCTGACAAAGTAGCAGAGGTGTAAACTTTTTTACCCCATCTCTCTAAGGACCTAGATTCCCTTTCAGAGGGAGGGGTTTTAGAAGAAGTAGCTGCTACGGCTTTAGGGCCCTGGGAGATAGTCTCTGGATCTGCAAAAGGAGCCTTATATAAGTGGTGATGAGTGTCCGGGACCCTGTAGTACCCATCGGGCTTAGCAGGAGCCGGAGGTAAAGTATCAGGAGCAGTGCAAGCATCATTAAATGCATCATCAACAACAGGTAGAACTGGAGGTATAGCTAAAGGCCTATGCTGTGGCAAATGTAGAAAGGTCCTAAGCCTTTTTCTAGAGTCTGAGAAATCTTGGCCCTGCCACTGAAATTGTTCCCTCATAGCATGCAAGGTTTCCCCAAAGGAAAATTCCTCAGGAGGAGAGGCTGAAGGGATGTACTCCTCAGCATCAGAATCTTCATAAGGGGAATAAGAAGCCTCAGGAGGGTCTGAATGTTCTGAGTCATCAGAGGAATCATCTGTGGCTACTGGCTCAGGGGGCTCTGCTCTAGGCCTCTTTTCTGGAGGAGGGAGAGAGGCCCTGTCTGGATGAGGCTGGGCTCCACGAATTAAAGAGATGAGATCCTCTGCCAAAGAAAGCATATGGGAGCTGGTGCTGGGCCTGTGAGAGGGGGGCTTGGCAGGCACAGGTTTTGGTGCTTTGGCTGCTTTAGCCCTGGCAAAGGCCTTAATAGACATAGCTGGGGGAGGCCTAGCAGCTCCACGTGCAGGGGTAGAAATATCTAGGGGAATGGTGTCTGATAAATCCTGTGAAATCGCAACAGAAGGTTGGATTTCAGAAGCCATCTCTACCAGGTTAGAAGAGGCCTCGGTAGAAGGCAAGTTATCGGCTGAAGAAAGAACCGCTTGCTCGGTTTCGGCCGAAACCGAGACACTCGTGGTTTGCTTAACCGCGGCTTCGGCCGAAACCGCAGACCGCGAGTGTCGGTCCTTTTCTTTGCGTTTTTTGGTTATTTGCGTAGTCGGGGGATCCGACGGCATAATGTAGGCAAAATCAGAGCCGAAAATCTGCTCAGCAAAGTCCGAGCGACGTCTAAGCGTCCATCGGTTAAAAGAAGCACAGGCTAGACAAGCTGCTACGTCGTGGTCTGGGCCTAAACAATGAATGCAATAGGAGTGGAAATCTTTATGAGGTATTTGTTTCCCACAAGATAAACAGTTATTAACTTTCTCTGACATCGGCTGAGGCAAGAAAGAGTCCCCAACGGGGTACTTAGCTTTATAGAAGTCTTCGAAGTAGTATTCGGTAGAAGTAATCTCTGGATCTGACCGACCGGCACTTGCGAACAGCTTCTGCTTCGGGCGCCACGCGGCAAGAAAGACTGAGGAAAATGGCGTCGGCTGATGCCTTTATACCCGAATGACTGCCGCAATGACGTCGGGTGAAGTGCGACACCAGCCGAAGCCAGACCCAGACTTTGGAATCCGGCCGACCGAAGGGCTGCCTGACGACAGGACAACCCATTTGTAAAGACTGCAGATGCATCCTTGAAGGACATCACCTCCAAGGAATTGCTAGATCTCTGGCATTCCAATGCCCAGGTAGCTAGGGACTCCTTGTACTGTGTACATGATGTCTTGGAGGCATCATTAGGTTTGCCTGGCTTAGGGAACAGACATTACCAGAACATGCATGTCTAAACTACTAGATGCACCCCTGGATAAGGACTCCCTTTTTGGACCAAAGGCTGATGCTGTGTTAAAGATGGAGGATAAAGCAGAATCCACGCAAACTGTCAGACAGGGTTTTACTCCAGGTTAATCCTGGTCCCCAGGAAAGAAGGCTCTTGGCATCCAGCCACCTAGGTTCAGTAGGAATTTTCCCACTAAGCATTGGTCTTTTCCCTAGGTTCAGTAGGAATTTTCCCAGTAAGCATTGATCCTTCCTCTCCCAATCAAAACCAAGTAAGAGGAAAACCCGAAGAGAAATGCCTCATAGACAACAGCAACAATATTGGAGGGCAAAGCGGTGGTCATCAGGAACGAGTAGGCTAGGAAGTTCTAAGCCACAGGGCCCTAGCAGAGATCAGCAATGACTCTTCCCCCATCCGCCCATCCCCAGCCCCAGACAAGATAGGAGGAAGACTTTCCCTATTTAAAGAAAACTGGGCTTTCATCACCTCCGACAAGTGGGTTCTTGACGTAATCTCAAATGGCTACCAGCTCACTTTCAAAGAACCATTAAGATTCTCAGGCTCCTCCGATGTGCATCAAAACCAAAGAGCAGAGGCCATTTCTCATATTCACAGCCTATTGCTGTCAGGGCTCTGTGGAACCGAAACCAATACTAGCCCACGAGATAGAAAAAGGGTTTTACTCCAGGCTATTCCTGGTCCCCAGGAAAGAAAGCTGTTGGTGTCCTACCCTGGATCAGTCCCTCCTAGTTCCAACATTTAAAATGCTTACTCTTCAAAAGCTTTTTCCCATGATCACTCCTCAGGCTCTAGAAGGACTGTTGGGACTGCCAGCCACCTCTCTGTTTTAAAATTTCCAGGATGTCCCCAAAGGAAACACTGTCTGAAGGTGACCATGGAGATCCTCTCCTTCACTGAGGTCAGTGTCAGAAGTGGTGGACTCCTCTGGGGAATCTGAGTGCTTCCTCTTGTAAGACCTTTTCCTAGTGACCACCTCAGTGCGATATTCTGGGAATGTGATGGAAAAGGGAGGTGAATCCCTAGGAGTATTCTGAGGCCTAGAGACTCATTGCCGTAATTTAGAAGGGGGCAAACTGGCTGTTATACGGGGGTTTGAAAATCCGAAGATGCACACACTGTGTGGCTGAACCAGCCATGGCTTTCTTCAAAGCCTCAAAGGCTGACTGCCTCTGAAAAGAGAAAGACCTAGGATCCAATAAACCTGAGTCTCAAACCCTGGTCCCCTCAACTGTAGATGACAGCCTGAGGTCGAAGCCAAAGCTGAGCTTACCTGAGCTGAAGCTCCAAGAACCAGGGGCCAATCCAACTGCTTCAGGGCTAAAACCTGGCCCCAGATCCAGGCAGTCCTATATGTCTCCAAGAGCTTTCCGGTCCTGATAATACTGAAGAGCTCAAAGCATGATTCTGATCCGAGGTGCGGGAAGCTCTCTCTATCTTGGAATGTACTGGGGTGATTGGATCCATGAGCTCCAAAACTTGAAGGCAACTCGGAGGAGGAAGAAAAGTGAGAGAAGTAATGTCAGTCGGATCCTTGACCCTTGGGGTAGGCTCCAATAAAAGTTTTGCCAATGTCCTTAAGAGCCTCTGAACCACCAGGTCAACATCGTTAGATGGGTGCTGGTCGAACGTGATGAAGAGGGTGGTGATCTTGATCTGGATAACATGGGTGGAGGTACCCTTGACATAACCCGTTCCAAAGTTGGAGAGTACCTAGACACTTCAATGGGGAATGGACTATACCTCTAATCTGATCTTGTTGGAGTAGACAAACTTCTCCGCTCCAATGGGGATTTTAAAGATGCAGTCTTGCCAATGCTTGGATCCAAGGTTTGTATACTTCCCTCCCAATCAAAACCAAGGTTTGTATCAGATCTGACAATTTAGATTTCTTTTGTGTCATCTCTGAAAGATCCTTAGGAGCAGAGGAATGTCTTTTCTTAGGTTTTTATGTCTTGTAGAAGATGAAGAAGAAGCTGAACAAGAGTGAGCGGATCTCAAAAGTGGTTGTTTGCCTGATCCAGCAATAGCCTCAGTAAAGGGATAGGGTAAACATACCTTTTAATATCAAGTTGTTTTTGCATTCAACCAAGACTCTGTGGTTGAATGCATGGCAAATCAAGCAGCCCTCCTGTAGGTGAAGGGGGCTCAAACAGTATACACAAACTATGCACAATGACTCATAGGCATTTTCTTGCCACATTTGGTACAGTTTTTAAAGCCTAACAGCTTTTCAGGTTTCTCTGACATGACAACACTCATAACCATACATGCACTAAGACAAATATGGAAACAAAAAACAATGTATTAGAGTAGCTAGGAGAAGAACATTTTTTTAAGTTATATTTTGAGGATAGGTAAGGGGAAGAAACCACCAAAAATTATGGGTAGAAAGGAGGAGAAAACTACCAACTATGGTAGGGAGAGAGAAATACCAGTCGGTAAAAGAGAGAAGAGAGAAACAGAAAAGCACTCAAGAGGAATAACAACTGAAGGAAATCTAACTAAAAATCTGTAGACAGAAGTGTAGAAATGTGCTTAACTGCCCAGAGCTATATGGTTAACCATGCCGTTGCAAAAGAAGCAAATGAGATCTGAGGTAATGAGGGAGGTGCAGTGTGGGTAGGGGAGGGCCCAAGAGCTTTGTTGGTTGCCACGTAGGGTTTCCACCTTTCACTGTGGCTAAAACCGGAGTAAGGCCACACCCCTCGCACCCCCAGTAACTCTGTCCATTCCAGCCCTCTGCTGCCCAAATCCTGCCCATTTTGTGATGTCGCTATGACATCAGCGGACAGGAACGCCCTCTTTTTCCATTCCTGATGCCTACTTTCAGCCGATTTACTATGCTTTTCTGTATAAAAAAAAAGCATATTAAATCAGCCGATTTAACAAACTCCAATAGTCTGTTTCCTTTTATGAACAAGAATACCAGATGGTCCAGAAAAAAAAAAAAATGGATAGGTGGCAACCCTATTGCCACAAGCTTTTGCAATGGCCAAGTCAGATCTGATGGCTCGAATCCGAACCATCAGTGAGGATAAAGTGAAAAATGACATCAGATCCACTCCTGCTGGTAGGATTGCATCTCTGTTATTAAAGGTCTAGGTTGCTTTCTTATAGCTAGGTTTGGAGCATACACACGTGTCCTTTCAACTAACAACTCCTGCTGTGAATACCATTCCAGTTACTTATTTGTGCAGTTTGTTCCTTCCAGCTTCTCTGGTATAGCTGAAAATCTCAGGTTTTTCCTAAAATAGCTGAAAATCTCAAGTTTTTCCTAAAATTCTCTTTCCTCTAATTCTATTATTTTTTGAAACATCTCTTCCTGAGCAGTCTCATATTCAGCCAACCTTTTCTTCATTTCGATATCTGAATTTTGCAGCTTTATCATCTCATCTGAATATCTATTTAAAGCTTCTTCCATTTGTTTCTAGCATTTTGTTGTTTCTGTTGATATATTCCATCAGCATTTTGTTTATTTTAACCAGGTCTGTATACAGTTGTCTTCTATCTTCTTGTAGGTTATTGGAAGTCATGTCTGAAGGTTGCAATGCTTTTTGTCAAACAGCTGCAGAACTTTCCCCAGTCAGTGTTTCTTCCTCACTTTTTGTAGCTGATTTTTCCAGGTCTTCTGTATTTCTTTATTCCTGGCATCCAGGCAGTGCACCTACTAGCCAATTACTGAAATGTTACCCATAAACGCAAGTTTACTGGCCCTCTCTACTGAGTTTCTGTTTTCATACTGGGAGAGCTAGAAATAAACTGTTACTCAACGTGCAGCCATCGTGGAAGCCCAAGCTTACGTATTTCTTGAATAAAAACATATCTGTTAGAAATCATCCTTGCTAGTCGAATTCACTGGTGTTTGAACAAATTTTTTTTTTTTTTACACTTTAAAGGGATAGAAGCAATTAAAGTGTAAATATGCATTGCTAAAGGTCAGTTTGCTGAATATACTAGAATGGAACCCTTTATCTACTATAGTAATATAAGTACCCAAGTAAATAATCTCCTTTTTGTCAGACAGATACATGAAATCCAAAAATTTGGCATGGTGATTAAGTTTTGAGATAAACTCTTTCAATATTTCTTCAGATCCGTTCCATAAAATAAGAATATAGTCTAAGAAACGTAAATATTTTACAAAATATATAGTCATCCAACTTAAAAAAAAAAAAAAAAAAAAAAATGTACATGGTCTCCACATGCGGTAGAAGTGAAACTTCTGTAAGAAAGTGTGAAGAATTTTATACTGTACCATCTGCTTTCCTTCGCACTTCCTTACAGAAGTTTGACTTCTACTGCATATGGCAACCACACACATTTTTTTTAATAGAAGGCTTTCTTCTGTGAAGAAAAAACTCCCCTAAAAATAACAAATATGCACTTCTGCTCTTTTTAAGCATGAATATGGAAAAGAAAAAAAATCAGAAGTATTATTTATTACATTTTATTTATTAATATATTTATTCATACATACCATTTGCTAACGGGGTGGGTTCACTGGTCCAAGAACCCTTTGCTGTCACCACTCGGGTCAAAAGGCAAAATGAGGGTATTAAGATATAATCTTTATTTTTACGCAACTAGTTTGTTTCATTTAACTTGTGCTGTCTGAATTTTACAATTCTTTCTTGTACATCACACCTTAATGTACACAAACATGTTATCTCCGTAAATAAATACATTTTGTCCTCCATTTGGGTCATTTGATTTTCCTATTTTGACTCATTTCCATCGGTTACTAATGTCATATCTCTCAAGTGTACCTCATCTGGGGTCTTAAGTTCATGTTCTTCGAGGTTTCACACATTCAGTGTTAGGAATCTTTTGACGGATATCCATGGTAGATAGAAATGAATCATATCAGTTCATTAAAAAATCTATATATGTGGAATTAACAAGTAATGTCTCACGCTGTTTATATATTTACTTTAAGGCTGGGCAAGGCCATTTAATGATGGCGAATTGGTATAACTGAGTAGCTGAAAAAGTGTATTGTTTTACTCAGCACTATTGCGTTTGTCTGAATCCAACTACTACCTAATGTGATTTATTTTAATTAAGTTCTACTAATAATTGTTGCTCCTTACTGCTCTAGGGATACTGTGTTATTTACTAATTCAATACAACTCATCTCTCATTTTTTTTCTCTTGTTCTCTAGCTTTCACCCTGACTTTCCCCTTGTGATTTCGCATGAGTGGACACCCTCACCTATACTATTATCAACATTATAAGCCTATTGTTCTAAGCAATTTCTACAAACCCTGCTGCCTCTACCAAGCTTCCAATAGAGGAATCCAAGGAAGTATGTGTATTTGCTGCCTAGCCTTGTACTACTATAGTCTGTAAGCCCTGCTAGGTGCTTAATTTGCTCCTTGCCAGGAAAGCCAGCAGCTGAACCCCTCTTATTCTCCCTTTCTCCATTCTTCCCCCTTACCTAGTCCCCTGACCTTTCTTGCTCCCTTCTCCCTTCAGTCCAACCCAGACCTGGGTTAGCCCTGGTGTACTTAGGTGCAATTTCTGCATTTGTCCACTAGATGGCACCCTCTCTCCACTAATAGCTACTTCTACTCACTAACTCTAACTTACCCTTTAAACTATAACTTTTCTTAATTCTCTCTCTCTCTCTGTATACTCTAACTTTTCTTTTTCTCTCTCTCTCTCATTTCTATTTTTTAGTCCAATTCAGCCCATTACTCCTAGGCC